>NC_143014.1:181532071-181832071 GCF_055824585.1 Amblyomma mixtum
CGAGCCTGTCAAAGGCGTGTATGCCTGTATGCTTATTGCAGAGACTCTCATACTCGCCTGTCTGTATTAAGCAGCATTAAACGTGGTGTCCTCCCAATTCATTCTCTTCGAGGGAAATATACCGGGAAGAATGTCAACGTTGCGTTTCGTAGTCGCCATTTCGAACAACGTCAGGGCCTTGTTACCTAGCTGCGCTTGGTCTCACAACTTGCTCGAGGTGGAGCAGCAACCACGAGAGCTAGGTGACAGCTTTCACACGCATGCTGTTCTAACGCGTATCGGGCCACTTACACACGCGTAGAAGCAGCCGAATCGTCCTCGTAGCTTTCATTCTACCGCCAACAGGCTGCCAGACGGAGTATGCATGCATGCATCTGGATGGCGGGGTCACTTGCTAAACCTATACTTTGTTTGTGCACGCGAAGCTTCTACCCAGAAGCTTTAGCCGACTTCACATAGTCGTGTCGTTTTTTGTTTTTTTTTTGTATAAACCTGGTAAGCCATTAGCAAACTTTTGACAACCAGTACATATTCATCAAAAGTCTGTTAGGCCTGTGAGTCATAGCTTGGTTTTGATAGCACGGAGCATTAAATGGATAGGTAGTTATTTTCATGCCCTCTGTGCGAAAATGCATGTGTGACCTTAGGCGCCTCAAAAGGCTAATTTATTATAGCGCATCAGTTGGCCGGTCGAGACTTCGAGAGCCTGCAAAAGCATACTCGCACATCATAAGCGCCGCCCGAAAAGAGGCTCAGGGACCCTTTGTTCTGCTTTTCGCGAAAACACAGCGTGTTATTTTGAGGCGAGGCGCCGCCGTTATTGGCAGTACGGTTCTCTGACAAGCCGTGGGAAGTCGGAGAGTGACGACAGCCGGATGCGCCATGGGCTCCGGATCCGTCGACACCGCCTGTAACCGAAGCCGCTTAGTCGGTCGTACCGCGCAGCCGATGTTTATGGCTTTGCGGCATGCGCTCTCGCTTCTCAAAGAAATGGCGATATTTTGAGCGCTCCTGGTATCAAGCTTTCCGGTGTCTGAAGGCTTACCGCGGCTGCATGCGGTAAAGAGTGCGAACGCGCCGCAAGCGTTTCCGGCCTAGTCGCAGACAACAAAGTGCTGATCCTCTTCCGTTCGTTTTTAAAGAAGATGCAGTACGGGCGACAGCCGCGTACAGGCACGGTGCGAGGGAATATCGTGTGGCCCAACCGCGCGGCTCGTAGACGGTAACTGGTAGTTATGGACCAAAGGGAGGGAAGTCCCGGTTTTAAAAAGCGATCCTCGGGTCCTCCAACTGTGTTAAGGAGTTCAGGTCTATGGTTCGATGGAGAGTTGGAACCATGCGGAATTTTTTTAATCCTTTACGTCATGTAACCTAGCTAAGTTGCCTATTTTCCCGCCTTCAAGGCCCCTTTTGCCTCTGGCAAGACCCGTCCCAGATAGCGGCGCCTTTGATGCAGTTCTGATGCATAATCAACCCAAAGGCACAACTTGGGACGTGAAGGCAATGCAGAGATCTGAGGTGAACGCACATTTCCGCTGCACGCGACGCTTCCACCCGTGTGCCCGTGTGCTGTGCGATGTCAGTGCACGTTAAAGAACAGTGGTCGAAATTTCCGGAGCCCTCCACTACGGCGTCTCTCGTAGCCTGAGTCGCTTTGGGACGTTAAACCCCAATAAACCAAACCAAGCATAATCAACCACAAGTCCCGTTAGGCTCAGACAGGCGTGGAGATGAACCAGGAAATAGCATTACTCATGCGTTCAACACAAGCATTTTCTTCCTTCGAGTCGAAGTGACAGCACCCTCCCTCCCTCCGTAACGGCGTCCACTCCGAGGCCAACCACTTCACGTGACGGTACAGGGCCTATTGTTGAGAGCAACCTCCTTCCTGTCCTGCCCGGATGATCCTTGGTCAGCAGGGGAACGCGAGACATTTAGGTTACGACATTCTACGGCGCTGACGGCCGACAGGAAGTGTTACATACAGCTGCCGCCGTGAAAATCACAATATCCGCTAACTGCTTGCGCTTCACGACAAGTTCGCTGTGGCGAAGCCAGATTAACAAAATGCACACCTTCGGCTCTGCGGATCTCCTGGAGCTTCTTGTCGTGCGGCAGCGTCCCGGTGGCGGACACGAGCTGCACGAGCGGCGGGCTGCTGGGCTTGCGGAAGGACACGCGGCCTTTCCCGTGCACGGCGGCAGTGACGCGCACGTAGTTTGCGTCTTCGCAGGACGCGTCGGCGGCGCGGCTGCCCAGGCGCTCGGGGTCGGACTGGCAGGGCCGGCCCAGCTGCGGCGACGAGAGCACGCTGCCGTTGCTGAGCGAGCTGCTGGAGCGCTCGAACGCCGGCAGGACGTAGTTCAGGTCCCGGGCGTCGCCGCTGCAGCTGCGCGCCGCCTCGGGGCTCTCTGGCTGGCGCCGCCACGCAGGCGGCATCGACAGGGACGGAGTGGCAGGCGCCGAGCGGCCTGCACGCGCGTCCACGCCGCAGCAGCAGCGCGCAGAGCGGTATAGTTAAGACTCGTCTGCGCCGCTCATGGGGAAAGGGCGCATGTTTCAAAGGGACTGTGGCGGAAATTACACGCCTTCTACAACCTTCTCTCGGGTGCTCTCAGAATGTGTACTTTGAGGCGTATCTAATAAGCAGCAGCATTTTGAATAAATTATGTAGACACACACACACAAAAAGAAGACAGCCCAGTGCTGTACCGCGCATTCTTGCTACTCGAAAGTGTGTTCGAAATGACCTACTAACAAACTCAACTGTAAACGCTACTAAGAAGTATAGTATAGTATAGTATAGTATAGTATAGTATAGTATAGTATAGTATAGTATAGTATAGTATAGTATAGTATAGTATAGTATAGTATAGTATAGTATAGTATAGTATAGTATAGTATAGTAAAATGCCAACACTGTTCCCACTTCGAGTTATTGATCAATTCGCTCTCGCCCTACCATAAGCTTGCTGTCCCGGTTAGCTCAATTGGTAGAGCGACTGCTCCGGTGAAGCGGTGGTCCCGGGTTCGAACCCCGGACCAGGACGAATTTTCCTTTAACTGCGCGAAGTTTCTGAGAAAGCTGTATAGCTTTCCTTTGTAGCCGTATGGCTGCGTTCGGGTGGATGCCAATAAGTAATTACTCCCTTATTACAGTATAGTATAGTATTGAAAGCATAGTTTATCAAGACAATTTCAGATATCTTCGATTTATTTAATATTTTTTTATACCATTGCCCAAGGCCTGGAAAGGAGGGATCTGTAATTATTTTGTCCAAAAAAGTATTTCAAACCAAAAAGAAATTCTTGATTCGAAAGAGGTGGGCCCTGCTGTTTATGCGAACTGTGGGTGCTAGTAGCTGAAAGTATATTTCCAGGAGATGCTTAAAAATTTGTGCAGCAAATTTATGACTGCTGCGGAGTACGCCCGGCCGTTTTTGTCGGTTTCTAAGTTTTATTCTTTTTCTAAAATTGCAAACTTGGCACAAGAAAACTTTTGGTTACTTTGGAGCTTTTTTTTTTCAAAAAAGAGAAAATTAGCTATGACAAATAATACTTAATGCTGAATTTTACAAAAACTTCCGTACCTAAAGAAAAAAATTACTGACATATATTTAACGCATCGGAAATATTATTGCCAAAGTCTCAAGAAAGCGCAGAACCGCAAGGACTTTGGATGGCGAATGAGAAAAAAATGTTACGTATGTTTTATATTCTGTGGAGATATTGCACATTATATGCAAAAAACAAGTTGAAATGCTGCTGGTGTAGTAGAGACAACACTTCTAGACAGATCATTTTATGCACATTGCTGTTTGCGCCTACTTTAGTTATGAATGCCTGAAAATTTTTAGGCAACATTTCTGTTTGCCAAAGAGTGCACTTAGTTATTCTTGTCCATTTCGAACTTTTATTCTTTTCTCTAAAATTTTGCAAGCTTAGCAGAGGGGAAGTTTCTGTTAATGTTGGACGTCTTGATCTGACCAAAAGACCTAACCATTATCATAACTAGTTTACATTCTGTTCTTTGCAAACTTATCTACAAAACAATATAAGATTCACTCATGCGCCTGGGAGTATTAGGAAGAATTATTGCTGAAAATTAGAAAAAGCGCAGGGAAAAAACAATTCGAGACGATAAACACCGCTTGAATTGTTACTTTTATACTCTGCGCAGGTATTCACTATATGGATGTTCATAAGCAATAAAAAAAACATGTTGAAAAATAATAATGGCAGGTTCAGCATATCAATGAGGCCTTTCTGCAAGGCTTAACCCACTTTGTAGATCTGAAGAAACCTGTTTTCTGCAACGTGTGTGAAACACCGATCGAAGCCAGGGACTCTCAAGCTGATTGATTTACCATAATATATATGCGGACATTTACATTACCGCCATTGAAAACATAAGACAGCGCACTCACGTGGACAAGATAAAAGATTTTAACGACTTGCATGAGTAATGCAAACCTCCAGCTTCGTGATGTGACGCGCGTGTCAGTGGTAAGACCCTCTCCCACAATTCCCGCCCACGTACTTGATGGGCAAGAGGCATTCTTCCTCTTAGCAGCTTTACGCGGTGCCCTGACTGCAGCAACAAAGCTTGCACAATTAAGGTGGATTTAGTACGTATAGATGCCCTTATAATTAAAAGCAAGTGGACAGAGCAAAAATAGGTAAAATGTTTCTTTAACGTTGTGTGCTACCCCGAAATTTTAACAATATTACTATCCCATCCGTAAAAGATATATCAATGAATTTTATATCTATTAGTAGATATGCTTGCATAGAGCGCAGTATAACTGTTGTCACAACAGCTTTTTCTTCAGTATTTTGGGACCTTGCAAATAAATTATTGTACATTCAACGGGATTTCCTGTAGTATTTCTGTAGTCCCCTGTCGTAACGACAAAGCCAGTTCTGTCGGGACAAAACACGTCTTAGCGATACAACAGAAAAATTTATCGCAACTACAAAACGGCAAATTTTTTTGCCGTATTTTGGGACCGGCTCTGTCGCATTTTTAGCCTGGGTACGTACAGTCTTATTCGCTGAGATGAGGACCTCCAATGCTAGCAGAAAAACTATGTGCGCAAAGTTTTCAAAATTTGAAAAAGTGAATAAACGTTTAAAATAGACAAAAATAACTGGGTGCACTGTATGGTAAATATAAATGCCCCAAAAAATTTTCAGGTATGTAATTCGAAGAAATTTCAGTTAATTCGCAATCAAAGTTGGCGAAAGCTGCAGTATGCGGAAAAAATGTCTCTTTAGACGTGCTGTATCTACTAAACCAGCAACATTATGCACCATGTTTTTAATACTTATAGATATTGATATAGTGCTCAATATCTCGTCAGAATATAACAAATAAAGAAATGTGTTAATGCGACAGCGAGCGTTAAAGGCCTCGTTCCACGGAAAATCTGGCGCCGGCGTTGTGAGCGAAATATCATGAGCATGACTCTGCCAGGTGGGGCCCAGAGAGCGACCCGGGAGGCAGGTGGGCCACCCAGGTCACGTGACCTTGCGGGGTCATCACAACCTGCCCACCGGATAGGGAGCAAACTGCCCCCCCGTAGCAGGTGGCAGCTAAATTAATGACTAAGTCGCTCGGGAAGAACAACCTAGGCTTCGCAAAGGCCCACCGCTGGGAGCACCTGCCATCGCAGGGCAGTGGTGCATCGCTTAACCGCTGCACCACTGCGCCAGGAAGGGTATGGGGACTCCCAGGAATCTATGAATGTAACGTAGAGGATGACCTTCTGCATATATGGGAATTAACCCATTACGCTATCGCGTCATATCATTAAGGCAGAGCTTAAGTGTCTCCTCCAATTTTTTATGCGAAGCATATTACTAGAGCTACACTACAGCCCGTCGAGCGCGGCGGTGGAGCTACCATTGACCTTTAGCGTGACCACGTGACCCCACGTGACAACATGACGTCACAGCAGAGGAGAGATGGGCTGCCGGCTCGCGCGGTCGGCCGCGGCGGTGGAGGCTCCGCTGCAGCTGACCACGTGACGCTACAGCAGCGGTATAAAGCTGAGCTTGCCTCGCTCTCCGGGCACTTACGAGGCGGCCAGGTGTTGGGATGCCGCCTAGAAGCAGGGCTGATTTGAACGAGAAGCGAAAGCTTCAGCGTGCCACAGAGACCGATGAAGAGCGGGATGAACGTCTGGCTAAGCGGCGTGCTCAATATGCGGCTCGGCGACAACGTTCTACAACAACTGAAGAACAAAGCGAGGAACTTTACCAAGCCTAGCCATCAATATGCTTCGCATCTGACTAGGCTTAACCTTAGCTAAGCCTCAGCCATTTTTTTCAGTCTTCATGGCTCTGTGCTTTCTTGAAGTTTGAGCAGTAATATTTCATTATCCGCGAAGGACACATTGATGAATTTTTTATCAGTTCGTAGATAAAGTGTCGTGTAAAATTCCGCTGCAAATCTTTTCGGTTAAAGCTCATTTCCTCTTTTAGACGACATACTCCAAAGTTACCCAATAGTTCTGGCGCACCAAGTTTATGATTTCTTTAGTAAATGAATAAAATTGACACATCGGCAGAAATGAACTGGAGCACTCCACAGCAGTCATAGATTTGCTGCATAATTTTTTAAAGCGCCTCCTCGTAATATACCTTCATTTATTGGCGATCAAATTTTTCAAAAATGGAAACACACGTGAGTTTACGAGCCCAGCTCTTCGTCACCGAGGATTTTTTTGTTCGAAACAGTTTGTTCTATGTAAACATAATTGCTGATCCCTCCTTTCGAGACATCGGGAAATGACGTCAAAATATTAGGCACATTGAAGATGTCGACTAGCCATCCGCTGCATTCATCTGAAATCGCCCAATATATAATTGTAAATATTGCAGTACAGTACAGTGCAGTACAGTACAGTGGCATGAGGAACCAAAATATTCTTCTTCATGCAGGTTAGATGGTTCGGTTAGACAGTCGCATCAAACACGTCGACAGTGGTATCAGGACAGGAAACCGGTACGCATACGGCCGAAGAAGGAGTACAGTACAGTACAGTACAGTACAGTACAGTACAGTACAGTACAGTACAGTACAGTACAGTACAGTACAGTGCGGTATTTGGTACATGCAAATATTACGCGTATTGCTGAGCGGGGCCTTGGCATACAGTCCGCATTAGCTAAGCGCCCGAGCACCTCAGCGCTCGACAGACCCCTCTGCGTCGATTTACATTGAACAAACGTCACGTGCGCAAGAATTCGAACACAGAGTGCGCAATACAGCGGTGTTTCACTGAGCTTGCTGCCGTCATTTGAGCTCCGATAAATTCGCACACAACTGAGCTCTGTCTGTGCTGCGCAACCATCAGACGTTCAAGACCAGACAGCCAACAGTTTGTATCTGTATGCATCCCATGACACTCATACTGAAGGCTAAGTAGTGAAGTGCCGATAATTTTGGTCAGAGTCATCCTTTTAAAGCATGCTTCCTCCGTACTGAGCCCTTGATGCGCTACGAGGTCTGCAGTGGGCGACCTTGAAGAACATAACTATTTCGCACTCAGCGAGTTTCTCCCTCCGTCCTTTTGCTCTCCTTCCGTTTCACACTGAAATCCTGCCAGGTGACTGAGTGATACGTTGTATTTGCTCAACTTATCTTTGCCTGGGGTGAGTCCTCATTGTAGCAACTCTGTGGTAGTCAGGAGAGCACGACAGGGTGTTCTGAATTCCTGGCAGATGTTTTCATTGCTATATGCTTCACTTGGTGTAGCTTTCCGCGTATAGTTTAGCTCCTCTTTCCTGAGTCAGAAAGGGTTATCGGTTTCCATGTTTTTTTTTTTCTATTATTGTTTGTTAATTTCGATGGTGTACGGGTACAATGATCGAGGGAGGTATTAGAGCAAGGAGCCCGGAAGCACGGGACTGCAATAGTACCTCTTAAGATCGAATAAATCAGGCTGAGTCAAGGATGCACATTAATATTTCGCGTGGCGCAGGGTAAAGGACTCATAATAAGTGCGAGCATAAACTCATGAGGCACAAAACAGAAATATAAACAGGCATACCAACACAGTACATAGACATGTGCTGAGAGCAAGTGCAAAAGAAATCGTATTCTGGCAGAAATACGAAGCAACCGATTTGATGAAGCAGACATGAGCAAGAAAAGCGTAAAACAAGTTAATAGCCTATGTACAGTGAGAAAAAATTTATATATTTAAAAAAGATGCTGTTTTGTTTTACGCTCTTTCGTTGTTTTCTTATGTTGAAAAACGTACATGCCGCAACTGCAACGTACAACCCACTCCAGCCTAAGACCACGAACAGAGGCCGGCAGTACCTGATTGATAAATCTGCTGATATCGCACAAGGCAAAGCAAGTCAACCAGATCACATGAAGGACAGTAAAGAAAAAAAAAAACGAATGAAGCACTCCAGAGCACGTTTTCGCCCTTTCCCTCACTTTTTCAGTTCGAATAAATAAATAAACAAAAGCTAGACGTGCCAACTTCCACGCGTAAGCGAGTGCCGTGCGTGCTTTTCCCGCTATGTACGACGAGTCACTCACGTACCAAGCCTTACGCAGGAGGACCGCTGGGCGACAGCGCGGGACTGGCACCAGGAAGCGAGCGCCGCCTTGCGGGCAGCCCACAGCGACACGGCCCTCTTCAGCTCCCGTATCACCTCCTGGCCGCGCTGGGTGCGGAACTGGAACACACCTTCGCCCGTACAGCAGCGCCTGCGAACCACCAAGAAGTCGACGCTCGCACATAGGGGCCCAACTGCGGTCGGGGATCGGTGCTAAGCCGAGCCAAATGCCCGGAGATGCTGTCGCATGCTCAAATTAAAAAAAAAAATCGATTTGGGCTATTTACGCATAGGTTGACAAATAAGAACGTACTCTTGAGTCGCTTGATCAGGACTTCGCCCTGGTGAAATTATCATGATGATGGTGCCAGTTGTGAAGAAAAATCTATGAATTCGAATATTTCTATTCACTTTCTGGTAAATAGATCGATAGACCGGAAAGCAAGCGTGTTGTCACTTTCTTCCGTCCCGACATTGTGCTGTTTCTCGGTATAAACAATCGCCCGACGATACAGGTATGGGCTAGTGAACTAGCCCGTACCACTGGTACACAGTGCTCCATCATCATATTGCCATGTGTGCTACCTCGACTTGCTGCTGGCTGCTCGAGGCAGATCAGCAGCAAAGGAGAAGAGGATCCGGTGGAGCGATGTTTCTGTTTGTGCTCAGTCTCGTTTCTTCTTTATTGTTGTTTTGTTATTAGTGCGAAAGCACCCATACGCTCGTCAACACCGACCAAGAATCTTGTCACCGTAAACACTATCTCGAGCAAAAGCTTGAAGAAAAAAAATGTTTATTGTATATTCACCTGGCTATTCAGTCACCTGATATTGTTACCAGAGTAAAGAGCATGTAGGCCCTCATACATTTCAGACAGCTGGCTTGCGTGACTGCGCCGGAATAATGTTTTTTCCGCACACCCACGTCCAGTAAACTTTTGCGGGCGATAGTTCGTACTTACATACGTCCACCGTGCACCGTACGTACGATCTTGTGCCGTTGCCTAGCAACCCGAGTGACCACCCGAGCTTACTACTCAAGTTACTCGGGTAAGCTCGGGGGAGTTCGGAGGAGCGTCGCGCCAGCTGCGCGAGAGGTTGCTCGGGGAGACCAGCATATGGGTCGCACAACCCCTGCCGGTGGCCGTGACAGAAACAGCCACCTGCCAGTGCAGTGGCGCATCGCTTGACCGCTGCGCCACCGCACTGGTAGTGGTATATAAGGACTCGCCGCCATATGCGACTCTTAAGCAGAGAATGACCAATTCTGCTGATATGGTCATTAGCCCATTAAATATATCGCACCATACCCTTAATGCGGAGCTTAACTGTGCCCTCCAATTGAAGAATGAACACCTGCCTTCGCATGTCTACTCGGTTTAACTACGTTAAACCCCTACCATTTTTTTTTGCCACGCCCCTGAAGAACGTAAGCATGAATGCCTGTGAGTTTTGTGTGAACGTTAGAATATACTGTCCTTATTGACTTCATGGCACTCGACATAGTTGGGCTAATGTGGACAGCAAAGGAAGAGGACAGATTGAGGGTTGGTATTAAGGGAGTAATTACTCTGTACAATCCACCCAACCACAGACACACGGCTGCAGAGGGAAACTATACAGCTTCCACAGAAACTGCGAGATTAAAGAGAAATTCTTCCTGGCCCGGTGTTCGAACCCGAGACCACAATCTGTGCGGGGCAGCCGCTCTACCAACAAAGCTAACCAGGAAGGCTAGCAGAGATATGGCAAGTGAGAATTAATCAGTAACTCGAGGTGGGAACGGTACGAGTCCGCCTTGGAGGATTCGTTTAAGCATTCTGCACTTGAATGTAGTTAATATAAAGAGCAATGTACGCCCATAAAGAACGGGAGCAACCAAGGTAGGGGGTAAACGGCTGTTCTCAGCAAAAACGCACGCAGTTGAAGTTCAATAAGCTATACAGCTGGGCCAATATTTTTTTTTCCTTGCCCCCGCTGGCAAAGTTAGCTCGGCTGACTAATACACGTGTCACGAACGCACCAAAGAAAGACCAGTACCTCTGAATAGCTGCTCTTCCATATTTAGAAGCAGACACATCAAAATTCTTCTCACTCTCAAAAATTGGATTAAAACAAGATTCACGGGCGATGAAATACAGCCTCCCATCATTTTTTTTTTCCTGCATTCAAAAGCTGCTAGTCACCTCACAGCTTTTGTTAACCTCATCAACGGTGCACACAAATTTCGATGAAATGCATGGTCAAGGGATCGGAGTGCTCGCTCCTACAGGCCGAAACGCAGTCTGATGAACTCGGTGAGCGCGTTGGCCTGTAATTCCCGTCAGTGCTTGGGCAGAACTCGAAAGCAAAAGCAACAACCGCAGACCTCGCGAGAATAAAAAAGAAGTGAGTGGCTGAGCGCTCTCCGAGACGCCTGTCGGGTCATTTCATTTTGTGGCGAGCAGCCTGATTGGGTCTCGCTTCCGTGTTTCTGTGTGTTTCTTCTGTCCGAATTGAAATTTCTACTGAGGTGCACACGCAGCGTTGCAAACTGCGAGGAAAAGCCCGTCTATTAAGGAAACTGTCTTATCTCGCTACGTGGGTGAAGCAATTAAAGGCAACAAAGGGAAAAACGCGTTTTTTCCCCTTCAACTCATAAAGCTGGACTTCCGTAAGAGGAAACATCGACTTTGAAAACAAAATGTCGCAAATGCGGCTAATCAGAGAGAATATTTTGCAGTCGAAATTTCTGCGAGAGCAAGTTGACTCCAGTGACAGTGCTTCTGTCTGCGTTCTTTATGAACGAACGAAGCATTTAGGATGAAACACCACCGAAACTTTAAATTTAGGCATTCCTAAAAGGCATAGCTGCCACTTACAGACCGAGGGATCAATCAACACACGTGTGGGAGGGCGCCGTGTAATCGAAGCGCCTCGGCGCGCCTCTAGCGCGCTGACAGAAATGTTAAAGTAGAGGTTTCTGCGCTTAATCTCACTCATCAGTTCATACGCAAAGCGTGCATCATTTGGAATCCCCTTCCGCGTGACGCAGTTGAACCTCAGCCATCGCCGCATTTCGCAAACCTATTGCCATTTTTTTTTTCTCGTTAGCACTTCTTAAACATGTATTATTGTTGGTTTGCTGCTTGTATATTCCACTCATGCTGTACCCCACTCACGTCTGCAATGAGGTCGGCAAATAAATATCGCGAGCGCCATCACAGCACCGGCCACGTCTTAAGCGAGGCGATGCTCCTGCAGAAGAAAGGGGAGAATGTGAGTTCAGGGAACGGACCTTCGTGCTAAATGTGTAAATTCTCCCCTCCTTTTGCACGCGTATAAAAAAAATTAGGGTGAATGAAAGGGTTAGAAAATATTGAGAAGCGCTGCGGTGTTTCCAGTAGAAGCAGTGTACCGGACGGTGGCGCAAGCACGAGTATTTCTTGCTGCACACTGCGCTGACTAATTAAAGAAAATTATTCGTTCCATTTTAATTTCTGTAGATACAAGAAAGTTTCAGTTAAAAAGCTTGCCATGATCAGAAACAAAAGCTAGAAATCTCTCTTTCTTTTTATTATGGCAGCCTTAGTGTGAAAGGCCTTTTCATGGTCTGGTATAGACGAATTTAATAGGTGGTTTTTATTTGCTTCTGAAGTCTGCTTTCACGGCCGAATTGTTCCACCTATTAGCTATGAGATAAACAGTTCAGTTCCATGGATTTAACCCCAAAAAGCACGAATTGTTGTGCCAACCACGTTTGTCCCCAGTAGGACTAATATCTCTCTCCCCTTTTAGACCCCCCCCCCCCCCCCCTTTTTTTTTTCCTTAGAGTGTGCGCAACTGGATCAGGCCGTTCTTAACTGCCAAGACATCCATATACTGACATACACGGAAGACCTGAAGGACTGCCACTCAACGGCGGAGACAGCACACGCTGCGTTTTTCTTCGAAATGTGCATTTGTCAAGATAAGGCTTGCCATTCCAGCTAAGCAGTAAGCTCGATTATGGGCAAGACACATGGTGACAACTGAAAATGTAGTGCTCCGCATCATTCCTTCGCTTTTCTCTCTGTCTTTGTAACTTCAGCCGGCGGAACTAAGAGACTGTATTACTCCCAGTACCCCAGTGTGCGTTAATGCTGCAAAACGACATCCCGTATCAGCGACTGCCTCTTCAGCGAGCAGAAAAAAAAAAATGATGCGGTATCTGGTTGTGTAGGCACGACAGAAAAAGAAAAGAAGGAGAGAATGAAGAGACAACTCGCGTCGTGTCATTATCCATCCAGTTTTCGTCTTTCGTCCTTCCTTTATTTTTCTTTTTCTCAACGGCAGGAAATGACAGGCGCCGAATGCGGTGACGGGAGTCTTAGACGAAAAGGTTTCTGCCTCCTGCTCCAGAAGCTTTTGGGTTTGCATTTCGCTTTTGCGGCACTTTTTGCTAAAGAGGCTGCTCCTCATCTAAAGTGAAGCGACGAAGCTGTGAAAACTTTCTCCGCTATCAGAATTTAACTTTTTTTTTTCTTATTATGCCAATGCGCCTTGACGAGCTCGAATTAAACGCAGCATATAAGGTGAGTGAAGCTGGGGACTAATTGGATTCAGCCGCCGCACTCCGTAAATGCTCGACGCGCTGGGATCGTCCGGCGAACGACGTCACTGCTGCGGATTGGCGCCTATAGACGAGCCTAGCTGGGCCGAGCCGAAAGCGACCGAGCCGCTTGCGCGCGCAAGCCCGCTCGGTTTTCGCTTCACCGAGTACGGTGCTAAGAGAGAAAAGACAATATCTGCTGATTTGTAGAATGCATAAGGGTGTATGCGCCAATTTGAAAAAAAAAAAAGGAGAAAGGGGGAGGGGATGGCTTGTAGACAAGGGGGAAGAGAGAGACCGATGAGCCCCCACAGCGTGCACAATGCCAGGAAATATATTTCTGATAAACACACACGCTTATGTACGGATATCACCATTTGCAGGACTGTGGAGCAGCTTTTACGCGCCGGCAATTAGGTCTAGTGCACGTGAACTTGAGTTCGATGCTGTTTTCTTGCTTTTATTCCAATCCATGCCTCCGTTGTTCTTTTGCAGGGTTCAAAAGACTACATGGCAAGCTTTCAATTAGGTTATTGCACGTAAGAAGGAACTAACCACAGGAGTTCTGTACATTCTCATGATCGGATATTCCTTTCAGTCAGTGCTACGTGCGTGTAGTTAAGCATGTGAAAAAAGAGAATGCAGGCCGCCAAGGTCGCTCTGTTTTGAGATTGAAGCCGTAGTTTCATTTCAGCGAAGAAAAAGAAGTAGGGGGGAAATTATTAATTATCCACAAGGATGTATACAGGAAGAGAGCTGATAAGAAACGCAACTACGAAGATCCTCAGAGCGCTCGAGACAGCTTTTTCCCCGAAGCTCAGTCAGCGCAGTTCTGTCTAGATATATCGGGGCATTCGCTCGCTCACAACCGTGTTCGAAGAGCGTCCATGTCGCACTCTCTCAGGTTGCGCCTGACATCGTACGGGGGTCTTCTTATTCTGCCAAAACGTTATTAACAGCTCTGCGTCCGTGCTACGACGTGCGCTGCGACGCTGCCGCGTCTGAACAAGCATCTCCTAATCCCTGCTGTCATATTGCGCGGTCGATGAACCGGGCCCGATCTGGCTTGTCGGTCAGCATCGGCAATTTTCGCTAACCGCAGTCGGCTAAGACCGGCCCGGTCCCATTTACTTGGCGTCCTGCTTAAGATATGCCGCCAAGGAAAGCTCTTTGTGTGACCGCGCCTTGCGCCGAGCCTCGCTATAACGAGTATTTCCGCTCTCCTCTACATTTCCGCCCCCCCCCCCCCCTCCCTTTTTTTTCGGAATCGTTTATAGGCCGGCTGCCGGCTAGGTTAATAAAACTGCACGGTCCGTTGCAGTGCCGCTCCCCATGATTGCAAGTACCATTAACTTCGACGGGGTGTGAGTGATGTTTTCTATATAACCCTCAGAGTTATATAGAACAAAATCAAATAAACTCCCCCCGGGGGCCACCGCAACGTCAATAGAAAGTTATTGTAGATCAGTAGACAGCTAGACCGCACGGCTCCTAGCATATAATTTTGAGCAGTCATTTATGAGTTGCTCCGAGAAAGTGTTTCCAAACGCACGGTTCCGCACACGCCAAACACTAGCGCGCTTTAAGCGCCTTTTTATTTCTCCAGCATGCGCATGTCGAGCCTCAGCGGCGCAGGTGGTGTGCGCACTCTATTCCAGTACAAACCTTCAGCGCTCGTTTTTAGGCATGCAATGCACATTTGCTCGATCACGCTGTTTTAAGCAGCAACCTCAAAGTCGCGATTCTGCACTTAAATCACAGTTCAGTGAATTTAACTCCTCCATTTTATTTCAAGGTCGAAATTATTTGATCGAATGTGCCCGCGGGATGATAAATAAAACAATTTATTACTGCTATTAGCCTGTGAATATCAACTCATTGAGTGCCACGCGAAAGAGCGTCCTTATTTGCTCGAGCACTCGTCGGTGCCCAAACAGAACTTCGTCTAATTGCCAGGCAAAACAGCGCGAGGACGCGGACGAAAAAAACTAAGAACACGGGTGCTGATTAGAAACTAAAAGGGTGTTTTGCTGCCGAGGAATAAATGCTTGTAAAAAGGGGCGCGGAAAGTGACAGGTGCCACACATGAAAAATGAAAAACTGCCGCTAGCGCCCGTGTCCTTGCGCTGCTTTCACCTTTCAAGTATGAACCAACTAGACCGCCTCAGTGTTCTCCTGCCTCCCACGCAGAATAATTGCTTTTTTAGGTGAATGCGCGTGATTTTTTTGTATTTATTTGTTTTTGTTACAGTATTCTTAGCACCTGTAAGGCATTACAGAGGTAGAACGGGGGGAGGGGGGGGGGGGGGGGGGGGGGGGTGAACGAAACAATAAGTCCCACCTATGCACACGCATCGTATACTGCAATACGTAGAAACATTTTACCAACAGTAATCAAAAGTGTTTAAAGAATACTTCGTTCGACTGAACCACCGCGACATCCGATGGTGTTTGTTCACAAATTCATAGTTCGCACAAAAGAGGACGTTTGGAAGAGCTTCGTCTCCCGAGGCATTTCTTTCATTGTGTTTTGCATAGTCCAGCCGTAGTGAAACATAATCTGGCTAGCAGAAGCACTTGATTGCCGCGGCCTGTACCAGTGCGAGAGTAGTATATATAGTGAAAACATGCCAGTCGAAGAGTTCATCTACGTTTCTGAAGTAGCCTCCAGCCTAGACTTTCCTTTACGCAGAAGACACTGAAATATCTTGTGTAATTAGCAAGCAAGCATAAAAATCGCTAGATTTAGGACTGTTTCTGATTTACTCATATCAGATACAAACTACTGATCCTACACAGTACAAGCATAGTCGGATATAGTATAGATCGGACATCAGTGCTGGACAATAATTCACTTGAATTCACTTGAACAGGCAAATTGTTTGCATTTCTGCGCAAGAAATTTAGAAACGTACTGGCTGGCAGCTGCAATGTGATCGAGATGTCGGCTTCAGAAAAGATCATGGGTTAAACAAAAAGATATTTGCTACGCTTTTTTTCCCCCTCACGACAAGCAATAATTCGCCGCTCATGAAAGCACAGTTATGTGCGTCTAACTAAAACTTCTTTTTCTGCACTACATCAGGGGCTTTGCGATGAGGAGGACAAGGCAGCCATTTTATTATCGGAAACAGGGTTACGATATTGCGACCTGTTATGTGACTTGTAAAAACCATGCCTCCGAAGTTGCGGCTTACAGGGCCGCTGCTCAAAAAAGTGCGATAGAGATCCAAGGCAGTCAAGGATGGACTCCATGAGGTAAAAAGGAAACACACTGCAAGCCTATTCAAAACACCTAGTTGTAATAGCAGCAATAGTAGCTGAGGGTTGATGCCCTAGCAATGGCCATCGTGGGCCAAACGCAATTCAAGGCGGCTTTACTTTTCAGGAACACAAGGCGGTTTTCGCTGGAATCATCTGGCCTTGCCGTCCGCTTCTCGAGTGGTGGTGCGCACTTTTCACGCTTTAATTGAGCTTGGCGCGTGATAGCCTTAGATGCGTGTGTGCCACTAAACCCTACCCAACACCATACAACACAATTTTCACGCTCTAAGTTAACTGTAGAGCGCGGTTAGGTTTTCCTTCTCGTGCTAATTGAGACAAGGCAGAAAAGAAAAAAAAAAAGTGGTGCGACTGAAAACTGAGTATTAGTCGTTCATGATCTTGAGTTGTTATACAAATTGCACCTCCAGTTCTCGGGCATGCAAGATCAATATCGTATTCATGTCCTCCTCCCAGCATTAGAGTGGGAGAAGCGAGACAACAAAGAAAAATATTTCAGCGCCTTCTCAGGCGCCTCCTATACCACTTCACATCTACAACAATTTTCGCGATACGTACTGCGCCTTCCGCGTCCATTGTGTATGCAGCTATAGTGTCTGCTGAGCCAGTTCGGTCCATCTCTTAAATCGCAAAGCCAACGATCAGTCGCGCGCTTCGGCACTTCCCCCGCCGGCTTGCATAAACAGGAAGCACGGAGTTCCAACAATCGCGGCGCGCTGATGCTCTCGACACCTCGCGCAGGCGAGCGCGCCGGGGCCGGCGGCGGTAACAAGCCGCATCCACGTCACCGCACGGCCGCGCGAAAATCGTCCGCGTTTCTTCGCGCATCTGCATTTCTCCTCGCGGCGGGGAACTTCTTGAGCGACGCGGCCTAATCGCGGCCGGCGCATAAAGAGTGCCTTGGCGCGCGCGCGTTATGCAAATCCCCGCGGAAACCGCGGGATGTATATGCAAATCTCCGCACACCACGCACACCATCTCGAGCGCGGCTCGCCGTTCCGCTTCGGCTGGATGGGCCGTAGTTGGCCACCGGCCGGTCCCGCGCTGACCGGCGGCTCGCCACTTGACCCGGTGTACTCGACTCGCTCGCTGTGCGGGGCCACTCCTGGCACCCGCTGGCAGAAACTCGAGTGGGGCAGTCCTCGCCGTTTGTACACGCGACTGCGCTTTTAAGTTGTCGGCGCCGGAAGGAAATAGCAGTAGCAAAAAAAAAAAAAGTCACGGAAGAGCCAGCCAGCCAGGTCCCGCGGATGTAGCTTGTGTCCCGCACTCCCCACCCCTAGGGCCTCGCTCTTTAAGTGTAAATTCACTGCTACGCAGGGCGGCGGCTTTAATTTGCGAACTGTCAGCAAAGCACGCGGAGGAGCAGCAGCGGAGAACACGCAACGAAAGGCCTCCCCGACATCGTTTGAAGACGGGCTACTGTGCTGCGCGCCGGCTACTGCTCCTTTCTGGCTAGCGAAACAATCCCGCTCCCAGCCGGCGCATGTCTAGGCGGGAGCTTTTTTTTTAATTTCTCCTTCCTTCCTTTTTTGTTTTCCCCGAACATAAGCCACACGCTTTTAGTTCTGTCCCAATGAGGGAGCACCACTGGGGACGTCTAGCTGCGCCCCAGCATCGGTGCTCTTATTTTTTAACTGTCACTCTTTCCCCTAACGAGCAGACGGGGAAAGACATCGTCTAGTCTGCCTCCCAGGGGTCAGAAGCTTAAACGTTGTTTTCACGAACCCAGTCAGCTTCCTTAAAGCGGCCATCCTTCCACGATAACGACTACCGAAAAGAGCCTGTAAGCAACAAGTATAAGCGCACTTGCACCACCAATCCAAAGACGTTTGCGCGTAATTACGAAAAAAAAATTTAAAGATTACGATTTATGGCGTAGTCATTATCACGTATTTGCTGTGCGAATCGGAACCCTGGACCACTGCGAAGTTTTTCAAGGGTGAGCCATCATCAGTTCAGTTTACGAAGAGTTAAGCGCACCAACCAAGGCCCGCGTTCTCATTAACCTTTTTTTTTATTTGCTTTTATCTCATATCGAGCCCGCGTGCCTCAGGTTCACTTGCGAACGCACCGATTGTTGCAGCTGCGTTATAAGTGATCAGGAGTTCTCTCGTCTTCTACTGAACTTTTGCCATCGCAGTTACACGCTTAAAAGAACGGGAAAACGACTGAGCCCTTAATATATGCTTCACGTACTTGCAGTCGGCAGTAAAAGTGTACGGGATGCATACGCTTGGGAATAAATTTATCGTAACGCCACCCCGCGACCCAGTGGTCAGAGATTGATACCAGAGGACGGAGAATGCACGTTCCATTACACCTGCCGCCATTTGAGGCGACTGACCTGCATGCCTTAGCCGAAATATTTTTTTTTATGCACGCCCGCATCGTGCAAACTTGTGCCGCCGACTGCAGAGAGTATCGGCAGCATAATACAGGGCTCGACACCGGTTTGCCGAATGCTTCGCCGCAAGGGAAGCCAGTCCGCTCAGCCCGTATATGCTGGGAAAGCACCGTCTAAAACGACAGAAGATATACATAATAGGCAGGACAAAGTTCGTCCTGGCTATTCTGGTTATCATCTGTCGTTTTCTTGTGCTGTTTTCCCAGTATTAAAGATCACCAACTCGCCTAACTTTCGATACTTTTGCATTACAGGTCCACTTAGCGGTGGAAGTTGGCCCCTGCAGGAAGCGTAAATATTTGAAAAAGTTAGGCAAGATTTAAATTTTATTCGAGTGTTTCATTCGAATGCTACGTCGCATCGCGCTCTGTTCAGAATGGCTGATAAAGGTCTTCGAGGGCACAAAGAGAAAATGCTGCGGACCGAAAAACGGACTACGGGCTGTCGGAGCAAGCGGTGTAACGAAAGCGACGGGGTCCCGCTGTTCAAGCGAGGATGAGGCAGAGGGCTCGACTCGAAACTGGCGCGAGATGCTTGTCTTCGCAAAGTAACTCTTCGTGGCACAGTACCAAACAAACAAACAAAAAACATTGTGTTCCTTCACTGCACTCTTTCGGCGTGGCTTAGTCTTTGCTCCGTTGCCACTTCTTTCGAGCGCTACGTTGAAGGGGATGAAGCGGCAAAAAAAAAAAAAAAGCACCGAAAGTCACGTCAGTGGAGAGTAATGGATACCGCGCATCGTTCAAGAAGGAATCAAAAGGGAAAGAAGCTAAACAGCGACAGAAGCCGTGGATAGGAGCCCCAAACACAAGAGTGCCAACAGCCACTCCAGTAGAGCAATAAAAAGCTGGGTTCGGCAGGCAGTGAAAGCAGCGGCGCGAGCGAGGGGGTGGGTATGGAGCAACGAGGCCCCGCTCAGCGGCAGCACGACGCAGATGTCTTCGAGGGGATCCCGCGGCGTGCGCGGCGAACACAGCGGGATAAGCAAACGACGACAATCATCGGCGGCGCGTAGCATAATGTATCCCGCTTCCACGCGGAGGAACAACAGCGGGCCGCATTTTCTCCGTGCCATTGAACCGCCCCCTCCGCCGCCACGCTTCTCGCCCTTTGAACGCGCCGCGCGAGAAAACCGCGGGCGGCGAGACAAGTGCGACGCGCGGCATTAGCGCGCGTGGCGCGCCGCCTACGCGGCCCGGCTGGCTCGGGGCACCGCTAGACGCGCGGCGGCGTCGTGAGGACATTCCGCAGCATTCGTCGCGCCGGGCGGCGTGCTCGTCGCCGCTAGCGGTAAACGCGGCCGCACTCCCCACTTCTCGTCTGCCTCGAATCGTCGCAGCGTTCTGAGAGAGAGAGAGAGAGAGCGAGCAGGCACAGGCAAGGCGTAGGACGTGTGTTGGGTCACGGCCAAGGCGCCGGCTTCGGTCGCTTTGCCCAAGGAGCATGCGTCGCGTTGTTCCGTTGCTCCAGAAAAATATCAAGAAATAGCCATGAGGGAGGCATGAGGGATGCTGCACGTCACCATCAGCCTAATTACACCCACGGCAGCGCAGATGTCTCTCCCATGATGCCGCACTGTATAATGAATCGACACCATGCCGTCATATTGAGAGCGAATCGTTTAAATGACGCCATACTGTAATATGAAAAGACATGAGGCCGTCATATTGACGGCTCAGTTGTATTCCTAGTTGACAAGCAAAACGTCAAAATGATCAAAAACACCGTCATTTGGAAATGACGGCTGGCTGTCATTTTGACGGTTACGTGCTTGGAAATAGAGCTGCCAAGATATTTCCCGTCATTTTGACGGATTTTTTTTTAGTGATATAGTGTCCTGCGGAAGCTGCTGCCGCCCTATTCCTGCAAACTTCCCCATTTCGTCCAACCCCCTGACTCACTGACGCCTCCTGCCTAGCTTTTCCTTCCCTTGGAATTCACTTCGTTACCCTAAGGGACCATCAGTTACCTGTCGTCCGCATTACATGCTGTGCCCGCGTCCATTTCCTCTTGTTGAAACCGACATGGCCCTCTTATCGTTACACCTTTTCCGGTAGCCCTGTCCTCAATATGACTTCCAGCTTTTTCGTTAAGCTCCTTGTTTACGCCTTCTGGGTGAGCTCAGGCAAGAAACATTCTAGGCTTATATAATCGCCTAAATTTATTTTCTGTCTATACTCCATGAACTTCCCGCTTCCCTCGTTTTAACTGAGACCATGCATTGGACTGTGTACATCGTGGAGTGAATATAGCAGTTAATTCGCGGGAACTAAAGGAGGCAGTTCGTCACTCCAGCAGTTCCGGCCGCGAGATTTAGCTCCACGCGAACAGGACGAATTCGCGCTTTGAATTTCCTGTCGGGGGGCTTTGGCCTTCTCAGCAGAGGCCAGCGAGACTCCATTTTCGCAGACTACGTCAAATCATATGGAGTTCAAGTGTTTCTAAATCGCACCTGTCATCTGCATGAATCCAGCAGATATGCGCCCTCCGGTGTCGCATGATATTTCCTGAACGCCCTGTACTATAAGCCCGGCCGCATCTCGTTTTTAATCGTTATTAATGACTATGTCTGAAGCTAGTCTTTGTGATCTTATATGCGCTGATAGAACTTTAGTATAATACGTAGAGACTATCTCAGATCAGAGAGAGAGAGAAGGTCAGGAGCACAGACCTTTGGGCTAGTTGATTCATAGCAGACACGTACAAGCGCAAAAAACACGGACAGAGAAGAGACTTGGACAACACGAGCGCTTACTTTCAACTCAAGAGAGAGAAAGAGCGTTTTTTTTTTTCGAATATTCCTTAACACTGATCAGCTCTTCTCGGAGAGAAATGAACCGTTTTAAAATGGCGCCAGCGTTGCTCTTCGCACGGAATCTTTCCAATTTCGTTTCAGAATAGCTTATACAGCACAAAACCGGTCGCCGAAAGAACAGCATGATATCTATACAGGTACTAAGCTCTGCCAAGAGGGAGAAAAAAAAAATTGGATGCTTACGAGTGCAGTGAATTCTTTAAATGCGCGTTTACCGCTCTACCGCGCAAGCTGAAAACAAGCGCCAACTCTAATCCGCAGATTGCTTGCCCAGAGGCCACTTGTTTACGACCTGAGCACTACGGCGTGCTACTGAATAAGCTGAGAGACTTAAAAGCCCCGGCAGTGTCTCTATAATGGAATCGTTATTAGCGAATGTCCTCACCAAATAACGCATGACAACCTCTTGACTGGGAGCCTACGTCAAAGGGAGCACACCGGACCCTGAACCACAGCTGCAAGTACCGACACGGCACCCTTTTGTTTTTGCGACCGTCTGTGTTATTCATTTTCAGATCGCGGATGCCACTCGCACCTCCTTAATATTAAACTGCTGTCCACTCGCCATAAACCGCTACTACTATCGTTCTTCTCGTCCCCCCCCCCCCCCCCCCCCCCCTCTCGCTTTTATGGCCGTCGGGCACTCTCGATAAAAACAGGCGTTTGTTGTGTCTTTATCTATACTTTCTATGTCAACACTTCTTTCTCCTCCAAATTTAGTGTGCCCTTTGTTCCTGGAGGTTTTCCTTCGGTTGACTAAGACATTGCGTAAATGAAGAGTGCAATACATGGTTCATTTATTTATGTTACCCCTCAGGGCCATAGGCATTACAAAGGGGGAGTGGTAAATGTGAAAAAATTTGAGAGAAAAATACAGTCGGTTATATGAATGTTAAATACCACCTGAACATAGAATATTAAACGGTGCTTCATGGGACTGCCCGTAATCATTCATGCCAACAACCTTTGCGGGAAGGCGGTTCCAGTCACGTGAGGTTCGCGACAGGAATGATTGCGAAAAGCATTTCGTGTTGCAAGACACAATTCCGACTTTGTGATTATGATCAATGCGGTGGGATACAGAAATTGGCTGAGTGATGAGGTGATCCCGTAGAGCGGAATGATGATACATCGTGTGGGACAGGGGGACACTGAGCACTTTTCTACGCGATGTTAACGATGGGAGGCAGAGATTAGACTTCATGGTAGTTATACTTGCTGTGCAGTTATAGTTAGCAAGGATAAAACGCAGTGAGTCATTCTGCACCATATCGAGGCCACTAATTAATTTTTCATGAGTAGGGTCCCATACCGGTGTTGCGTACTCGAGTTTGAATAGTATTAATATTTTACAAAACAATGTTTCGAATTAGAAGGAACATTAAAAAAGATGCGATGTAAGTAGCCTAGCATGAGATTAGCATTTTTAATTATGTCCTCGATTTGAAGAGACCAGTTCAGCTTAGAATTAATATGAACGCCGAGGTATTTATATGATGCAACTGATTCCAAAGAAATGTTATTGCTGTAATAGGGAAGTTGGGCGGAAGTTTTCCAAGATACATGCACGACCTAGCATTTATTAATATTCAGCTGCATTAACCATTCCTTGCACCAGTTCCCTATAGTAGTAAGACCTGACTGAAGCAATGCAATGTTGCTAGCGTTGGTTATTTCTCTAAAAAAGACAGAATCATCAGCGAATAGGTGGATGCGGGAGTTCACAAGGGAGGGGAGATCAATAATGTAAATTAGAAACAACAGGGGTCCAAGAAATGAGCCTTGTGGAACTCCGGGACACATTTCTGTAAAACTGGAATTTTACCGTCAGCAAAAACAAATTGTGAGCGATTAAAAAAACGTTCAATCTATTTCAATAAGTTAGTCAATATTGGTTTGGCTTGTTTTGTTGGGGTTTAACGTCCCAAAGCAACTCAGGCTATGAGAGACGCCGTAGGGAAGGGCTCCGGATAATTTCGACCACCTGGGGTTCTTTAACGTGCACTGACATCGCACAGTACACGGGTTTCTAGAATTTTGCCTTCATCGAAATTCGGCCGCCGCGGCCGGGATCGAACCCGCGTCTTTCAGGTCAGCAGCCGAGCGCCGTAACCACTGAGCCATCGCGGCGGGTAGTCAGTGTTCGGTCGTTTTAGTTTGTGAAGTAATAGTTTCTGACATACCCTGTCGAAAGCTTTTGGAAAACTTAAGAATATGCGGTCAGCTACTGATAGGCCTAGAGTATGATGAAATGCATGTGTAAACGATATTAAACGTGTTTCACGACAGTCAAAATTTCCGAAAACTATGTTGCGCCTACGTAAAAAATGACTTCGATTCAAAGAAATTATGAAGGTTGGTGAATATTATACGTTCGAGCATTTTACAAGTACTGACAAGGGAAATGGGACGATAATTGCTAGGGGAAGCTTTCCTGCCGGATTTGTAGACTGGAAATATCTCTCCGATTTTCCACCACTTAGGTAGCATTGATTGGTCCAGTGATTGCTGAAAAAGTTTGGCAAGCATTATGAGAGATTAAGCTGAAGTGTTGTTCTTTTTTTAAACAATATTAAGTTATTACATTCTTGACCCGGAATGAACGATGAGTGCATCAATTCGCTTATCGACACCAGGCGTACAACAATTACAGGGGGCAAGTTCGTCGGTGATTTGCACACATAATTGCACTCCGTTAAGCTACAGCACGTGGTCATAGATCGGTCACTGACTTGCGACCGGTTTCGGTTTCAATTCTGCTTCTCCATCCTCCGTGGCTCCAGTATTCGCGGCTCTATAGCCTGGCTTATATGAACCTATCTAGGTGGTGCTTCATATACCATACAGCGGGGGTTTGAGTCAGAGAATCGAGCTAAGCAAGGTCAGCCCAACTCGACGATTCTCTGTTTACATGAACTCTGTACGAACGCGTCAACTGTCGTGGCGCGCACCGGCTCCGTGCTTGTGTTCTTCCGCGCAGAAAATGATTTCCCAAAGTGTGACAGAAGATTAGGCATAATTTGCGGAGGAGGCTGCGAGTCAACCCATTCCTTGTGATGGAGATGAGGAGTCGAGTCTACGACCGGGTTCAGGAAGCTCTATCTCGGTCTGTGCTTCCGCAGGCAGAGGTTGTGCCGCAGGGCTCTCGGCATGACTGCTACTTGCCAGGTGCCCGACGCGCCGTTGCAAACAGCATAACAGCGACCGATAGCAGCTCGTCGCCAGCGTGCGACCGATGTCAACGACGGGCCGCACGTGGCGCATCGCGCCGACCAGGAGCAGAATGCGAGAGCGCAGGGCGTCAGCGTCATGATGACGTAGGGGCGCGTTTCTCGGGGCCGGCCTGCCAGCCTGGATGTCGGCCGCCAGCGTCAGAAAAATGCGCTAGTATTGTTCGTTCACGTCCATGACAATCCTTGGGATAGATGAATGCCAAAAATGAATCAAATTGAGGATCATTGTCCAATACCGAGTTGCTGGTAGCAGTGATAACTGCTATACAAGCAAATTTCATCCCATAGCCGAATTATTTGCGGCCTGGTTGCGGCTTGCCTGGCGTCTGCTAGCTCCGCTGCTGAAGGCGTCGCGGAAATCGAGCGCATCTTTATTTTATTATGGGACAGGTTCACAGTCAAAGTGGTCAAAGGGGTGACGAGAGTAGTACCTTTTGCAGCGCTGCCAACTGCCGATGCGGCATCGATGCAAAACCAGCTAGGGTTAGCGACGACCAGTGCAGCCAGGGATCCTCGCAGTTCATCGCCCGGCGCGCCCGCAGACTGCCTAGTTGCCGAAAGCTCAGCATGCTGTCGTTGCTCGAATACAGCAGTCGGCCTTTCTGATAGCATGGCGGTTCTGTCTTTTCTGATGAGAACGTGAAATATACCGAGCCTGCAGGCCGGCCAGCCAGCCTACAGTGTATCCTGTCCGCCGGCGTCATAAAAATGAGCTAAAGATTGTTCTTCATAAACTCTGGGATAGAGAAGTGTGAAAAATAGATCATTTTTGAGGATCGTTGAACAATGCCGAGTTGCTGCTAGAAGTAACAACTGTGATACGAGCAAATTTCTTGCCACAACCGCCTCTCAGCTGCCGCTGCCCTGCAATTGCGGTCCGGCTCACGCGCCTGGCGTCCGCTAGCTCCGCTGCCGATCGCGTCGCGGAAATGACCATATTTTTTGCTGTGAGATGATGCTGTTGACAGTAAAGCGATACCAAGGGTAGGCATTTTATTATAACGCAGGCGACTTCCGAAGCGCCGTCCGCTGCGGCTTCGATGCGAAACAGACTCTAGGCCTCGCGACGTATACAGGGCAGCCAGACAGCAGCGCAGTTCGTCGCCCGGCGCACCCGCGTCCAGCGCCGTTGCCGAAAGCGTACTACATGGGTAGGCATGTTCTGTCGTCGCTCGAGTACAGCAGGCAGTCTTGCTTAAAACATCGCTATTTTGTCACCGCTGGTATGCGGTGGCGAAGTGTTACACCGGCTGTGGGCCGGGCTCGAGTCTAGCGGCGCAAAGCTGCTTGCCGCTCCGTGTGTCGACCCCTGCTTGCAGTGGGTGGCAATTCGCAAGCAGTGACCGGTGCGGCGCGCCGGCCAAGTTTTCGCACATGTGTCAGCCAACAGCATACATCGTTCTAGCAGGTGACGGTGCAGCTCGGGAAGATCAGCCATTTTTTAAATTTCCTTGAATGACGTCATTTTGACGCCACATTTGAGCGCATATGGTGTTGTGACCTCGGTCAACTATGGGTCAACAGGCATCCGCTAAGCCGTCATGTTGTGTTGACGACAAAAGCCTCTGACTGGTTAAGATGACGTTTGCTGTAGAGTCGAGGGGGACGAACGCTGGGAAACCAAAATTTAGTTTTTTTTTCCAGTAGACGGTCTAATGACATGCCAGAATTATTTAACATTGATGATTAGCATAGAGGGCAGTACATGTGTGTGGAAGTGCTTTTTAGCGTCTTTGAGCGCCTGCACATATGTGTTGGACGCCGCCGTATACGAAGCCCATCGCTCGGTAGTTGGCGAAAGCTTTGTGACGCGGTAAGGGCATTTATTTTTGTTGGATAAACGCTTAATATGATTATTACACCAGGGTGGGTTTGAATTGGTGGTAACGGTGCTTTGAGGAATGTACTGTTCAGTGATATGGGTGACTATAGTTGTGAACATGTTACTGTTAGTATGAACACTGTGGTTATCAAAGCCATCTACGAAAACTTCGATAAAAGAAGATAGTTCGTTATTTATCGCCTGAAAATTTGCTTTGTTGTAGTCTCGTATTATATTTTCTTTTAATTAGTATTCGGAGAGGCTAGATCAATGTCAAAGTGCAGAAGCAAGGGGCCGCTAATGCCCGGCAGGTATGTAATGGGGGAGACTATCTCAGGTCGTTTTGCCAGCATTAAATCAAGTGTGACCGTCGCGTTAGCTGTAATCCTGGAGAATACTGTGCACACATCTAAAATTCGCAACCTTGAGACGAGAACGGAGACATTAAAGGGGAGTCATAAATCCATGTTAAGCTCGTAAATTTAAATCGCCAAATAAGAATACTGGTGAAGAAGGAAGACGTGTTGCGATGACATTAATAGCATCGAAAAGTTCATTGCTAAACGTAGGAAATGAACTGAATTTATTTGCTCTGTCTCTCTGACAGACTTAAGTGCATCATAAATAGCTGCCCCCTGCCAGTAAAATGCGCACTGTGCGCGCAAAAAAGAAGACGGCTAAAGGTTGCGCCATTTTCTTAAATTACGTTTGGCACGAAAGGCTAGCGTGTGCAGGAAAAATCAAGTGTGCCTAATATATTCCCTATTCTTTACCTTATATATTCCGACGTCTCGTCTCATTGAGAAGTCTCGAAGTGTGCCATATATTCTTGTTCGACTGTGCGTATGCTCCTAGATTTATCCAGTGTAGCTATAGTTACTATGCGCACGAACAGCTTCCTTGCAATCATGACCGGCAGTTATTTCTCGACCTCTTCATATTTTTCCTTTCATTAAATTTCTCAGCCCTATGTCACGTTTTTCAGTGGGCTACAGTCTACTCACGCGTTGTCCGGTTGTCTGTGTGTGCGTGCGTGTGTGCGTGGCCTTATTATTTCTTCCTTTTTTTTTGCACAGGAACTCTCCATCTGGAGCAGCGTCTCATCAGTTTTCTTCATGGGCGCTAACCTAGGCTTCTCATCTGGCTCCTCCACCCCTCCCTTCCCCGAGGAAAACAACGTCCACTCCGCTAAGCAGAGAGCATCGAAATGACTCAAGAAAAAAACAAGCCGTCGGGCCTCCTTCGGCCGCCACGAACGAAAGGCCGCTCATTTCGCCGCTTTTCATTTCCTCTCTATCTTGTAGATACTTTTTTTCCCTCTGTCGCCATCCCACGGTTCGATGCGCTACTCACGTTGATAATGAAGCCCCACGCGAGTATAGCGCGCTCCTCTGAACCGCCGCCGTCGCGTGACGCGTCCGGTCGCCACGGTGACATCTGAGGCCGGGCGATGCGTCCTGTACGCTGGAGACGGCTGCCGCCCCCGCGACTCGCTGGGGTCCCCAGGGCTCCTCGAGGTCGCGTACGCACGCGCGCGCATAGGCTGCCCTCCTGGCCCCCGACGTGATCACGGCGCCCACCCGGCCGCGCTTGTGTTTACAAACAAACATGCGGGTACAGGAAGTAAGAAATCTGCGCGCCGAAGGGGGTGAGCGCCGCCGTGTTTGCCATTTAAGCACTGCCTCTACTTTCCTTTCCTCTTATCGGGCACCGCTGTTTGCCTTGGTCCTCATATGTGGACGGAGACACGCGCGCGAATCATGTGGGGGGCATTGTTTAATGCGGGCACTGGCTGCTGTTCTTGACATATATTAGGCTAGTGGAAATCACAAACTACGCCAGATGTGAATAAATGCTTAAAGAAGCCAGTAAAAAGCGTGCAACGTCTTCATCTGCCCACACATATCACGGGCACTTGAAGAAACTGTTGATTTTTCCCCCATTCTTTTATCGCAGCCAAAAAGAAATATAGCAGAGATCGGGTGACCTTACCTTAGACAAGTGCGCACACACCTATAGTAAAGAAAAAAAGAACGCGTTAAACTTCGAGCAGTGTACACGCAGTGGTGAACGCTGCAGTGACGCACACTTCGCATCAGGCAGACCAATTACAAGCCCTTGTTTCGCAGTTCCACAATGTAAGAGCGCATAGGCATAGAGCTCAGGAAAGGGCTTGGTGATAAACTACGTGTGAGTATTGATAGTGTATAATTCAGCCTCGCATTCGTGCCCGTCTTCTTCGGGAACCGTTCGGTACGTAGTAGTAAACTCAATTTTACAAAGCCGACAGCCAATGTCGAAAACAAAGAAGCAAAGTAGACGTTTTATTTTGGTTCTCTGGCTAATAAATCAGTCATGTTGTGCTGCGTGCGATTATCAAGGAAAAGCGAAACGCAGTTCATATCGCTTACTGAAACAAAAAGGGCCTACTCTGTTTAAGAAGAGCACGTCTGGTGTCAGTCCTGTTCTTATATGTGTTTTTTTTTCGCTCCGCCAGTCGTCGCAAAGCCTCCTCCATTTCCCCCACGGCAGAAACAAGCGCAGGTACTGGAGTGAAAGCACGAAGTAAACAGGTCTCTACGCTAGACGGCGATTGACTGCACACCTAACCATGCGTGCCTAGTTGGCGCCACCAACGATCCACAAGCTCTGGTAGCCGGCTGTACTTCTGAATGCAAGTGCTCTCTGAGAATCGTGCGTAACAAAAGGGCAGTGGCCATACCACACCGCTGCTCCTTCCCGAAAGCGCAGGGTATTGACAATGCCTATACGTAGTCGGATAAGGAAACTTCGGAGCAGGAGCGTAGGGTGTATGTAAAATGACAACGTACCTTTCGGCAAGTGTGTGTGTCAGTCACCAAGCTCATAGGCACTACTAAACTTGTAGCTCGAGTATGCGCGATTACCGTGCGATTTGTAAAAAAAAAAAAAAGCAGACGTTATAAAACGTTGGTTATCTCTAGCATGTCACTACTAGCACAGCGCGTATAACTCCACAAATACGACCCCTCATGAATCGTTGGCTGCGGAGGCAGCTACAAATGACGCCGCGGTGTTTTCACCAAGAGTCCGCCACATTCTAGCTATCACTGAAAAAATAAAAGATGAATTAACAACTCAGCGCAGTGGCCAAAGCTGCAGCCCTTCAGTGTATGTTGGTTGCTCCGCATGTCTACATTTAGCTCTGAAATGGCGCTACTATTACAAGCTCCTCAAAGCGCAGTGCACAAAGGCTCCGCTGACGGAAATCCCAATGTGCAAATGAGAATATGCCCCGCGGGCGAGCCAAATAGTGACGTATATACGCAAGGCTACCGTCCCGCCTGCGGCAACCAATCAAGCATGCGAAAGCAAGAGTGTCAACTCACCGGCCGACCTCGATGGTGACCAGGGTTGTGGTTCCCCTGGCGGCGGCGACTTTGGCGCACGACGCTGCGTGCTGCGGTCCCTGGCCGGGCTGGAGCAGCAGCTCGTGCCTGTACTGGCGGATACAGGTGACGGGCCACACGAGGAAGGGCTCCGGCGCGCCCGGCCGCAGCAGCCCCACGCTGTGGCCCTGTATCACCAGCTGGTAGTCGCCACGCAGACCCAGCCGCTCCGAGGCCTCGCTCGGCTGAACCACCACCGGGAACCTCTCGCGGGAGAAGAGCACTGCGACAGCCGCCGGATTGGGCACGGGTCAGCAGCAGTAAGCTAAAGGCTGTAATGGACTCACGCCTTCTCTCATGCCTTGAATCGAACGCAGGCTTTCCTGCGCAGTGCTAGTGCCCTATCTAGTTATGCAGTCTTGCTGAACATCTTTCCTCTTGCAATAAGACCTTGAGGTGGCTTCTCACGAGGACGCGCTCTTTTTAAGAATCAACACGCCATGCCCGCGCGAACAGGTGCCGTATACGGGCAACTACCGGTGCGATAAGCCATTGTTGTACAAATATATAACAATGTCTCACATATTTTGCCGCCACCAAGTTTTTGGAGCCCTCATGGCCGGAACGTAACTGTGACTGTGTAACATGTTTCGGCTCTGCATAGGTAATTCAGTTTCAGAAAACATATATACGGCGCGGCCCGAGTAGCCTGTTTACAGAAATGGAATAAATTGTCCTAGGAGTGGAAAACATGAAGATGATGTGGCAAAGTCCCGCAATGTACGGCAGCATATGGGACATACATATGCTGATACTCCTGCTCAAGCATTCACGCAACGCTCCAGGTGCGCTATAACTTACCGCCACCTCATCTCCGAATGAACGCAACCGTCCTGGCGTTGAAATATTAAAAAAAAGAAAAACTTTATCAGTCGCCGCTGGTCCGTCATACTCCTTCTGTTTTTCACTGGCTTTACAGTAATGTTTCTTCGCCAAAATCGTTAATTTAAATTTTATCCATTTAGCCAGCAAATAATTTTTTAGTGCTATCACTATGCGGACGTACTTAATACATTTATCACGAGATGAAAAAGAATAAATAAAGCACAGGCAAGAAACGAGAACAAGAAAATTCTCTCGGCAGTTGATTTCACCATTACCTAGCTTGAGTTAAGAGGTAAGAGTGGATTGACGAACTAAGTGCCCGCATGCTTTAATACCCCGGAGTTGCCCCGGGTGAGTCGGAATATGTAAACCCTGGCTAATGGAACGTATAGCGCATGCTTTGAGAGAATTTCTGTCATGTAGCGATGATATAGCTAAGGTACCAAAGAGATCGGCAAGGACCGAACGGAGTGACGCAGATTCATGCTTCAGCCCATGCGACAGGGCTAAACTCACGAAGAGAGAAGCAGCAGCAACGATAGAGGAACGTCCTTAAATGTTTGGAAGGGGATACGCACGGGAACGAGGGAGAGAACATTCACGGAACACAGAAGACCAAAGAGCGCTAGCGGAGAAAAATAATCCTGCGAGAAAGGCAGCGAACCCAAGAGGATGCCGTGGCGAAAGACGACACTGCCCTGCCTGCATGCAAAAACTCGCAGAGAAGCCGAATGAATATTCTTAAGGTACCTCGTTCCTGTGATTGTTTACGGCCTTTAGGGACGGCCGTGTTCCCACGCATACCAAAGTGAGTTGAAGTGACTCCGTTTAGAGAGGCAGGCCGCGCGGAAAACAAGGAAAGGGTCTCTTTACTGCCTGGCGACAAAAATAAAAGCGCTCAGAAACACGAGACTAAACCAACGAATAACTGAGAACCTCCTTCGAGCGCACGGGGAGAGAAGCAAGACAAACAATATTTTGCGAAGGCTTAGTTGATCGATATCATGCTCCACAAGTTCCAGCAGCTACGGCACGCCTTCGCTTCGCGCCGTCTTTATTGGGTTGCGCTTAGGTTTTGTACACCTCTTGTCAAATGGAGTGCCAAACGCGATAGGGGCCGCTGTGAGTGTGGTAGCGATCGCATCAAACGGCTGTAGGGGCAAACGAAAAAAAGAAATGAAACGCATAAAAACATAAAACTTCCTCTACGGAGCTGAATGATGCACGTGTATACCGAATCGCGTAATCGGCATAAAAAAAATAATAATTTCGTTGGTGACTCTGAGCTTCGAGCACGATTTATACCCACTGAGAAATAGCAAAGGAAACATCGGTCCCGGCTTTAGCGATTCCTGAGAAAAGGAAACATTAAACTAACCATAATTGGCGAGGAGAGGCGCGCTTTGACGTGAGCTCTTAGCTCTCAGCGTACACACGGGAGGACGGAGACAAGAGCAAAGGGGGGGGGGGGGGGGGGGGGGCTGAGCGTTCAGGCGTCGCAACGAGGCAGCTGCACTGAGAACAGCCCCGCGAGTAAAAGGCGGCTCCCCGCGCAGCTGTGCAACGGCGGGGTGAAGTAAGTGAGAGCAGAAGCTTGTCGGGCGACGAAGAGCCTCGGCTTATATGTATCTTTACTTGCGCTCATCTTTCTGCGGCCGAGTGTGCACCAGCTCCCGAGAAGAGTAAATTGAATTTGTTACTCTGCCCGAGCTGCGCATTTTAGTCGCCATTTTAGCACAGTACTTAAGTTGTCGTGTCGAGCTGTTAACGTCCAAGCTTGCTTCACTTTTTCTTTTTTTGCAGGGAACAGAGGACGGAGTGGCCGCGTCGGGTTGCGCCCATCTGACCGTGAGGAGACGGCAGTTTTCTCGCCTCCACTGCGAGATGACAGTGATGAAGCTTGGCTGACGGTTAATGTTGCGGCCGAATGAAAAGTACGCAATAAATTCGCAGTGAAAAAAAAAAAAAAGGAACGCGAGAAATGAAAAGTTGCTCACTACGCCAGAGAGAGCGAGAGGGAGAGAATTAAGCGGCAGGGCAAAAATGCAAATTGCGGCATGCGTGTTTGTTCTTCGAGCAAAAGAAAACTAAAAGCAACTAAGCCAACGAAAACAACTTTCACCGCTGAGCTACGCTGCGACTTAGTTGCTGGGGCTTGGGTTTTGGCGTCCGGCGCTTTTAGATCCGAAGGGCTGTAATGTTTCCGCTGACCGCGATTGTTCCAGGGAACAACAGTAGAGCGGAAGCACGAGTAGACGCTGACGCACATGGGACACCTCAGATACGAGATTCCACAAACGGAGTTGCCAAACCTTGCCGCTACGCGCTGCCAACTTTGATAGGAAGCGAACGAACCGTTTTTGAAAATATTTGTTTTCTGATTCTCCTCCCCGGAAGAAAATAAAAACAATCGCATGTGAAAGGACGCCTGAAGTTGAATGACGAAAGGGCGTGCCAAACTCATTGTCCACCATGTTAATATCAGAGACAATCGAGACTTACAAGCGCCCCTTTGCATAGCTAGGCAGTCAGACTCTGAAAGCTGAACGCCACTCGGCTGAGTAATTTCCTTCGCAGAAGCCTTTGTGAAGACGGAAAAAGCTGCCTTTATTTGTGGGCTGTTCCTTGAGCTGAATCATTATTCTTGTGCCCTATGGAAAGCGCCTCTGTGAGAGCGTATAGCCAAGCTACTTTAGTGCGAGCTGCAGGAAACTGCCGCGGCGGAGGAGTGCCTTTATTTTTCCGCATCCAAAAACGCCTCCCGGAGCTTGGCACGCCAAGGCCGTGCACTGCTCCTCTAGCAACGATAAATCTTCCTCCTGGCGTTCGCTGACATACCGCTTGGCTGACACCCGAGGTTGTTGTGCTTCTGCACTCCAAGACACTGTTGCACGTGCTTAGCCATGTCGAAAAACGCGTTCATCACCTAAGCGCTTTAAACTCTCCACTGTGTAAACCGACGCCAACATGCTGTTGTGAGCGCGGCCGTTGTTGACTTTTGCTAGAGCTAAAGAAGAGAGCGAACTTTCACCTGTAAATTACTCGTTCCCTCTGTGCATCCGTGTCTAAATGAGAAACGTACACTCACTTCTTCGGAACGTAAATCTTTAAGGTGCGGCTTGTTTCCCGGATAAAGACGGTTCATTCCGTGAGTACTATCGGCCACAAAAGTTAACGGGATGCGGGTGTGCGGGAAAAATTTGCATCGAAGCAGTCCCGCAAGCCAATCGCCTGGTATGTCTGAAGGTGTGTGGGAACGAGCATGCTCCTTCAGCTGGTAACATTACCAGGCAGCTGGGTCGCAAGGCAGCGCAACAATATTTTTTTTCGTTTTAGAGAACGCGCATCCCGTAAACTTTTGAGGCCGATCATACATTCACGAAGGAACTTCAAATTTAAGCAAAGGAATTATGTTTGGTGTATTTTTGCCCTATATCTTATCTGAAAACCGAAAAGTAGTATACCTAAAACCTGTAGCGGTCACTTCCTGAACGTGCAGTCTTTCGAAATGTTATCTACTTAGTGCGCCAGGAAAGATACCAAGCTGTGAAACCTTCCGTTTTAAGCGACAATAGACAATTTTAGCTGACCGGTTTTACGGTCCACTCCACTTGCGTTGACACGCTCAGCATAGGCGGAGCGGAGGCGCAGCGAGCGTGTTGTACCCAACCGTTCCGCAGGTACGGCTAAACGGAGCGGTTTCGACCTGTGTGCCATCTGGCGATGAGAAATAGTACCGCTTTGAGAAACGTAGTTTGTTTTTTCTAGTTTATATCCATTTGTTCTTGCTTCACTGGTACTTCATTGGTGTTAAGCGAACATGCTTAGGAAGGACACCTGATCGTGCAGCATAACTAATGAAAACGCGACTTGCATTGGTATTTAAACTCATAGTTTTTCAGCGCAACTGCACACGGCCAAAGAAAAGAAGCAGGAAGAAAAGAAGGACGAACACAGCGCTGTGTTCGTCTTTCTTCTCTTCCTGCTTCTTTTCTTTGGCCGTGTGCCTGTACTTCTTCTCTTCCTGCTTCTTTTCTTTGGCCGTGTGCCGTTGCGCTGAAAAACTATGAGTTTAAATCAAGTATACCAACTAGCCCAAGAACTAACTCTACTGAATTGCATTGGTAGTTTGATCCATGCAGATCAATGCTGCACTGTGTTGTTTATGTGAGTGGCCGCTTTTAGCCGCTATTTCAGGGGTTTTCCTACTTCCTGCGCTGCCCACATCAAGAATTCAGACTCCGACAATGTACAGTCTTTGTCAAAAGTATACAGCCCAGGGTATCTACTTCTGAGCCCAACAGCGCGGCTCCGCTTGCATACTCAAGGACCCTACTCTCACGAAGGCGGGTGGAGCTGAAGTTGTCAATCCTCCCAAGCTTGGGACTGTCAAATGTGTTAGAGAGCCCCGCTACACGGCTTGGAAGCAAACTCCTTGGGCTGTATATTTTGACAAAGACTGTACGTTCTCTTTGTCGCGACTAAACCGGAGGTGAATTGACGATCTGTCGAGTTGGAAACGTTTGCAGCATGTCGAGGTAAACCCCCTTTCCATATGAGTGCACAGACATCTACTCATTAGCGAAATAAATAGAGGCTCGAAGGCAGCGACCAGCTTTCTGGAATTTGCTCTTCATCCTGTCGAAAGCGTACCCGGTAAGGCGGTCTTCGCTTTTCTTCATCGCGCACAACGTTAAATCGCGCTTGACTGCGACCGCGGCCTTTTCTGGCACCCGCTCCCATATGTACACAGACGTTCGAAAGGAATCACCGCAACTGCGTGTCACTGCAAACAGGGATCCTTGTCGATTTTGAAGCGCTTTCGACGACTGTAGTCGGGGGAAACGAGCCCTTGAGACAGTGGAACTAGGAAGCGCTCTCAGACGAGACCGTCGAGCCGGAGGCAGCCATCTTGAACTAACCGGAAAACCCGTGACGTTTCCGTACGACACGACGCTCCGCTGAGCCGGCGTGTCAGCGGAACGGAGGCAGCGTCCCGCTCACCCGCTAGCGGGTGAACGTACTAAGCATGCGCACTTCAGCGCCCCGCTCCACTAAGCCGTGGAGCGGACTGTAAAACCGGTCAGCTAAAACTGTCTGATATGTTCCTAGATTTAGTACTTGTCCCACAAACATAGGCCCCAGATTTATAAGCAGCGGTAAACCGTTCGGGACTAAAATTATGGCCGCGGCAAAAGCTGTGAATTAACACACACGGTGAGCGCTATTAAATCAGTTTATTTCGCGTGAAGGAAGAAGCACCTAAAAACCAGCCGAAATTCTTAGTCCAGGCTCACAAAGATAGCACGAAAGTGGCATTTAGTTACGCTCAGAACACAAGCGAAGTTTACTTTAACGCAACGCCGCACAGCGCAGTAAAATTCTGCGTTGCGACCCTCTTCGAGAAAGTTACGCCAGTTTGTCGCTAGCACGTGTCCGCACTCATGCATGGCAGCCATCTACGCTAAGCACGTCGAGCCAAAAAAGCTGTAAAAACGGCCTTGTTGTGCGCTGCAGGTTTCGCTGCCGTGACAGGAACTTGAGATTTGCGCGCCGATGTAAAGAAAAAAAAAGAAAGCTCTCATGTCAGCGAGAAACACATCGACAAGAATTCTGGAAAAAAAAACACGAATTCTAAGCAGAAAAATGTGGTCGGCAAAGTTAGTCACGCCGCCGCGCTCACCAGTTGCGCATGCGCAGTAGCGGCGCATAGCTAGCGCGCCGGGGCCGCCGCCGCCGCCGCGCGCTCTCCATCGCCTCTCTCTCTCTCCTCGTTGCTTTCGCAATCCTCCAGGTTTAACCAGAGCTAAACCACTGCCATTTTTTTCATTCAGGCCTTTCCTTTCAGTCAAAGTCGATTCAGGCAGAGATGATATCAAGGGGGCACGTCTTGAGCCGATATTAAGCTTTTTCCGCTTGGGACGTCCCGCATACCCGGCCTTTGCAAACATTCTTCACGTTTCCGTGATTCGCAGTAGCTGCTACTTTGAGCCCCTAGTGTTAGACAACGTTGCGAACAACGTATGCTTCCTTTTTCTTTGTTAAACGCCTTTGGTTGCCCCTAAATCATCGGCGTCTGGTCTGCAGAACCCTTGCCACTTCGTCTCTACCCATATGCATGCACTATCGATAAGACCAGCTGGCAGGCTTCGTAACGTGGTCTGAAAAACTATTTATTTAGATTGAAGGCAAACATAACGAAAGAAATACTGATGACCGTACTTTTGATTGAATTATATCCTGATATTAGACTCTTAATAACAGTAACTCTATGAATTTATAAGTACTTATCAAGATACACTCGACACAAATCTGACTGCTTGCAGTCGTCACGACAAATGGCTAGTGGAACGAAGAAGGAAGTCTTTTTTTGCCAAGCGTCAGTTTTGAACTGCCGTTTTAAGGCATATTTTGCAACTTAAGAAATATCTGCCTTTGACAATCAGTCCTTTCGAAGAGCCGAAGCCTTCTGTGTCGTTCAGCACTTCAGCGCACAATCTAGTACGCGCGTCGCCTCAAACTGCTTGAAATGTCACGCGAAAGGCCGACACCCTGTGTGTCCGTAGCTGCAGCTCTCCAGCGTCCAGATCTCAGCTGCTCTGAGTACGCCAACTAAAGTCTGTTGCAGCGTCCAGGTGATCGTACCGCGCCGGACCACGCATCAAATAAACACACCCGACACGGCGGCGCGTGATTGCGGTACGACTTCAAGGCACGAGTCGCACCAGCCCACACTCAGCGCTTCTCGTCTCGTCCCTACGTTTCATCGTCGTCCTCATTGTTTTCGCGCTTGGTGTCTCAAGACAAATAGCAGAGTAACCCATAGCAAAATATTAATCGCACATTCGTTCGGGGGCTTTGATGACGTCCTCAGCAAAGTTTGATACGAAGGTGAGGGGACAGTGAAGGGCGCCTTTGTAATCCTGAAAGGTGTGTTGTTTCAGTTTCCCTATGCCTCACTAAGAATATCGTCTTCAGTATTAGGAACGCGCCAACGGAAATGAATTAGTTTCTCACATTATTCTGCCAGTCGCGCCGTGTGTTTCTCGAACCGCAACTCGTGAACTAATTTCCTAATGCGCGACTCTTTTCGCCCTGATCATGCTCTTTCATTCGGTTTTAATTGTCGTGGATTAATTTCAAGTCTGCGCATGGTGCATTTCGCTGCCAATGTTACCTGATCTTGCCTTGCCACTAAACCTAAATTTCCTTTCGTTCCGATTATTGTTCTCCTTCAAGAACACTTCCTTCCGTGCGCTCCTGAAAACAAAATATAAAAAAACCTTCCTGCATGACAACGTCGGAAACGGCAAACACACTGTGTGGCTGTGATGCTTGCTATACGTGGAAATGTCTGTTTCGTCTTAGAAAATCTAGTTATGCTGCAGCAGACAGCGATTCGACTTGAGCGGAAGAAAAGCGTTCTGTTGGTCGCAGGAATTCGCTCGGCAGCTTGAAACTTCAAAATAGAATAGGTCTCACTCGGAACTGCAATACTGTAACTACACAATAAAGTTCGCTTGATGAGGATTTTTCGTAATATTCAGTCCTGGTTAATCAAATCGAACTAAAGTGGAACGCGAATAGCCAAGCTACCTACCATTTCAGTCCCGTTTCCGACACGTTATTTGTGCAGATTTGCGCTTGCTGACGCTATTATCTTGTGTTGAAAAGTGACTGCGATATGCGGCATAAGGGAAGAAGCGCGAAACCTGAAAAAAGTAGAGTGTCTGTCGCACGCCCTTCAGATGATTTTCGTCGAATACAAGCGCACGAACCCGACGCACAGTTGAGGGAAGGTTTATTTCGTCGATGGCAAACATCGTTCACAACACGAAGCTTTCCGTGCTCACCGGTTCTCCCGAAGGATTAAAATCACTTCTAATATGATTATTAAAAGAAGACAGCATAGTAAAAGGTAGTAATTATTCTTCTGCTCGCGTCAAAACCCATCACAAACAAGACACGTGAAGATGCTTTCCAACAAAACAAGTGAATATCAGTGAATGTACTCCGGAGGCTTGAGAAAGTTTGCACAACTCACTCAATAAGTTCTTGTGCGTTCTCTCCACATGCTGCACGTCTACGAACCCCAGTTGGGCCCTCATATCGTCCTTATTTTCCGTAGTTTGTCACCGCTTGATTTTCATGTACCTCTTGTTTTATTTATTTACTTGTTTCTTAGTGACCTTTAAAACTTTTTCTTTTAACACATCGCTGCTATGTGCGTTCTTGACCTCTGTTCTGTTGTTGACCTCATTTCCTCGGACTCGGTCTCAATAGCACGAGCGTGTACTAAACTTAAAAGACTTAAAACTTGGGCCTGAAATTAAATATTAAACAAAAGCTGTTGATTATTTCGCAAAGAAAAGAACGCAATGACCATGCAACCAATAAATAATTTGCACGCAAAATAACTTTTCGAGGTACCTTAAGATCCTCCCACTGCTACGTCTCTGCATCTGCAAAATCACTGTCATTTCTTCTTCGTGAAGGAGGACAAAAAGTCAGGAAATTTCCTTTTCTTATTTTTTTTTCATGCCAGAATTTTCGCACTGACGCATTTTTCCTCTTTGTAGTCCTTAATTAAGCTATTTCATTTGATATGGTTCTTAATAGCGCTTATATGTGGCGGGAGCTGTGTTTTGAATACTCAAGCGCAGGACGCACAGTGTGGTATCTCATCATGGTTTCAGATCCTACTTCAGTGCACTCTGGTTTTGTCGGGCGCTTGAGGCAACCACGAATCCATGTACAACGTGTATAACGGACCATCAAAAAAAAAATTATACGAGAGTTGCGTGATGTCGAGCGACAGGATGCGTGAAACATTTTCTGCGCGTCCTGCGGACGCTTTTTAAGCAGGTTCCGTTGCAGTGCGACTCTCGGCGCAAGTACGGACCTGTCAACCACAGGCGGCTTGAGCGGCAGTGCCAGCCGTTCGGAAGCAATCAGCACTTGAACATTATACTGAAAGCGTCGCAACAAAAGATCACAAAAAGACAGTGTCTGCAGCGCACTGACGAATCAAAGTATTAAACAATGTTTACATGTGTGCGAAAGGCGATAGCGCCTGCAGTTGGCGCCAGCTACCCTTTCTTGTTCTCCGCCTGTTGGAACGACAGCGCAACGCAAGCAGTGGAAACAAGTCTATAGGGGCTCGCCGCAGTTCCGAAAGCTTGCACAACCAAATCGACATGTAGTAATTGTGGGGTATCGGGAACACCGGACGCCTGCTGCGCACGCGCAGTTGCCTCCGTGCGTAAACAACAGGCGACCAGCATTACAGTGCACGTACAGTTTCCCACAGAAGTTTTCGGAACTCAGAAACCACGACAAAGCTGAATTTTTTCGCTGCCTGGGGGCGCGGCCTGGCATTGAGGGCTGGACTATGCTGGTCGCATAGAGAAGTACGGGGCATATTCTTACTTTTGTGGCCGCATGGTTATCCTGAAAGTATAGTTAAGATTTTTCGTGATATCCGTGTTCCGAAAACTGTTGTGCGGGACGGTACGTCTGCAATGATACGTCTCCGCTATATATGCTTTAAAAATCTCTGATAACACGTTAATGCAAACACAGGATGCGTTTTTCTGGCGTCCAAATGGTTGCTACTGATTGTAGTTCATGAAGACGAAATTATGCTGGGAAACTGCGGATTCAAAAAAACTTCCATTATTGCGCGTTACGCGCGTTGCTGTAATATATGTGCTCCGTACAATAATTTTTTTCTTCAAAGAACAGCCGCCTTCGATACAAAGCACGTGGCTTGTTTGATAGTAGAAGTATGGAAAGCTGGGCGAGTTTGTAATAATTCATCATGGGGGGTACAGCGCGAAGAAGACGAAGGAAGAAGACTACACAGACGAGCTCTTGTTTGATAGCCCATGGCAGTGAGTTTGACGCCCGGTATATGAAGATGGCCTGCTAACTGCACTGCCGGCATTTTGCATTCTTTTCTGACAGTGCTGTAAAGTAATGCCAAGAAGTGATATATGTATTGCTCTTTCAGATGAGCGGCTACAGCATAACGGTAATAGTGAACCATATTTTCTCCCGCATCTGAGGTAATCTGGTGGTCTGTGGACTGGTATAGAACCTAGTTTCCCTTAAAGACTGGTTCACGTGCAAGCGACTGAGCGATTGAGCGGCCCGTCGCAGCGAAAATTTTCCAACTTGTTGGAACTCCGTCGTTCTGGCCACTCGAGCCGCCGAGACGGCTCGAAACATGTTTTTGCGCCACCGCGGCAGGGATCGCGAGCGTTTTCGCTTGCAAGTGAAACAGGCTCAACGCTTGGGCACGCGCCCTAACTAAACCGCAACTCCCATTCTTGTCTAAGACGTGCGAGCAATGCTTCTGCTGTCTTCCTACTTTACAAACGGCGTGGGTCAGGGATCCAAATGCCACAATATTTGAAACGTTCGAACTACTGCAACTTACTCAAGTGCTGTTAAATATCGTTTCTACAAAGCGGTCCAAAGCAATGATTGTAACGAAGGAAACATAAACTTCAAAAAATCCCATGGAAGCGCGTATACACTACACAAAGGTCTGTGCTCGTATGTGTACCGCTCCCCCAAACTTGCGAGCCGATAATATAGAAAAAAAATCCGCAAAAAGCAACATTGTTTCACTTGTATTGTTGCGAAAGCAACACTACGCTAGTCGCCGAGCCATTTCGCGAAGCTGATTAAAGGCCATACTGCACATGCGCGAGGAGCAGTGACGTCACACGGCGCATAGCTAGCATGCCGCCGCGGTGGCTGCGCGGGTGACTCAGAGGTGCCGCCGCCGCACTCGCCAGTTGCGCATGCGCAGTAGTGGCGCATAGCTAGCGTGCCGGGGCCGCCGCCGCGCGCTCTCCATCGCCTCTCTCCCTCTCCTCGTTGCTTTCGCAATCCTCCAGGTTTAACCAGAGCTAAACAACTGCCAATTTTATAAATTTACTTGCGTGGCACACTCCCCAAGGAGTTGCCGGATGGCGAAAGCTGCCTGCTGCTATCATTATTACCATTTTCCAGCATGCACCTTTGTGCAGCTGCGGACCATTTAAAGCATAATTCAGACCACAGTACTCGGTGTGGACGGCAACGGCCGACCAAAAAGTGCCGCCGACAGGACTGCTAAAAGGGTATCCCTTCATCTCGTCTGCTCTTGTATTTCGTATTCATGGCGTAAGGTGTCCCCGGACATTGCTGCTAAAAGTTTTAAAGGTACAGAAATTTTGAATGCAACGGGTGCAAACGAAGAATACTTCATTTACGGGAGTAGTCGGGCGCCGGTCCCGAGCAGCGGCGACAGCGATGAAGAACCTTATGTATCTGCAACCGCGCGCCGGATATAGCGTCAGACTGTAGGATACAATAAAGTAGTTTCCACGCAATGTAGTTGGGAAAACGAGCTGAAAAATGCCTATTTTGTGTAAAGACCCCACCCCGCCAAAATCGCGGAATTGCGGTCCTTAGTCGTGTGTATACGGTACCTCATTTTATTGAAGAATTCTGTATTGGATTACCCAGAAAGAACATATTTCTCTCCGTATCAGTCCTCAAACAAAGGCAGCAGTAATCGCGTTGCCTGTCCACATCTCAACCGCGTTCAATTTTGTTGAGCACTCATTCGGCGTGCCACTTCGACGGTACCGTGCCTGACACGACGCCTATTAAAACTCCGTTTTGCGACGTTTAAATGAACTCTGACAATTTATTTTCTTCTTTGCCACGCGTAGTACGAGCGATGACCATTAAAATTTTGTCGTGAACGCAGTCGCTTGTTGTCAGGGGCGCCCTGCTACGTCGGCCCCTGCTCGCCAGTTGTGTCTGATGTTCGTCTGGTATTTGATATTTGGGTTCAAGGCCATCTAATTATGCAATGAAGAAAAGTTTATAATGCAGAAATTTCAGACCCACTTAGTTTCATTGCAACGAGGTTTAATGAAGTGGCGACGCATGTCCTCCGCTTAGTGCAAGATTTTTTTTTTTCATCTTAGACTAATATATATAAAAGCATGATGCTCGGTGATCTGTCAAAGGGTTCCTGTTAGTAGGCGCACAAACAAAAAAACACTATCGCGTAATGTTTCTTCACGTCATGCCATGGGACAGCTCGGATACGGCACTATCCTTCTGTACGTTAATGGTCTGGGTCTTAATCAAAAAACGATTCTTTGCCTTTGATTCAATTCCGTTCTAATCATCGACGCCGTGGCTTCACCGCTTCCTTTCGGGCATTGACAGAGGACTAAAATAATAAAAATAAAATATACTTTTGTGTGTCTGCTGTGTGCGTGCGCTATTGTGGAGGTTTCGAAACGTTAACCAACGCTCTAACTTGGTCGGCGACCCAAGATTTTACCACTGGGTCTCTCTCTTTATCCTGAATAAAAAAACGCTGTATATTTATGCTAGTTTTTTCTTTCATTTTCTTTTTTTTCATGTTAGTGCTTTTTGGGTTCGCAGAGTTATAGCTCACCGTGAAGTGTTCCGCGGGGCTTTATGCTGCCCTCCTTCTTTTGCTCAAATGACTGGTGCGGCTGAAAGGGCGCGATATATTCGCGATAACATGGCAGTGGAGAAAGCGGTCAGCTCAGCTGATGTCCTGCATCAAGCGTCTTTGGATCTTCCACGCCAGCAGTAACGCCGCTGCAGCCTTAGCTGCTGTGTGCGTGAATTCGCAACAGCCCGTAACTATTAGATTGACCGACCGACCGACCGACCGACCGACCGACCGACCGACCGACCGACCGACCGACCGACCGACCGACCGACCGACCGACCGACCGACCGACCGACCGACCGACCGACCGACCGACCGACCGACCGACCGACCGACCGACCGACCGACTGACTGACTGACTGACTGACTGACTGACTGACCGACCGATTATTGATTGAATGATTGACTGACTGATTGATTATTGGTTGATTGATTTATTGACTGACTGATTGATTATTGGTTGATTGATTTATTGATTGGTTGATTGATTGGTCAATTGATCGATCGATAAATTTTTGATCGAGCGATCATTTTTTAGCCTTTACCCGTCATTTGAATGAAAAGCTGAAGATAACAAGATGCTCAAGGAAAAGTAGGAAGATATTCCCGGAGGCACTATACATTAAGTGTGCCATTCGTCCTTTGCCCGCCGCGTACTCACTGTCTAGGCACCCGTCGCCGTACTCGAGCGGCGGCGGGATGAGCACGCCGTCCAGAGACTCGGCCGAGTCGCCCTCGCAGGCCCCGCCGCTGCCACCGCTTCCCCGCGCCTGGCGGCCGCGGCACGACGAGCCCAGCTCCGTGCTGGCAGCTCCCGACGCGCTGTTCTCCAGGCTGCTGCTGAAGGCTGCCGAGTTGGCCATGGCCGCCGCTTGCTCGGACGCCTGGCGGCGGGGAGAGCGCCACGAGCGCGTTGGTTGCAGCCCGTACTCAGGAGATAGAAAAAACGCAACATGGAAGTTAGGTACGGGGAGGGAAAAGCATTATGGCATCACCTCAGTCGCTGTGCACGGATCACCTGCATCCCTTTCCGCAGATGGGCATTTTTCCAGCGCTCCGATGGAGGCTCAGCGCACTGAGTTTCGCTAAGAGGATCTTGCAGACAAAGAAGCCCAATGATGGTTCTCGTGTCCACTAAACATAATTCCACCGCAACCACGTAAGACTGAGAAAGCAACCGGCAAACAACAAGTTACGCAATTCTTTCTACGTTCTCCGTTCAAATGTTCAATTTATGTCGTAAGGGCATGCTAACGAACTACCATGCTAAGTGCGAAAGTGTAGCACGAAAGCGCTAGACGGCGTTTAGCTGATAGATGCTCCGTTCCCGGCGCAAGAGTCGCACCGGTTCAGGTGCGCAAGCCTTGGCAACCAAAACTTATTGCGCTGCATACCGAAGAATCCATGTGATATGAGCTGTAGCCTCGATCAGCTCCTCCGCCTGCAACATTATTTTTATTTCTTTTCCTTTCTGACCACAGTACGTTCTCTCTCTAGAACAAGAACTGCTCACGACTTCGGCGGCTGTAATATTTCAGAACTTTCCTCCTCTACCCACCTCAGTACAACTCCTCACCTGCGAAAGCACACAAACACACTTATATCTGTACATGAACGGTTGCCGCCATTCAACCGCAAGTTATTTTTTCATTGCAATGGCAGCTTTGCATATTCAGAAGAGGCCAGGACGTTTGTAAATCTTACTCTGGATGCCATGCTAAGGTGCTAATGCTTTCAGTGCGTCCGTTGTATTCCACTCACATTAATCAGCGCGTGTGTTCGCATCTGCATTCATTATCTTCGATTCCTCGCAGTCAACTTGTGAACTGGCGCAGCTACTCACGTTCGCCAAATAGACGACTTCTATGAACGCAATTAACATGCAAATTAGACATTTGTCTTTAACCGAGTTCAAAACCAAGCTCCCTCCAGGAACTACTGCGCCGTTTTCCTACCCTCTGCCACTTAAATATTGACTCGAAAATCCTGCGCTAAAAATATAATACTGTAAGCGACATAATTTTCGCGTTTTTCCCAAACCGCGCAAAACTCGCGAAAAATAGATCCCGAGAATAACATATCGAGTTAGGATACGGTAAAACATAAATCTGATATGAACACATTGTCTCCTCTGAGATAGAAGCGGAAAATGAAGAGGCAACTCTATCGTCAAGCTATGCTGAAATGGAGGTGTTTAAAAAAAAAGAGTAATCTCCTAAACACGTCCTCTGAGTTCCTGTCCGTTCGTTTGCTGTCTCTTTGATTTCTTCATGTCGAGCATTCCTCCTATCCGTGAAATATCTGGTACCCAGCGACGAACACGATACCCGTCATAGCCTTTGACGGCCATCGCGAGTAATGTACTTCATGCGCAGCGTCAGCAAGGTGAGTTTACGGATAGAAGGGATGTTCAGACCCTGTCTGAAGCCGCGAAATTCGGCAGGTATTCGAAATACTAAAGAAAACGTCCTTTTTTAAGAAACATCAGAAATCTTTGTGTTTTCGTTTTGTCTACCGCCAAGCTCCTCCCAATGTGCGCGCCGCGAGAGTGGTGCACGATGTCTCATTAGCCACGATCTGTTCTTGCAACGTCAGAAAGCCTGCAGACCACGGGAAAAAGAGTCTAACCAGGGGGCCTGCCGCGTTTGCTTCACGAAATTTTCTGTTCGCGAAATATTCTTAAACTGCGGCTCAAGTCCAATTCGTGAAATAATGACCTCGCGAAAAATAAGCCACTTACAATATATAAAAACCGAAGCACGTTTCAAAGGTGAGGAAATAAACATTAAAGGCATAGATGTTAATCAGGCCTGGGTTTCCTAGTTAGCACCGCTTCGTACGAACCATGCTAGTTCGTGCATGCCGTGTTGAACCAGTTAGGGACGCACACACAATGCAAGACTGGTGCATCATAAGCGAAATTCCCCGTTGCGTAAGATTCCTCACGATCTAAGGCGTTTCAATAAGCGCTTGCACAAGATGTAAGGGCTTACTTGAGCGTAATAAAAAAAATTAAATACCGAGCCTGGTAGTTGGTTATTTAAAATCTGGGGTCTGCGCCTGGGTTATGGCATGCGACGTAGTCTGAAATTCTTCAACGCGGACTGACAACACACTGTTCAGGGCCGTTTTGTACTTCGCCCCCCGCAGGAATGCGGTCGGCGTGGCCAGGATTCGAACCCACTTGTGCACCATTTCCCAGCCCGAATTTCGGCATTGCAAATGAATGCGACTTATGCTAGGATCCGCTTACTCTACCTGTATCGCGCTAGTATTTGCTGTGAGCCCTTTTTGTCTAAAAATACTTGAAAAGAGAAAAAAAAACCTGCCCGTGGCTTAATTAGTAAGATCTCCGTTCTGCTAGCAACAGGTAACAGAGTGGTACACGTTAGCCAAAGATTTTTTTTTTTTTGCTGGCCTTGCCTAGCGGACGCATCTACAATTTCGTTAATATTCACGTGCCCAGCTCGCGGGCACACGATACTTGTACGAGATTGAGAGAAGGAATTTCCTGCACATTTAAACGCAAATTTTGATTGTGTAGGCACGAACGGGTGCTATGAATGTTGCAGCATTCGTGAGTTATGCTTTAACAGGCATCCAGAACCGCGAACTGCGTACTGCAAGCAGCGAAGCAGATCCGAAATAGCCTGGACCACTGCAACGTATTCCGCTATAGTTGCAACCGAAGAGGACGGTAGACCCTAGTACGCGACATCCTTCAAGATTCTGGCAGAATATTCAACTCGTTCGCCGCGAAATCATTTTCGTCGTTCGATTTGCGCCGCCAGCTCCGTTCACAGCGCTGAATTTCTGTGAATATTTACGGCCGCCGAAAATCTCACGCTTCACGCCGTCAAGCGGACTCATTAGAACCGAGAGTCGGCAATTTTGATTCCGTGCAAGGGCGCAATTGCCCTTTTTATGAAGGTTTCTGTGAAGAACAAAAGATAACTGCAAGTTCAGCGACCTCCAGGAATGTGCCCGGAACACGTATAACTGCGCACAAATGGAGCCAGCACTGACCTGAGATTTAAACGTCCCTTGCGTTCAAACTTAGTAGCGAACTAAATGCAAAGAGCTTAAAATGAATCTTGTCTCTCTACAGACCTCCGTAAATTTGTGGTGTGGTGTGCAATCTGATAGTCGTCCGATGCATTGCCATCACGTACGAATAAGTCTGAGCACCGAATCGTGCGGTACTTGTGCCGATTATGGCAAAGCGGTCGGCTCCTAGAGGTGCAGAGGCTCGATACAAGCGCGTCGCGCCAACAGCGAGAATGACCAGTCACTAATGTATTCACTTATTTTTTTATTTTTATTGCACTAGGTGATCCAGGTGACCTGCGACGTTCTTTGCACTCTTTTTTATTTGCGAATATCCGAGGAGATTTGTTTTTTAATCACTTGCCGACTAAAGCCTCCGCGGTCGCTCATTGGTTATGGTGCTCGGCTGCTAACCCGAAAGACGCGGGCTCGATCCCGGCAGCGGCGGTCGCATTTCGATGGAGGCGAAATTCTAGAGGCCCGTGTACTGTGCGATGTCAGCGCACGTTAAAGAACCCCAGGTGGTCGAAATTACTCGAGCCCTCCACTACGGCGTCCCTAATAGCCTGAGTCGCTTTGGGTCGTAAAACATTACAAAAAAAAAAATCTCTACTGAACTCCTGATTTTTTCCTATGCAACAACCATCCCATACTGTTGGGGCGATAATGTTAACAGAAAGGCGATGTCCGTATTCCGCACGTACCTGGAACGAAATTCGGCCAATCAACTGTCGCATAAATAACGCTCCGCGCTGTCATGACAATTTGGTAAAACGCCTTCGTCCAGGACTAACAGAAAAACTGCACACTCTCTTGAGCGCAGCGCTCCTTCGCAACTGCCTCGTGTTAAACTTGTGCCAAGCCCATTTCGGCGAGGCCTCCTCACCTTCCGGCACATGAACCTCCAGCCGTGCTGCGAGGAGGCCTTGTGCGCGATGAGGCCCAGGGCGAGCAGCCACGAGCGTGAGCCCAGCTCGTCCTGTGCGGCCAGCACCAGTGGCGACCGGCCCTGGCACACCAGGACCAGCGCGTTAGGGAAGCGCTTCGAGTCCGACGTGAAGCCCACGTGCACCGTCTGCGCCAGGTCGAAGCAGAGGCGGCAGCAGGCAGGCGCCGCCGGCGGGGGCCGCGCGCCGCCGCAGGCGGACGCCGCGCACTGCGACAGGGCCTCTTCCTGGCTCGTGTACATCTCCAGCAGGGGTCCCCGCTCGCTCGTCTCGTCCTTGAGCACCAGGAAGCGCTTGTGCCACGCCTGCGGAGACAGGCGCCAGCCAGTGTGAGTAAGAGGCGAGTCCACGGCGGATGGGCGGCGGACTGGTCCAGACCCTTATTGGATTGCGCAACCAACGTACAGTCTGAACAACCAATGTACATGGTGACAACACAGCACAAAAAGACAAGGAACCAGAGTAAGAAAGACACAAGACAGGCGCTGACTCGCAACTAAAGGCTTTATTTGCTAAAACCTTCTTATATGAAGGAAACAGGCAGAAATATACAGCACAAAACACACACAAAAACTAAAACTAAAAACTAAAAACACCTTTGAAAATGCGCACGACAGTCAAGCGTTATGAAGAAAATCCATCTCCTTATCAATTAAGGAAACTGATGGTTTGCTGACGCAATTTTGCTTGTCATTTTCAATGTGAAAATTGCGTCAGCAAACCATCAGTTTCCTTAATTGATAAGGAGATGGAGTTTCTTTAAACGCTTGACTGTCGTGCGCATTTTCAAGGGTGCTTTTTAATTTTTAGTTCTGGTTTTTGTGTGTGTTTTGTGCTGTATCTTTCTGCCTGTTTCCTTCATATAAGAAGGTTTTAGCAAATAAAGCCTTTAGTTGCGAGGCGGCGCCTGTCCTGTCTTTCTTACTCCGGTTCCTCGTCTTTTTGCGCTGTGTTGTCACCATGAATCCTCACCAATCAGCCCAGTTGAACGTCTTGCTAAACCAATGTACAGTGAACGGTAGGGGGCAGGGGGAGGTGGGCTGTTTGTCACGGAAACTGTGGTATTGAACACGGCGCACTTGCAAACTTTAACGCTTAGGCTTTGGATGTTCATATCTTGAGTATTATTGCTATAAGAGCGACGCGCAGTTTACCAATGCCCACGAATTATTCTGCGTAATTTTCTATTCCGATTGTGTTTGCTCATTGCTGAGGGCTCCAGCTTTGTAGCGGCGCTATTATCGCCCCGATCGGTCAGTCGGCGAGGCGTATTACAGCGAAAGGAATTCCATCGGAAAGAATCGCAAGAAAGTGCCGCGAAACACATCGCCTGCAAAAACCGCGTTTGCAAAGCAGTCATGCTCCGTCTGCTTTAAGAGATCACTGTAGGGTAGCGACCGGCTCGCCAAAAGAAGTGTTTTCAGGCACTTTCGCTCTCTGCTGCATTCAGTTCATAAACGAAGTGCGAGGAAGCTTTTCTTGGACACAGTATTCAAATAAACGATGTGATGTTGACTCCAATTCCGGCTTGGTTACACAAGATTTATTTGAGCCCGTCACAGTTATGCGCGTTCTTCCGAGTGACAGTGTGAGATGAGGCAGCACTCGGCATGAGTTCTTTGCAACTTTGCAAAGTTTAGCAGCTTTGAAAGTTACTAAACATCGCTGCACATGCACACAGCACTAAGGACAAGCTCCAGACATAACTCCCACAAAAGTGCCGAATAAAAGAGGTATACCATCGAGGCAACTGGCATGCCGTTTTGTCACTTCCCTTTTTCTGTAACACAGCAGTTAGCCGATTCCTAGCCCCTTTGCCAAGAGCGAAACAGCCATCTGTTCTTGTAACTTGCGTTCCGCTCTATCCATCGTATCTGTCAGTTATATTCACCAACTAACCCTACGCTTAACTCTCTTCTCTCACTGCTCGGTTCGAGCGTCCAGCCTGAGCGAGACAGCTACTGCACCTTTTCTTTCCTCGTAACCAACTGTTACTATTAACGATTTCATTCAACCATTCCATTTCATAAATTTGAGAGAATTTCATTCCCTCCAAGTCTCTCCTTCCTAACCTGTTTTGGAGTCATAAATGAAGGCCGAGAGTCCCCATAAGTCGGACAGAGGAGACAGCGACGCTTTCATCACGGTCGATACACTGCGGCAATATCGGGGAATGCCTGTCGCATCCCCTCCGTTGGGCATGCGAGAAAAATCTGACTCGTCGGCGCCGTCGCGCACGCTCCTCGTCCGATGCCCAGTCGGCGTGCATCGTGTTGACCGAAAGGCCAAAGCTGCCGGCGGACTCTTTGCCCGCGGGGTGGCCGAGCTGCTGCCTCCGCTGTCCGCCGCTTTCGCGGCACAAAGGCGCGAGCTGCCTGCGTTGCGCATACGCGGCATCCCTGGCTCCGATAATCGCGCCTGCGATGGGAGACACTGCGGCGCGCGCCTGGAGCTGAAGTCGCCCTTTAACGCACAGCTCTAGGAGTGCAACGCCGCCTCTGCTCGGGGCTAGCCAGCGCGTCGCGTTGCTCGTGGCTATTGCCCGTCTGCTTGAAGCGTACGATACGGAACTCACGCGGCGAACCTACTCGGGCACTTTATCCTTCGAGTACATGAGATGGCACTGGGGCTTATGGGGTTCCTGAAGTGGCAAGTGCGCAACGACTTGAACACAATAACACCTCATGCGATCTCAAGGCAGTGCTTACGGTGTTAACATTTAGATCAGAGGAAACTGAGAGCGAAATTTGACAGCGGGAACTTTAAATGAAACTATAATAAAGCAAGATACCTCGCCTTGAACACGACAGAAAAAGATCGAAGCGTCGAAAATGTGCTATAGAAGCTAGGTGCGCACATTGTCTCCTCAGTAATAACTTTTACTTCACTACAGGAACGGCTAATTATACCATGACACTCACGAGGCTTCGTTAAAGTCAAGGTAGTAAATCAAGAGCAAGTGTGAAGGAGCGTTACAAGGTCAGCGCTGTTGCCAATCAGTAAACGACCTCCAAGTGTTCAAATAACTTAACGAATTATTAGTAAGGGAATTCGTTAATTGTTCAACGGTTTGTTTTATAAACTAGAAATTGTTGAAACTGAAACTAGAAATGCTTGTTTTCTCGTATGTTGTCTGTTTTGCACCCCCTCCCTTTTCCTTTCCCTGGTTCGTTTGTTTTTCAAATTTTTCTGCTCTTTCATTCGCTGATCAAATCGGCCTGCTTTCCTTTATTATTGAATGTCGTAACACGCACACAAACAGTCAGTTTCAACCTTCACAGCACCACCCTCCGACCGGGTGATATGTCATGATACGATTCATGTCGCACGTCAGTAAAGCACAAGGTCTCTTATTCCTACAATTAAACATCGTGGTCCAGGTTTCAGCGAGTGCCCCACGCAGGGTCGTAACCGGCGACTGCCCCTCCGCGGGCGCTAATACCGCTGCCCACTGTTGGTCGTGGCTTCCAGTCCGTATACATATTATATTGACACACGTACACGCGCCAGCGCCACCGGAGTGCCGCCCTGCAACAGGCGGGGGCAGAGCCGAGAGGGGCCGCCTCCGGAAACAATACGTGCGCGAAGGAAGAGCCGCGGTGCACGAGACGTGCCACGACCTGACCGTGTTCAGCGCGATTGATTAATTTTTTAGATGCACATGCTCCTTTCGCAGCGCGCGGGGCACGCCTGGACTCGATGCGCCGAGGCTTCCTCTGGACGCGGACGCCGCCGAAAGTCGTGGGAAGAATGTTCTGGCCCACGCTTGGAGCTGCGCGATGGACGCCATCCGACATCGACAGCGGCAGAACATGCACGGACATGGCCAGAGCGAGCACGCGTGCCTCAAGACTCCCAAGACGGGATACTGGATCCGGTAATCGGGTTCTTTCGGGGCTCGAGGACTGCATATCAGACGGCGTCACGCCCAGTAGAGGGTATGCGGGAGAAGGCAGGGATTGAGGGGAACTATATTGTCGTCGATTGCGCGGACCCCAAGCGATTGTTTCATGTGTGTGCGGGTGGGTTTGGAGGCGTGTGTGTATGTCCACATGCTCTTAGGTTTATGTGGGCACTTTTTGTTCTCCATTTGCATACACAATGTAATCACGCAAGCTTTGTGTGAAACACACTTTCCGCAAGTTTGTTTTCCAAAGGGTAAGGCAGAAATGAATGAGAAAAATTGAAATTCCATGCAAGGAACTGAAAGAAAACAATTCTTTCGTTTCCAATCGCATTAGTGATCTTTCTGTTTATTGCGAAAGCTGAAGTGACTTCACTGAGGTGCAAAGCCTTTGTTTCACTTTATCTATTTATGAATATATCATTCCATATCAACCACTCGTGTCATTATTAATGTACACCGTATGATCGCTCCATTATCACACGCAGAGCGTAACTGTACTGCGATTATATACCAAAGGTTTTAGTTGCACTGTTGGGGGCTAATGAACAGCGATAATACGAGCGCAGTGCATGCATTATGCAGTACGCCGTGTGCTGTGAGATCACGTGCTGGAAAACTTAAACTTACAGACATGGACAGATGAAGGTAAAAAGTGTCAGGGTGCTATCCTAGTTCTCCGTTTTTAGCCATGTTCCGTAGAACGTACGTTTCAGCATGGTTCTGCATCCTGAACCGCAACAAACTTCGGGAGGGCGCGAATTTTCAGGCCACCTTGCGAGGACTGCAACACAAAAGACAACACCCGACGGACAAAAAAAGGAAAGGAAGGCAACGGACACGAAAGCTCTCACCTACCTTTTTTTTCCCTCGTTCTCTTTTGCACTGTGTCTTTTGTAACCCACCATATGAACGCCGGCATTACTGTAGGCATAAAACATTCCATTCTCCCTTTGTACAAACTACGCAAGACTTTCCCCCGCTTCATTCCCTAAAGAAACGACATATCATTGGCCTTTTTTTTTTTGTTCCTGGCGTACCAGTGCGTTTGAGGTGAATGAGCGCACTCCCTGGCGTACACACCAAGCCTTAGAAGGCTAACTAAAAACTTTATTTCCTCAAAAGGATGAAGGCTCCCAGAGGTAGGTGGTTGGGTCCGCTAGTTCAGGGCTCCAGCTCTCTCGGCTGCCCAGCGAGCTCTACTAATCAGTTCTTGCTGACGTTCGAGCTGCGAGCTGGAAAACGCGGCTTCCCATTGCGCCGGTGTGGCTGAATTATTTCTCTGTATGACTGGTTTGCCCTGGAACCCTTATATCCTGTGGAATGAAGTGGGCCGCCTACCGCAGTGGAGGCCTTTGCTCGTGTATAGTGAGGATTTTGGTCTCAACTAGTTGGTTCGTTGATACAAAAGATTAATCCAGCGAGAAGGAACGAGGACACAAGAAAATACACAACATAGCGGACGTCAGCGCTCGTCCTGTGTTGTGTTTTATTTTGCCCTCGTGCCTTCACGTTGGATTAATCTGTTGTACAATCCTGGGTGTATTTTGCTGGGAAAGCTCAGGTTCGGTTAGGTGTTTGTGGTTGTCGCCAGGTTACTGATTGCTCCCTATCGAGGTCACTGTACGGAGGGGGGGGGGGGGGGGGGTACTTTTTCCTGGTGCCTTTCTGGTGTTCGAGAATGGCCCCGTATAGTCGGGTGACTGCACTGGGTTCTCCGTCACCTGTCGCCGCCCGGTTAGCGTATCTTCAGGAGCATGAGTCGTCAGCTTGGTTCCCCCCAACTGCGGCCATGTGTCTCAGGGCTCAAGTGAGGGAGTACCTGGTGCTCTTGTTGCGTCTCTTCAGGTTGTGCGCGGCGGTCATAGCTATGCGTTCGCTACTAAATCTGCTGTAGGCTTCCTATGAGTCCGTGACGATTCGTGCAGGTTCGCCACCCTCGTTGACCTGAATCATGGCGAGAGCGATAGCCAATTCCTCAGCCTCCAAGACACTTCCACCGCGGAGCGAGGCATTGCAGTCTTCCTGCAGTTGTCGATATACGACGTAAGCGACCGCGCCGTGTTGGTTACTGAATGTCGCAGCGTCCGTATACCATACGTTGTGTGTTTCGCAAAAACTCGTTCCTGGGCTTCGGCCCTGGCCGTCCTCCGTTTCTCCTGGATCCGGGGGTGCATGTATTTCGGGACAGGGTTAGCCTTGTATGTCTGACAGCATTTCCGTGCTATCGAGCTCTCTGATGGAGTCCGTATCGTAGTGCCAGCGTATGCCTTTGCCAGTTGTTTGCATCAAGCGCAGTCTCTGCGATGAGGTCCACCTCGATATGTACATATTTTTTTGTTGCTGATGCTCAGCGGCCAAAAACTTCTCTTTCAAGGTGGTCACCGGCAGTCCCAGCGCACACTTGTAAGTCCTCTTTAGGATGACTTCAATTTGTACTTTTCCTTGCGGAGAGGTACTTGGTAGGGGAGGCTGTAGACTATTCAGCTTACTACAAGGGCCTGTACCAGTCTCCAGGTGTCCTCTTCCTTCATTTCTCGTTTGCGGTTTGATACTCTCGAAATCATACATGAAATATGTGCCGTGACGTTGGTTACCCCTCTCATGGTGTGGTCAAATCTGCATTTGTTCTGCATCCACATCCTGAGAAATTTCACTCTGTCCACTTCGGGCATCCTCTTGCCATCTGTGTGGACATCGATGGCCCTGTCTGGGTCCTGCCTTTTCCTGCGCACTCTCAGCTGCTCTGGTTTCTCTGGGGAGCCAGTTGTGGCGCATACCATGACATTGTCCACATAAATGGCATGACGAACGCCTTGGATTCCCTACAGTAGGACGGCCATCTCGGTCATGGTGATGTTGAAAAGCATGGGAGAAATTACGGACCCTTGGTAGTACTCTTGTTAGGGACCGTAACGGAGTCCGTACTCAGTCCTCCGATTCCGATGGTTGCCGTTCTATCCGTCAGAAATGCTTTCACACACCAGTGCATTTTCTCTCCACAGTTGAGCCTCCAGCCCCGCCTGGTGGCTGATATTGTCGCACGTCGCCTTCAGGTCTAGTACCATGAGCGCGTGTTCACCGAAGTCCCAGCCTCCCTGGACATCGGTTTTAATTGCGAGGCTTCTGTGGAGCATTGTAAGGTACTGTTATGAGCATATTGATGGAAATGGACTGACCTTCCGATGCGTAGCAAAATCTTCCTGTTCTTGTGCTTGCCCCGAGCACTTAAGACTGCCATAAAAACCAATGGGGCGCGTTTTTGAGAATAAATAGCAGCAAACTGCAAGCGTTGCGAGAGGGAATCAGCAGATATATTGAATGCGGCGGTGCGATTTTACGATATGTGAATATATTGCGTTCATAAACAACTGCTCGTTGAGAAAATGCGTTTGTCCAAAATTTCTTGGTATGTTTGGAAACGCGCTCAGGAGTTCTTTCAGCTGAAGGAGTGCACCTTGCATGAACAGCGTCGGATGGAAGCCGCAGAGCGTGAGCGGAATGAGGTCGTTTCTTTGAGGTGGTTCTGCAGTCTGGCATGTACAACTCTCTGCAATCTGGCATGTACAACTCTCTCGTAGACTTTCCCTAGGCACGACGTGAGTGAGATTGGTCTGAGGTTGTCCAGGTTGGGTGGCTTGCGGGTTTCGGAATCATAACAATCCCCGCGTGCTTCGACTCCGTGGAGGTTGCGCCCCCTGGGCAGTGATGGTTGATCAGGTACGTGAGCTTTCCTACGGATTTTTCGTCCAAGTTCCTAATGACGGCGTTACTGATGCCGTCGCGGCCTAACGTCGTGTTCTTGATGGCTGACTGCATCGCTTGCTCGACCTTCTCCTATGTTGTGGGTGTGTTGAAAGTAGCGTTCTCGCTTTTCCAGTAGCAGGCGGAGCAGGTCGGAATATCCGCGCAGCCTACACATCTTCTTTTCGCTTGTTTTGAGTAATTCTCGATTCATGCCTTGATAGATGTGCGCCATGTTGTGCAGCTTCTTCTTGTTTTCCGGTCTCGTTTTAGTTGGGTCGATAGAGCTCTGAGGCGCGCCCATGTTTTGCCTATGCCTAGCGTGCCTTGCAGAGCGTTGCACTTCTGGTACCAGCTCTGTCGGGATAGCTGGCTGGCGTGCTCCTCGGCTTCTTTAGTGATTTCAGCAATTTTGGTATTGAGTTTCAGCTTTCGCCTCTTTACCAGGCTGTTCTTAGCCTCCCAGAGGTGGAGCAGATGCTTATCCACGCTCGGGTGTTGCTCGGTGAGGTTTACCCTATCCGTACATTCCTCCATGACCTTTTTGATGTTGCTACCCATTCGTCTAGGTTAGTGAATTCATCCTTGGCTCCTTCTCTATTTTGCCGGAAGACTTTCCAGACCATGATCCTCGCTTGCCCGTATTTCTTCCTGACCGGAACGGTCTCCACCTGCATTCGCAGCGTGCAGTGGTCGTTGCCCAGTGTCTGTTCCGTGTTCTCCCACGTGGCTGTTCTAGTGTTGTTGACAAAGGCCAGGCCCTGGCAGGAGCCGCGATTTATGCTATTCCCGATTTGCTTGGCCTCCGTGTGGTCTGTAATGAGACTGAATCTTCTTCGATCCACCTCCCTGGCTATATCTCTGCCTCCACATGTATCCTGTACATAGCGCCAACTTTTGCGCCATACGTTAATTCTCTAATCACGGCTAGACCATTGCCGTTAGCTTTGGTCTCGGCGGCGGCCAGTAGATAGTCGAAGTTGGCCTCCTTTTGACTCGGGGGGCTGTACAAGTTAAGGATAAAAAAGCTATCTTTGTTTCTTGTCTGTATGATAAGAGAAGAGGCTCTCATCAAATCAAGGGCCGTGATAGCTGTTTACGCAGCGTATAGATCCCATTGTTTCACACAAGAAATCGCACAAGTCTAAGGTCATTTTTTTGTTGTTGTCGTCTTTCATCAGAAAAATCACTACTTCTTTAAAGACACCAAGCGCGTCTAATCGAAATTACTTGACACTTGGCATTTCACCTTGATTTCACGTCCTCAACCTCATCTGCAACGCAACTATCTACTTACAGAAACGTAATGCTTCTGTTTCACCGCTCTTCCTTTCTTGTTCTACGGAGAACACAAAGAACAGCATGCTCTTGATAAACGCCCGATCCAGGCGCTATTTTTTCAATAAAACATCTTAGCGATATTGCTACACTGTTAGTGGAAAAAAAAAATAAGACACAGGGTGTGTCCGGAAAGTAATGCTATTATTTTTGTAACCTACGTAAACAGAACTCTCCCTGCAAAAAACTGATTAGTTTAAGAGTTCTAAACGTCAGCTTTGACATTCGATTTCGTTTCGTTCAGAAAGAGTCAATCCGTTTATTCGCATTTTGTGTTACGGCGCCGACGCGGTAAAACAGGCAGATGTACTCTGGAAGCGATTAAATTATCTGTCTAAATCCCTACAAGACAAGAATACCGTCCCATACCAAAATGACAATCAATAACAGAACCGTCAAGGGACCCGTAATGGTCCCGAAACGTCATTTCTTTTACTCCATTTTTCTTTCTTTTGGCGAGTGTGTAGTTTCAAAATAGTGTCCCGGGTGACGAGTTGGCCACCACCTTCAGCGATTACTTTATTTTCATCGCAAGTAATGCACATGACGCGCATTCGATGGACCTAATGAAACATAGCACACACGACAGTGCTTTCTTGTCACCGATAACCACGGCAGAAGTTCAAACTGCATTTCTGTCCCTTAAAAACAGCACAAGCTGCGATTTTGACGGATTACAGATAACTCCGACAAGGCATATCGTTCATGTTATGAACAGTATTTTAACACATCTAATTAATTCAATATTCCTGACAGGCATTTCCCATGAAACACTAAAGGGCTAAAGTTTGTGTTATTTTCAAAGGGGGTCATCGAGGCTGCCTGTCTAACTACAGGCCAATATCAATTCTTCCTGTTTTCTCTAAGGGCACTGAACAATTATTTCATCATAGAATGGTCAGCTTTTTAAACAAACATGACATCATTACACCCTGTCAATTCAGATTTACAAAAAAAAAAACGCTCGACAGAAATTGCACTACTCCACCAGAAAAATTTTTGGAAGCTTTTGAGCGTAAAGAGCACATGCTTGCATTATTTATCTACTTCTCAAAGGCATTTGATCGGATTAACCACATAGATCTTTCTGAAAAGAAAAATTATATTACGGTTCTCGCGGCAGCTTGTTGACCTTTCCGAAGAGAAGCAGGTCCAAATTAATGCTTTTAATTCTGAGCTGAAAACGGTCCGGTGGAGTGTTCTGCAAGGCAACATTGTGGGACCTTGATTATTTTAAATATACATTAATGACACACTTAACATCAACACAGCTATTCACTATATAATTTACGCTGATGACACTAGTTTGCTGCTCCCCGGCCGGTCTTCACCTGAACAGTAGTCCAAACTAATAAGGTCGATCTGCTAAACAACTTCAAAATTTCAAATTGACTGATTCTTAACCCTTCCTAGACAGAAACCGTATTATTTAGCTCTCGAAACAAGATCATGGATACTGATATGAATCTATATACTGGCTCCTCAACATAGGAATAACACCACATTTAGAAGGTAGAAGGCCTGGGGGTTATTTCCCAAGAGAATATGTATTGGAACTCGCATATCAGCCACATTCGCTCCAAACTCACTTGCACAATCGCCTTGATGTCGCGACTGCGGTTTCTTTTGCCTCAGTACATTAAACTGCTACTGTATAATTCATTTTTCTTTTCCACGTTGAGCTACTGTTCCCTAATTTGGAACACTAGCAAGCAAACTGACATTAACATTCATTTTAGATTACAGAAAAAAGCAATCCTTATCATTAGCAATGCTAAATTTAACGTTCACACAAAACCAATCTTTTAACAATTCCACCTGCCACCGCCTTGCACAATTACATACTTACTTTACGCTACAGCAACGGCATATCAAAAAATGACGCATACTTCAAAGATCTCCCCTCACCCTCATTAACATTACGAACCAATGTATACAACATGCGCAGCAGTGACCGCCGGATGATACCTACCTCGCACCCGACCAAATTACGGTCGAAAAGTCTTAAAATACTCTTTACCCGCCACTCTTAACCCGGAATGTACCTCCTTATAGTGAAAGCAGATTTTATAAATTAACCATGTTCTTTTCTTCTTCTCCTGAATTTTCTCAGTGTTTTTTTTCTAATAATGCGATCATAACTGCTGTTTCGGCCAAGTGTTTCTCAGTAGGGTGCAGATCTCGTCAAGACTCCAAAAGGCTTTCTGCGTGCACCCACAGCACTGTGTATGTACAGGGTGGTCCACTCTTAGTTAGAATGCGCTAGCGCATGGCCGTGCTCTTTGGAGGGTCACTGCGTCCGATACGGCTGCGCATCGAAGCGAAGTGGCAGATGACGCGAAGCACCACGTCCAGGTACACCTTCTCCTGCGCCGCTTTGGTGCGATGAGCGACTGTGTCGCACGCGGTGGCCCTCTGAAGAGTGCGGCCTTGCGATAGCGCATTCTAACTAAGAGTGGACGACCCTGTACCATGTGATGCTGAAATAAATTTATGATCCTGAAATTTCTGATTCTGAAACGTGCTGCTATCAGCGTCCGAGGTTTGACGACTGCGAGATAATTTTACTGCATTTGAAGGCGTCATGCCCAGCATTCCGGACAAGTTAACAGCGCCTGAGTTTAAAGCGGTGCACATATGTCGATCTGTTCACATGCGGCTTAGTACTTTCATTCTACATGCACTCGTTTCTCAATAAACATTTTAAACTCGATCGCTGTCTGGTTGCTGAGCACCTTTACGCTTTGCATTACCCATAACACGATTTATTAGGTAGAAACTACGAGAATCCGCACACGACGCATTTCACGTCTCAAAAAATATTAACGGACATACGTGATCATCCCTTTCTTGGCCTTGTCGAATAAAAGCATTGACTGTCTCGGAAAAAAAAATCACTAATAATTATCTCTTTTTAGGAGAGAAGCTAACACTCACTGAAACCAAGGAAAGCATATAATGTTTTTTTTACAGTTCTTGATGACCACATCAGAAAATTTCCCCGCCGCGGTGGCTCAGTGGTTACGGCGCTCGGCTGCTGACACGAAAGACGCGGGTTCGATCCCGGCCTCGGCGGTCGAATTTCGATGGAGGCGAAATCCTAGAGGCCCGTGTACTGTGCGATATCAGTGCACGTTAAAGAACCCCAGGTGGTCGAAATTTCCGGAGCCCTTCACTACAGCGTCCCTCATAGCCTGAGTTGCTTTGGGACGTTAAACCCCAATAAGCAAAACAAAACAAACATTGGCAAATTAACAGCGTAATCGCTTTTAGGCGCAGGATAATTTTAAGATATTAGAATAAAAGACTATCTAATCTGTCTTGAGTGATTAGCCATGTCGTGCTTGGCAGCACATCGAGTGGGGATGTCGCTATACCACAGCGCATATGCTCTGAAAAAGCGAGCTCTAGCGACGCTTTGCACCAGACCTTAGCGCCTTGGCATCGACCCACGTTTAACCAGGCCGTCTCACCATCTGGCATACCAGGCGGCAAGCGAACTCGTCTCGCTTGTGCGCGCCGTCGCCGACCTGCGTGTTCCCTTGCCGGAGAGCGATAATTCATCGCTCACCGCCGACGTTCGCCCTTCGTATGCGGAGGCGTCTTTTGTTAACGACGGAGATTTGAGGGCGTCTTCTTTCGCAGCCGACATTCCGCACATTGATTCAAGGATTCTTGACACGACCAGCTCGAAACGAACGATGCGTTCGCCAGCATCAAGAAAGCACTCGGCATGTCTGTAGCAAAAAAAAAAAAGAATAAAAGAGTGAAAATGCGCAAGAACAGATACACAGAGCACTGCAAGCCTCGGCAGCGTTGATAGGTGCCTGTGACCTTTGGCGTGGTTGTTGCGTTATTATATTTCTCGCCAATGTGTGCGGTTTGGCGGGATATGGGCCAGGCGGCAAGGTATGTTACGAGTGTTCGGTCGGTGAACTGACTTCTTTCAAGAATGGAAGTCACTTCCTTAACCTACAGCCTATTTTATATGAACATAGCAGGGGCGGGTCGAATCATATGTCCGGCTGAGCAACGTCACTCTATCTCGACGACTGTAGGTTTGCATGAACTCGGTACTCGAGCCCAGCCCAACGCGACGCACAGCGACTCCTAACGTCGAGCTGGGCAGTGCGACAGTACCACGGTGGCTTCCAACACTCAGCCGTTGTTCCCGAGGGACAACGTTACCAGTCCCAGTTTATTCTCTCTTCTCTCTGTAACCAGAAACCTTAACTAAAGAGCGTTCACATGCGCCTTGCCGAGCGCGGCGGGCTGTGTCAGCGTATATACCCCTTGCGCTCGCGGGCTTAATCGGCCCTACCAGGCGGTCGCTCGTCCCGGCCCGCTATAGAGTCTACATTGGTCCAGGAGAGGATAGTTTCAGCCTGACAGGACGACTCAACCCATCAATGTCGATTTCGTGCAAATGTGCAGTCTGGCCATGCTTGCAACTTCTTCACGCTGTGCTCCTCCGCAAACACAGACTAATCTGGCTAGGGTACTGCTGTGAAGGACATCTGCAGCCACATCAGCCGCCTAGTTATGCGGTTGTGCAGATGCAACCATGCAAAGCGAGTTAACGTTTCAATACAGAAACAGCATTCCCGCCTAATACAAGTCAACAGAGTAATTCCAGCGAATGCCATGTATATTCCTGTGCTTAATCATGTGCTTAACCATGAGAGAGAAGTGCGAAATACTTGCCAGGAAACTTGCTCTCAGTGTCTCACTCTCTTCCTCTCGCACACGCACACACACACACACACACACACACACACACACACACACACACACACACACACACACACACACACACACACACACACACACACACACACACACACACACACACACACACACACACACACACACACACACACACACACACACACACACACACACACACACACACACGCACACAAGCACGCACACGCACGCACGCACGCACGCACACACACACACACACACACACACACACACACACACACACACACACACACACACACACACACACACACACACACACAAAGACAGCACTTAGGCAAACCTCACAGCTAACTATTTAGGAGCGAATATTCTACATATAACGGTAAGGATGCCTTCCCCAAGACGACTTTCTGGAGTAGCATGCTAAGCTCATAACCAGGCAGACCTCTCCTTTATTCATTAAAGTCTCTCTCTCTCTCTCTCGAGACGATTTCATTGATGTTCGCTCGTTAATTATAGCTCACAAATCATCACAAATTATAGCTCAAAATCTCACAAAAAATCCAGTCATCAACATTTAGCACTGCAGCTGGAAAGCTAACGTTAGATTAAGGTGAACAGCGGTGCAAGAAGAGGTTCACCAATCAGCCTGCCGTAAGAGAGTTTTCTCTCTCACATCTGAACACTAAGTCTGGTGGCCGACACTTCCGTACATTTGTGTTCGTACATAATTAAGTTGGAGAAGGAGCAGCCACGGGAACGGCTCAGGGCTGTTAAGGGGAGTAACCGACTCCTCCCAAATCTGAAGTTAGAGCGCCTGTGGTACGGCGTGTCGAGCGAGTCGGGCAGTACGAGCAAATCTAGGTCCTTCAAAGTAGACAATGCGGCGTAGGAGACGCTTCCTCTTACTCGACCCATCACGATGTCTCAGTGGCGTTGGCGTTCGACTGCTGATCCCAACGGCACGGGTTCGATCCCGGCCACCGTGGGCGTATTTCAAGGCAAAATACAAAAACGGCCGTGTGCTGTACGGTGCTGGCGCACGCTAAAAGGCGCCGGCGGCCTAAATTAGTCCGGAGCCTCCACTACGGCGTCCCTCATGGACGTTGAACCCCACAATTTAAAATCTTTTACCTCTTGCTATCAGAGTCAGATTCAAACGTCACCACCATCATTTCTTTCTTGTACAGCGTGTGCAGCCGTACAAAACAGCCAAGTTTTGACCATCGGGTTGCAAGGAGTTCCATAAAGACGAAAACATTCTGCTGAGCAACTTCAAACACTTAAGTCAACATGAAACAACCATCAACCACCCCGCACGATTACCTCCATCTGTTACAGAGCGACGAGAGAGAGAATAACAAATAGTGAATCAAGCACGACGAAGTGGAGTTAGAGCGGAAAATATCCGGATAAAAAAAAACGGCATACAACTAGGGACTGATGCAGCTTAACTCGCACTGTTCAACTCGCGCGGCGCCATACTACACTGCGTTTGAGCTTGGAGCAGTCGAGCGCTCGCAGTAGCAGCCCTGAACTCATTACGCGCTTAGAGCAGAGATGACGTCGGCCTGCCCACACTATGCAACGCTAACCCTACAAAGCAGATTCACCGTGGTGTTCACCTGCTCTTTTAGAGATATGACGTTCGCCGGTCAGGGCAGTCGTCAATGTAGAATCAGATCTTAGAGACAAATTTAGAAAAGGGGAGGTGGCGGAGGGGCGGTGACTGCCCCTTCCCTCCAGCGAGAATTTTCTTTTTTTATGGGAAAACCGTAAGAGCCCCATTTCTTCGACAAAGAACGCTCAAGATAAGCATTGCGTGGAAAACAACTAGCGACTATGAAGGATGATGTGAATTTCATCATACCAGGTCCCTTAACCCCGCCTCCCTATGATGGCGCTGATGAATGGGGCAGTAAAGCGTACAGCTACCGCTGAACTTCGCAGCGCCTCTAAGGCTCTGCGCTCTCTTTGCCACACGAGTGGCACCATCGTAGTTCGCAGCCTCTCTCGCGTCTGGCAGCTTTGGCTGCGCGAGCGTGCACTTCCTGATCCTGGCGCGTTCTCTCATCTCAGCATCGTGGTGCTCGCACTTCAGGATCCTCTGGCTGTTGAACTTTGAAGTGAGAAAACTGAACCCCTATGTGCAGATCTACACGCTAGTGTTTAAAGTCCAACCAGCGTGCACGAGAGGCCGTATGGTTTAATGGTCTGTTTGTCTTTGTAGTTGCGACTTTTCTTTTTTTTAAATTATGTTATTACGTGTCAATATATCATTTGATTTCACACACAGGCACATTTGAAGAAAAGATGGGGGAGGAACGGTTCTTTCACTGTGGCCTCAACTCTGAACGAAAACTTTCTTTCATAACATCATCAGCCTGACTAAGCCCACTGCAGGGCAAAGGCCTCTCCCATGTCTCTCCAATTAACCCTGTCCTTTGCCAGCTCCAACCACCGTATCCCCGCAAACTTCTTATTCTCATCCGCCCACCTAACTTTCTGGCGCCCCCTGCTACGCTTGCCTTCTCCTGGAATCCACTCTGTTACCTCTAAGGACCCGCGGTTATCTTGCCCTCGCATTACATGCCCTGCCCAAGCCCATTTCTTTCTCTTGCTTTCGACTAGGATGTCATTAATTCGCGTTTGTTTCCTCGCCCACTCTGCCCTCTTGCGGTCTCTTAACGTTCCACCTATCAGTTTTCATATATATATATATATATATATATATATATATATATAAAGGTAACTGAGTGTAGCTTCTTGCCTCCCTGGCTAGTTCAGTGGTACACTGCTGTCCCCGCGAATTCCCCGTATATAAGTTGAATTCACTGATTCTTAAGCTCACAGCGCTTACGTCGCATTTTATATGCCACCGAAAGCACACTCCTGAAAACAGATGGCCAACTGGAGAGATCCCTTTTATTCCCAGCATCTTTCTCAAAACAAAAGGATACTGCGCCAGGAGTGCGTGTTTCTTCACAAACACCTGCGGCAAGTTGTTTCTCGATGCGCGGCAAGATCGGAAATGATTTTGAAACTGAGGCGTCACCGCATTTTTGTGCCGTTATGTAAACTTTTTTTTCTATATCCCACAAAGACAGCATGTACCCCTCTGGAGCTCCGCCAACGTTTCGAAAGTGTGCCGGAAAAGCTTACTAAAGCCAATCCTCTTGCTGAGAGCGACGAGACAGCGCGCGCTGTCTCTCTGGAAATCGGATTACAATTCTCGATATTTAAGAACCTTCTAGCGAGATTACGCAGATTATAATGCGAAAATGGGGAGCATAAAACGTTGTAACTTTACAGAACGCTTTTCTCGGGCTAACTACAGTTTATCATTACTTTTTTTTAATCCCTTTTATTTTTATGAGCCCTTTCTGTGAACCGTATGAGCGCAGGACCTGTGCTCCCAGGGGCGAGTTGTGCAAACTATCCTCAGGCGCACTAAAGTTGAATCTGCGCGCCCGGGAAGAGATAAATGTTCCATTTTACTTGTTTGCAGTGATAATTTAACAAGCTTGTGTTGCTAGCACCCAAATACAGTCGGCATACTTAGCAATGCGCTGTAAAATGCCAGGCACAACAGCATTCGAGAGTTGCACAACCTTCCCTTGCACAACCTTCCCTTTAGCATGTCTGACCAGCTTGCCCAATCCTATGCACAACCTTGGTGCACGATCGTGGATCTGGCGCTGTGTACCATCAGAGTCAAATGAAACGCGAACAGGATAGCTAAAAAGCAGACAAACAATAAGATATTGTTTACTGAAGAAGAAATATAGGTAGGGTCAATTAACACCTCGATGCAGCCGTCTTCTCACCACCAATATATAACTTAATTGCGCTAGTTTTCAGTCTGCTCCAACTAACGTCTCGCTTTTCTGTTCCCAGTGCAACTGTCTTGCGCGCGTTTCGTTTGACGCTGATAGCAGGTACAAGCGAATTAGGTGGATGTTTTGGATGTTACGAATTATGGCACCACAGTAATAAGGACAATCCAACCGCTCAGCTAAACGTCTTTATATCGGCATCTGTATGCGCCACGGTATGAACGTCTTTATATCGGAGTGTGCGCCACGGTATGAACATACGGTGCTCGTAATAATGCTAGCTGACGTCATTCATTTTTTTTTATTCGATCCCGACCGGTGCCGAGACAACGAATGTGCTTCAAGGTAGAACAACACTTTTGCATCTGCATTCGTTTCGACTAAATTATACGCGCGTCATCCGTTTATAACGCTCCACTTTGAGTATATCTGCTCCCGTCGTAGCTGTTTCACCTCGTAAAAAAAAAAAAAAAAAACTACCGTAACTTGTGAAGCAGCGACAGCACATCAGCTTTGCATTGGGTTGGAAGAAGACACTCTTCAGGCTCAGTGGTTATGGTGTTCGGCTGCTGACCCGAAAGACGCGGGTTCGATCCCGGCCGCGGCGGCTGGAATTTCTTTGGAGGAGAAATTCTATAGGCCCGTGTACTGTGCGATGTCAGTGCACGTTAAAGAACCCCAGGTGGTCGAAAGTTCCGGAGCCCTTCACTACGGCGTCTCTCATAGCCTGAGTCGCTTTGGGACGTTAAACCCTATAAACTAAACTAAACTAAACTAAACTAAATGCTTAAGTGATTACGAGATAACTGAAGGCAACGCTGAAAGGGGCACTGTGGACAAATAGAAGCTGGGTTGTATCGATGGACTACCGCATCTTATTGACCGTGAGACCACTGTCACCAAAAACGGAGCTTTTATAATGTATAAAAGCGCAAAAAAACGAAATATAAATGTCGGCATCGCCGGCCGATCTCGCGAGTAAAATGTGTTAGTCGACACAGATTTCTGGGCGCGGATTCCGGAAGCTGCGCTACACTGCCATCCACTTGAAAATTGTGACAATTCGTCAATTTCCGCAAGGACGTCACGAGTTTGAACCGCCTGGCGGGAAGTCTTTTAAATACAATTTTCTCGCCATTAAATGCGTCTCTTGCTGCCGAGAAAGCCTTAACACAGCCAGAAAGCGCAAGAGAATAAATTTTTTTTCTGTGATCAATAGTTAGATGGAGTTGTCTTCAGTTTCCTGTTAAGAGCAGTAACACGGCGCAGGGATTTTTTTTTTCTTTTACCATGAACGAACCCGTTCGCATGCACAACCCCGCTACTCACAGTGTCGATGAACATGCCAACCAAAGTATAGCAAATTGTGTCAAGTATCTAATCTCTCTTCTTTTTTTTTTTTAAGCGCGTATTTCATGACCACCTAAAGGCTGCATATGTGCGGAGCTCTCGGACCTTAGCTTACTAAAAAAGAATTCGCGGATTTTCTGACTGTTCAAGAGAATTACGATTGTCTAAAAGTGTAACACTGCGGTTTTGTTCTCACGAACTCGGTCTAGTAGCTTGAAATTTATCGCGACATCCGGTTTATAACGATGTTTCTGGTGAAAGACGACTATCAGGAAAAGAAAAAAAACACACTTAGGGACTAATTACACATTGTCATTGAAATGAGCGCAGCCGTACGGCTAAAAGGGAAAGCTATTGAGAGTTTCACTGAAAGCTATACTGCGAGCTTTACCTGCAAGGCAGGCGCAAGGAAATCAAAGTAAACAACATGCTTCATCACTCGACAAAGGCTAACATTTTAACCATCAAGACGTTGCAGGAAATACGTGCGCATTCGGCGCAATAGCAGCACTGCTGGGGTTGCCGACGTCACCGAGTGGAAGCGGGAGACGAGTGCTCGCATGCACTGTTCCACCCAACACGTGGACGCGGCTAGAGCACTATCCTAGCGACTCGTACAGCCTAAGCTGTGGTGGGAAGGTGGGCGGAAATCGCGTTTTATGTAAGGCGCCCACAAAAATTCCAGGGGTGCACTTAAGTCTGCTTAGGTGCAGTAATGTGAAAGCACTTCTCTTAATGCTGCCGATTATGTTACTACGTGATAGTTTCTTTATGCTTTTCCCGTTCCTAAGTCGTAGCCTGGAAGCACAGATACGAGCTCTTCAGGAGGAAATGAAGCAAATTAGTTCAATTGAATTTAATTGATTTAATTTAATTGATTCCATCATCATGTAGCTGAAACGTGCAAGAAAATTTCTTATGGGTTACGCGCACTAATTAAAGCCCGAAGCTATTTTCCAGTACAAACTTTATTATCTCTTTACTACGCATTCATCCACAGCCACTTAAACTACGGTATCTCATCTTGGGGTAACGCCTATCATATTCATCTCTGGCCTTTAATAAAACTGCAAAAGCAGGCCATGCGCATCATAACCAATACCCCTCGAATGTCACCCTCCCGCATTTTGTTCATAGATTTAAACGTTCTACCTATCTCGGCCCTTTATTTTTACAACCTTGGTATCCTATTCTTTAAGATTCTTCATCATTATCTCCCGCTAAGCATATTTTCTCTCGGCACGATCATGAGCAACATCGTCACACGTTTTGCGCTGCGTAATAACTTTTTACTACCTAAGGTCAGAACTAACTACGGCAAACAATGCCTTCATTTTTCATCCGTATCATTTTGGAATTCTTTGAACATAGACGTCAAACAAACTAATACGCTTTCTTTATTCAAGGTCAAACTAAAGCTTTCCTTCTTGATTTGTGATTTTTTTGTTATGTTATTGATTCTATGTATCGCGGCATCTGTGTTTTATTTTACATTATCGTGCATTACATTGTTTGTATTTAAATATTTCAGTAACTAATATTACATTATGTGCCCATATTTATTCTGTTTCGTCGCTAATTAATGTGTTGTGTATTTTATATTATGTTGCATATTGAAATTTATTTTCATGGGAGGTCCCGCCCGCGGTCTTGTACCATGGGACCTCTCGCTGTATACAATTGTAACATTTATTGTATTACTCAATAAACTTTCAACTTTCAACTTTCAATTTAAATAAAGTTTAATTAATTTCAATTGTGTTCAAATATAGCTTAATTTAATTGAATTATGCGTGTTAATGTTCAGTATTTCATCAATTCTATTTAATTACCAACCGATTCAAGCACTAATTAACTTATTGATCAATTTGATTAAGTTACCGCTTAATTTGTGAAATAATCGACTAATTGAGCTAACTAATTAATTCACCCAATTTATTAACTACCAACTTAACGAAAAACTTTGCCACCGTAATTATAATTACATGCTAATTACATAATTATTTAATCAACTATTCTATTCATTACCCCCTATAATTGATCACTGACAGTTCGTGCGGACACGCTCTGATGACACGCTTTGCCGACACGCTCTGCCGACAGGTCCTGTATACTCCACTCATGGGACAAGAAATGTCTCACATATTTCCTGCTCGAAGACTATGAAGAAGGGCGTCGGCGACTCCGAAAGGGCGCTACGCGCTGTTCTCTTAAACCACCTGTTAACGCAAAGGCTTGTGGAGATTCAGCGTCTACGAAATGCGCGCAACAGCCACTGGCATACATCAAGCGATTGGTGTATACGGCAGATGCCGAGAGCGACCTCGAATGCGGGCGGAACACCTAACGCTACAGATCACGCGGTAGTCGCTGACCGTACGCTCGAACGATACGACGGCACTCTCTCTCCGTCAGGTCGCGTTCTATGACCCATTTGCACCAGCGCCTCTGTGAATGAGTCTTGATGATCCGGAGAGATGGATCGACAAAAGTTGGCAAATCCACAAGAACCACGAGAACGTCGCCGTGAATGCAATGGTGAACCCAGGAGATTGCGGAGAGATTGCGTGAACGCAAGAGGTGCGCACTCGCGAAGCCAATGCATCAAAATGTACAGGATTGGATGAAGATGGAGGTCAGCATAGTCGAGCTTGTGGTCGTGAGCGTATGAGATAACGGCATCAAGAAACACGATGGCGCTGTCGCTGACGATTGCACCATCAAAAAAAATGATTGCCTGAGAATTCTTTCGCTGCTTTCGCTTTTGTTTTGCTTGTAATCAATTCCAGTGATTTCAATTAAAATCACAATCTATACAGGCCAGTAGGCTTCTCTAGATGAAAAAAATTCTACTGTTTTCGCAGGATATTCAACATTTAGCCATTTATTTATATATACTACCTACCCTTCGCGTAGCAGACAAATGCTATCATCTTAAAAGGGGGGACGTAATACCACACGCTGAGCCGTGGCCATTGTCGGATGCCCCCGCCTCGTTTTCATTGCATATAAGAAATAGAACCATTTTCATTTTCCTGCACTCTAGTGTAGGTGCACTAGTAGGCCTCACGTTACCCCTCGAAAGGGAACCGTTTTCGTCAAAAGTATTTTAGAGCGCTAGAAGTACCGCTAAAGCGCATGATAGCAAATGGAATTACTGGTAGCTAGATGCCTTATCAAAGAATAGGCGCCGCGGTCGTGTTTGAGTGTGCTATGGTTGCCTGCACGGTATTAATATCATATTTTTTAGGCTTTCTGTGTGCCAAGAGGTGCTCCCTCTGGCCAGCGCCGGTTCCGACGTACGTGCTGCCCAAGCTAGGGGAGCTGTCGCCGCTGGTGTACGTTTTCTGCGACGCACTCGCCGCTCTCGGTCGCTTCCGTTCGACCAGTGGAAACTTCCATCCAAGCCCCACGTGGCCGAAAGCGCTCGCCTTGCATGCGAACGCCATATTTAGCGAGAAACTCCCTCCCTGGCTAGAATATCGAGTCTTTTGCACGCACAGGTCCGCGAAAAACGAAAATCACCAATTTCAGTCACTTTAAAACCGTCATCGAAGATCATCTGTACTGATGTTTATACCTGTTAATTTGCCCACTCCTCATGAAATGTCCCATGTGGACCTTTGATTAATAATTTATTTAATTGATTGATTGATTGATTGATTGATTGATTGATTGATTGATTGATTGATTGATTGATTGATTGATTGATTGATTGATTGATTGATTGAAAACGTCTTTATTTCCTATATGTTCCTAGAGCATGTGGGTGGGCCGTCTAGTCCGGCAGTCCACTGGTGATCGCTGCCGTTTTGGCCCTCCACCAGCCAATGCTGGCGGTCAGGGTTTGCTGAGAAGGTGGCCTCCCACTGCTCGTCCACATAAGTCGGAAGGGAAAGAGAGCAGGACGCGAGTTGAGTTGTAGTATGCTACAGGTAGGATTAGCCTTGCTTATTCTGTCGGCAATTTGCCCACCGTAGCGTCATTTATATGTTATTAATGTTTTAAAACAGTCAAATCTGCACCGCTATGCGCACAGCCACTTATAATAGTACATTTTTCACTCCCGCAGTCACCATCAATGCACACATTCACTCACACAACATAATCCACTCCAGAAGTCACCATCTATACTCACATTCAGTCACAGTAGAACATAGTCCATTGCAGTGCCACCATCTATGCACACATTTACTCACAGTATAACATAGTCCACTCCAGAATACACCATCTACGTACATATTAAATCACAGTAGACCATAGGCCGTCCCTGCTATCACCATTTAGAGTCAAGATCAGTGTCCTGCAGGAATATTAAAAGAAGGTGTGAAGCCTCTCTTCTGCATGTCTGGTTTCCACTCGGGTAGACAATGTCCTGAACTGTACTGTGAAGGGCTCCTGTCCTCTTGAAGGAAGCGAACATCACATACCTTTCCACGTTGTACTCTGGGCAGTACATAATATAATGTTCTATATCCCCGCACACAACACATATAGAACATAGCAGAGACGATGCCATGCCCGCCTTATGCATCCAGGTAGGAGTACGAGCAGAGCCCATTCGAATTCGATGTAGTAGATGAATGATAATCTTACAGCTATCGTTACAGAGTGCGCCGCAGAAGTAGGTGGTAGGACGGTTCGACAGGATACCAGCAAGCTATCTCAGGAGACTAAAGATCTGATTAAGAAACGCCAAAGCATGAGGACGTCTAACTCCACAGACAGGATAGAACTAGCAGAGCTATCGAAGTTAATAAATAAGCGCAAGGTAGCCGACATAAGAAAGTTTAACATGGAGAAAATTGAGCATGCTCTAAGGAACGGCGGTAGCCTAAAATCAGTGAGGAGAAAACTGGGCACAGGTAAAAACCAGATGTATGCGCTAAAAGACAAACAGGGCAATGTCATCAGCAATATGGATAAGATAGTTGAATTAGCCGAAGAGTTCTACACAAATCTATACAGTAGCGAATGTAATCATCAAGTTACTGAGGGAGGCAGTCAAGCACAGCAATGGGACATCCTGCCAGTAACGAAGGAGGAAGTAAAGAAAGCCTTAGGAGCAATGCAAAGAGGGAAAGCAGCTGGTGAGGATCAGGTAACAGCAGATTTGTTGAAGGACGGAGGAGAGATTGTGCTACAAAAACTAGCCACCCTCTATACGCAATGCCTTGTGACCTCGAGAGTACCAGAAGCTTGGAAGAACGCTAACATTATCTTAATTCATAAGAAAGGAGATGTGAAGGACTTGAAGAATTACAGACCAATCAGCTTATTGTCCGTTGCCTACAAGGTATTTACTAAGGTAATCGCTAATAGAGTCAGGACAACCTTGGACTTTAGTCAACCAAATGATCAGGCAGGCTTTCGTAAAGGATACTCGACAATAGACCACATTCACACTATCAATCAGGTGATAGAGAAATGCGCAGAATATAACCAACCCTTATATATAGCCTTCATTGATTACGAGAAAGCATTTGACTCGGTGGAAACCTCAGCTGTCATGCAGGCATTGAGGAATCAGGGTGTAGAAGAGTGTTATGTGAAAATATTGGAAGATATTTATAACGACTGCACAGCTACTATAGTTCTCCATAAAGTCAGCAATAAAATTCCAATACGGAAAGGGGTCAGGCAGGGAGACACGATCTCGCCAATGCTCTTCACTGCCTGCTTACAGGAGGTATTCCGGGGACTGGAATGGGAACAGTTGGGGATAAGAGTTAATGGAGAATACCTGAGTAATTTGCGATTCGCTGATGACATTGCCTTGCTAAGCCACTCAGGACAAGAACTGCAAAGCATGATCAATCAGTTAGACAGGCAGAGCAGAACGGTGGGGCTAAGAATTAACATGCAGAAAACCAAAGTAATGTTCAACAGCCTAGCAAGGGAACAGCAGTTCGCAATTGGTAGCGAGGTGCTGGAAGTAGTAAGAGAATATGTCTACTTAGGGCAGGTAGTGACCGCAGATCCGGATCATGAGAGGGAAATAACTAGAAGAATACGAATGGGGTGGAGCGCATATGGTAGGTTCTCTCAGATCATGAATGGTAGCTTACCAATATCCCTGAAGAGAAAAGTATACAACAGCTGTATCCTACCGGTACTCACCTATGGGGCAGAAACGTGGAGGCTAACAAAGAGGGTTCAGCTTAAGTTAAGAACAACGCAGCGAGCTATGGAAAGGAAAATGATAGGTGTAACGTTAAGAGATCGGAAGAGGGCGGAGTGGGTGAGGGAACAAACGCGGGTTAATGACATCTTAGTTAAAATCAAGAGGAAGAAATGGGCTTGGGCAGGGCATGTAATGCGAAGGCAAGATAACCGCTGGTCCTTAAGGGTAACGGAGTGGATTCCAAGAGAAAGCAAACGTAGCAGGGGACGGCAGAAAGTTAGGTGGGCGGATGAGATTAAGAAGTTTGCAGGGATACAGTGGCGGCAACTGACAAAGGACAGGGTTAATTGGAGAGACATGGGAGAGGCCTTTGCCCTGCAGTGGGTGTAGTCAGGCTGATGATGATGATGATGATGATGATGTAGTAGACTGGCCTGGGATCTTCTCAGTCCCTTGGTCACACATGGCTTGTGAGGCGCACTCCACAGGGTACTAAAATGATCGAGCACCTTTCTTATGAAGAGTCGTTTTGCATCTGGAAGGAATTTTTTTGATGAATTTCTTGACAGAGCTTTATGGGCAAGACTATCTGCCATCTCACTGCCTCTGACTCCGATGTGAGAGGGCGCCCATTGGAAATATAGAGTAGAGCCTGTGTTGTGCAGATTCTCTACCAAGCGTAGAGAGCTTATAGACAAGGCATCAGTAGGGAACCCGCGCTCTAACCTCTGAAGGGCAGATTTTGAATCAGTTAGGATGACAACAGGTTGAGCCGGACGGGACCCTAACTTCCGTAAAACCGCCTCAAAGCAACACTTTTGGCCGTTGTGGAGGATACGACAGTAGTAATGCGTACATACCACTTACAGTTCAAAGAAGGAATGTAAAAAGCCGCTGCGCTAGCTTGTTTTGCCTTGTCCACAGAACCATCCGTGAAAATTTGAAGATGGCGGGAATACTCTCTTCAAAATGTTCAAGTACGATCGAACGCGTTGCTACAATGTCGTCAGCGCATATTGACATACGCACTTGCCTGCAATTTTTTTTTCAACGAATCGGGAAGGCCAGCCATTACGACGTTAAAGAGCGTGGGGGAAAGAACACTTCCTTGAGGCACACCTCGTGATAGAACCCTTTCGGTGCTTGCGGTACTCCCTAACTGTGCACTAACCGCACGATCATTCATAAACGTGTAAATGAATCTTAGCATATGGCCCTGTATGCCCATGCATTTCAAACAGCAGGACGCGAAAGTTATGAGCCTGTATGCGATCTCGGCCTTGACATCGACAATGATGACTGCGACGACGACGACGAACCAAGCGCTCGTCCTGTGTTGTCATTTCTTCAGTCTGTGCTCTTTCACGCTGTTTGTCCCAATGGACCGTTACCAACTCGCCCAACTCGCTCCACTCCTAAAACTAAGCGGTTATGAAACGGCGCCGAAAATTTGAAGCCACCCAAAATGTACTGTGACGGGGCAAATGTTTTGTGGATGCAGTATGACAGAGTGCCCAAAAAGGAGAAATTCAGGCAACACAAACCTCCACTGCAAGCAACACCTTCATCGTATACGAATACTTCAAAATGAGTGCGACGACTCAATATGTGAGAACGTCGCTTTACAAGCTTTTACTCAACGCGAAAAGGTGGGCGCTATATAGGCTTTCAGTGCAAATTGCCTAGGCTCTCCTCAAAACAGGGGCGCCAAAAGAAATCGCTCCCCTACCCTTACAACAATTTTTTTCGACAGTCTATAGACTTCTGTCTATAAAGTCTATAGGCAATATATAGGTTTATGGCCATACACTTTCAGTAAACTTTTGTTAGTAGACAGTTTACAGACTATGAATAGACAGAAATATCTATAGGAAGGCGATAGACTCTATAAGAAGTCTATAGAATGTCCATAGACCATTTTTATAAGAGTACATGCCACTTCCCAAGAGAAATAGTGCTTCCATTTGAACACATTCCAGATTTGCGCATGGCAAAGGCCGCGCGCTGGCCTGCACACTACGACGTAAAGCAGAGTTGGAAGCTGTGCGTGATATCATAGTCGCGTGTTCAATGTCAATAGTGGGACGCAGTCCAGTGCCTCACAAGCTAGAAGAACTGCTTTGAAGTTTTTCTGTAGAAATTAAATTTTTATAAAATTCTTGTGACGTTGCATGCATTTCACACTCACCAAGACCCATTGATTCCGTTTGTAATCATTACATAAAGTTAAAACAAAAATACAGCAATCTTATTTCGTCATCTTTTTTAATTATGCCATTCAATATCATTTTTTATGCTAAATTTGTAGTCTTAACTTGGGACTAAGACATGGAGCTACAGACGCCTCCGCCAAGCTATGAGGGGCTCTTAGCCCCCTAGTCTGTGGCCGCAAATAAGTAGAATAAAATCGGGAGCGGGTTTTGTTCCAATGTTCGAATAACCTCCATAGTGACAGCCGTAAGCAGAAACAACGAACGAACTGAAAACACCCAGACAGGCATTTTGCTCGCGGCAAGTTAATTTCGCCTGTCCAGCGGTCTCCAGCTCGTTTCTCTTGTGCTCTTTTTATACAAGAAGGCGGGGGGGGGGGGGGGGGGGGGGGGGGGGCTGAGCGTCTTAAGTGTTTGAATGAATAGCATTAGAACGCTCAATAGAACGGTCAATGAGTTTGCCTCTTGCATAGATGCTGACCGGAAAAGAAAGAAGAATGCTTGCATTTTCTGTCCAAAAACGAGATTGCCAAGGAGAATAGTAAGCACAATAACCTGCGTACTTGCTCCCAAAAACAAAAAGCAATGCCACAAATCCTGAGCAATTAACGCCCCAAAGCTACCTCAGTCGCGCACAACCAGACTTCTAGCGACGGCTTCCAGGCGACCTTGTCTGCCTAGCTATTGCGTTATTTAATTCACTCCAGTCTTCCCGCATTTCATGGACGTCTCATCGTACTGGTCTCAATGACAAAAAAAAAGCCTACAAAACAGCATTCCTCTATTACCTCAGATGTGCTAAGTGAACAATTGACGCTTGTTTTAGTTTTTTTTTTCTCACGACGGGCCAGCATGGATTAACTAAGGATTAACTAAACACGTTTCGCATCTTTTTCCTAGGAAAACTGGATGGCAGTCGCTAGTAATCAGGCCTGTATACAATAAGTCTTCAGAAACGCCATCTCTTGCGTAAATGTACTGTCGAAAGCACAATGGGCGTCGAACAGTGGCGCTTAGGTTTGACTTGACTGTCGCGCCACTTTCCAGCAGCGTCTATATACTGTCCAGACAGGCGAGGATGAGACCGTTTTCATCCAGAGGCATGTCATTTCGCTCGTTTCGGTGCGTGGCACTCCAGCTTGACGTAAACGCCGGAAGGTGCAACCGGAAGTGTTATATACCACTTTTATGCGAAGCATATTACTAGAGCTACACTACAGCCCGTCGAGCGCGGCGGTGGAGCTACCATTGACCTTTAGCGTGACCACGTGACACCACGTGACAACATGACGTCACAGCAGAGGAGAGATGGGCTGCCGGCTCGCGCGGTCGGCCGCGGCGGTGGAGGCTCCACATGAGAGGCGCTGCAGCTGACCACGTGACGCTACAGCAGCGGTATAAAGCTGAGCTTGCCTCGCTCTCCGGGCACTTACGAGGCGGCCAGGTGTTGGGATGCCGCCTAGAAGCAGGGCTGATTTGAACGAGAAGCGAAAGCTTCAGCGTGCCACAGAGACCGATGAAGAGCGGGATGAACGTCTGGCTAAGCGGCGTGCTCAATATGCGGCTCGGCGACAACGTTCTACAACAACTGAAGAACAAAGCGAGGAACTTTACCAAGCCTAGCCATCAATATGCTTCGCATCTGACTAGGCTTAACCTTAGCTAAGCCTCAGCCATTTTTTCATCCGACAGTACACTTCAACGCATAATTTCGGCTTTAACTAGCATAATCATACATAACTTCCACGAATCAAAACTTCAGGTCATTCAAACAAGAAGTAGTGACTCCAAGCAGTGCGAGTTAAGGCGAGTCGGTTATGGTAATTACAGCCCCTTTTCAAATCAGAGACCCCTCACTACATGTTGAAGACTTAGTAACCTCGCCCTCAGTGAATGTTGTCTTGGTATACTTCTGATAACACAGAAGGCCGATAAATGTTCTCGCGAACTGCAAGGGCGTAGCACTACTCCTAACGAAATGAGGAAAAATAAGCATAAGCGGCCCTTACACATCTAATAAACCTGCCACCCAGTCGATACAGTTGCGGCACGTTTTTCGATTTTGCGCAGCCGACTTTGTGGAATGAAGTTTCAATTGTATGGCACTGGCAGCGTCGGACAGAGCTTGTGTCGGGTGTTTCTAATGATGCCATGCCTTTCTCCTATAATGAACGGCACAACTTAGTTGAGTTTCGTAGACAGTAATCGCGGCTTAAGGGAAGAAAACGTAATAGAACAAATTGCGCTCCATGATTTCAACACTTGTGCTCCAATTATGATTAAATACGAAAGTATGACAACTGGGCGTGTGCGTGCATGTCTTTTTTTTCCTTTCTTTTTTTGACGGCAACTACTTTTGCACAAAAGCACAATATAAGGGCCTTCCACGCGAAGAAAAATTTTTCCGCAAATCCGCAGCTGCTAGTGAAAGATATATATTGAATACTTGGTTCTTTCATTTTTCTGCGCAAGCTCTTTTGCCGTTTGTAAAGCGCCAGTAGTGCTCCCGTTTTATGAGAGTGCTCGACTTGCAGAGCGACGTTTTATTGCATTTTGTTCTTTGTTAAGAGTATTTTTGGCGCCGTTTTCTTACTACTCTTAAGCACTTAACGATTAAGCGCTATGATTACTCTCTGCACTGAATACAGGAACTGTTGTAATTCGTACAAACAAGAAAATAATAAATGGCTGCTGTGCCCAGCCGCGTATTGGCATGCACGTCCTTCTGGACCCAGCTAAGCATATCTTCATCTGTCATTTCTCACAGTCGGAAGACATATGAACACAAAAAGGCAAAATATCGCTAAAATAGGATGACTACGTAAGTTAGTAAAGAAAGAAACTTCAACGTCTCCTCTATAAAAAAAGAAAATAAAACGTGTGATTAACTGCCGTCTTTGGCTGACACGTATTGCCCCACAGCTCCTTTCTTTATTAATGCACGAGAAGAAATACTGTCTGCCGAATACCTGACTTTTGCTAGCAGTTGAACTTCCACGCTAAAAACTAAAATACATATATGGCAAACTGGCAGGCAGGCATGACTACAGCCTCTTCTCAAGAGAGCGAGTACTGTTGCCGCCTCTGGATTGAACAACGCTGACCAAAAGGCGCTCGCCTTAGAAGTAAGTACATCTCCCAAGTGACTCCGTTCTTGAACCGCGACACTTACGCAATACCGCAACGTGTATGCTGCAGAAACGATGCACTACATCACCCCGCAGACCGACATATCCACCAGGATGGCTTGATGTGAAGGGCTCGTAACATTCCGAGTTGGCCCTGCATTGCCTGTGCACGCTCATATTCCCTCTGAAATCCTCCAACATTCTTTCCAGCCACAGTGCAGACTTAAAAAGTCGGAGAGTGCTTTTGACGCGGCGATGTACGCATGTATAAGCTGTGCTACCGCAGCAGCCATTTTAAAGTCCGTGCAACTGTAACTTACGAAGTTATGAAACACAACGACATCAGTTAGGCTCTCGGCAACTGCAAACTACATTTAAGATCGAATCATGCGATTGGACATAGCTCATTACATTTCTCTGGAAGTGAATGACCGGCTACCAAGGATTATGTCACGCGCTGTTTCCACTCCTACCCGCTTGTTCTAAGCAGCCTAGTGATCAGCGGCTCAAAGCATTTACGTCACCTTTGTGCTGGGGCAGTACTAACCCGTGGCAGTCATAAACGCCAGGGTGATAAAAGTAATAGCGCACCACTGTGGCCTCGGCACTTTGGCCGAGCACTGTGACCTTAGTCACCCATTCAGGTCTTGCCCTAGGGCTGTGATCATGTAAGGATTGTCCAACATCAGCATGGAAAGGAGCCTAAAACAATTTGCAAACGACATGGTTCGCAAAGTGAGAATAAAAAAAGCTAATTTATCTCTTTTCTCTGCCAGAATCTCTTTGGTATCACGACGAACGCGCGTTTGTGGTGAATATAGTGTTGAAGATTTCATTAATGGACAGGTGAACATAAGATTACAACAGCGGACCTTTCTCCTTGTCTCTATATATTGACTGACGGGCTGAGAGTCCTTACTTTGAGGGGTAGGCACAAGACCACTGTGGGGGAAAATTATGTTGCCATTAATTAATTATACAGATGCGCAGTGCCCTTAGATACACGACGAGTCATGAGGGACATAAACCGTAGTTGTGAATGTGTGAGAGCGAGTTTCTATGACGTTCGTTTCAGTGAAAAAGTTTCTTCACGGACGGCCATTTTCGTATTGGTTTAGCTTTAACCGAAAGGCAGGGGGGAGGGGGGTGAGTTGTGATCCTTTTCCCTCTCTTGATGTTATTGAGAGGGAACTAATGCTGATGATGGCAAATAATGTAAACGTCTTCCGGGTCCGAGCTTGCCCGTTCGCATTATCCGAAGTCATCTTCGGGAGAGTTAACTGTTTATTCGCGCACGCACGCACGCACGCACACGTACACACGCACACGCACACACGCACACACGCACACACGCACACACGCACACACGCGCACACGCGCACACGCACGCACACGCACACGCACACACACTGATATGATTTTATCATATTTTGGCAAGCCTCATTTACGGGCTCCAAACTTCGAGTGACCGCTACAGCGGCAACCACAGAAACCTTTGTTTAATTCTAACACGTGAGCTGGGTCAGCTAAATGGAGCAATGGCTACGTGTTCTATCATGAAAATCATGTAACAGCAACGCCATGTTGTAACGTACCTGACTGATAATTCAGCAACAGTGTTCGCATTCATAGCATGCTTGCAGTTGTTGTGGCAACGCCGTTCTGCAGGAGCGAAAAATAACATTGTCTGTGAGCTAAAAACAGAAAAAGAAAGCAAAGTACCGACCGAGAAGACGTGTTAAGTGCCCATAATGGGTTGTCTTTTCCGTACTTGTAATTACTCCTGTTCTCCCAAGGGTGCGTTTAGAGCCCATGGTAATTAATTAGGTTGCGAAAGTAGCTGCCCAGGAGGGAAATATAAGAACACCTCACGTAAAGCTAGCTGATAAATCGCGGAAGCTTACACAGAACACGCCGAATACCCGGCTTGGCCTCCTTTTTTTTCCCACCTGGTCGTTCATCTCAGCGCAGCAGACTTGAAGCGAAAGCATGCGTACTACGTGTTCTTTACTGTTCTTTATTCATTTTTTTTTTTGCTTTGCTTCAGCGACAGTAGGCAAACATTTTTTTGTTGTTGTTTCTGCGGAAGCACGGAGAAAAACGGAGAGCCTGGAAGCAATATCTCTAGCGCCCATGAAGAAGTTGATAAAAATTGAGTAAAACTGCCTTCGTTATAGGTTGCCGGCTAAACGTCACGCATGCTGTTAATGTGTATTAAAAAAAAGTCAGAAAAAACTCTATGCATGTTCTTCGCTAACAATCTATCACGAGGAAGCACTGTGCCGAATGACTATTCTGCGACAGTGCACCACAACTTTCGTCACCAAAGAAGGCCACTAAACCTGTAATTGTGCTTTAGAGGAAGTGGAAGTCGCTTTTTTTCAGCCAAAGCTGCAGATGGAAAGATAGGTAACGCGAAAAAACACATTCACAAGTGACGACAAGACGAGACGAGGGCAGACTTACAACTGAAGTTTACATAGTTTTGCCAGCTTCTGATACCGTTCTGCACCTGTGCTGGCAAAACTATGTAAACTTGCTTGTTCTATCTGCTTTTGAAACCGCTCTCAGCCTGTGCTGGCAAAACTATGCACACTTGCTTAATCCACCTGCTTTTGATACCGCTCTCAGCTTGTGTTAGCAAAACTATGTAGCTGGCTTGTTCTGCTTTTCATACCGGCAGGCAAAAATAGGTAAACTTGCTTTTTCTGCTTTTGATACCCTCCTGAGCCTGTGCTGGCAAAACTATGTAAGCTTGCTTGTTCTACTGTTAATACCGTTCTAGCCTGTGCTGGCAAAACTATGTAAACTTGCTTGTTCTTCGAATAAACCTGAGTTGCAAGTTCGCGCTCGTCCCGTTTTGTCGTCACTAATGAATGTCTTTTTTTTTTGTTGCGCAACCTATCTTTCCATCTTCATGACCCAACTTGCCCAACAACGTATTCTAACAAAGCTGCAGACTTGAGCGGCCCCCCATAGATGAACTGTCTGCACTTTTTTTTTTTCATTTTTGTCGGCCACGATGGGCTAATGGCCGCGGTCCCATTTCACGGAAGCGACGGGCATAGCTTTGCTCTTTCACTGCCTCTACAGCTCTTCTTTCCCCGAGCGTAGGGTCGCCAACTGGTCATTACGCTCGGTTAACCTGTCTGTCTTTCCCATCTGCTGTGTCTCCCCCTCATAATTATTTCCGATGATGAGGATAAGAGTCAAGGTGGCTGCCGGAAGAAGACGAGCTCAGCCTTAACAGCGCGCTAATTAAAGTTATCGAGAGAACAGCGGCCAAAGACGCGGCGAACGAGAATGAGAAATGCAGGACAAGCGCCGTTCGTCCGTCGTCGCGTTCATGTTGTGGGCCGTCAACTAGCCCAAGCTGCTATCCTAAGAATTAAAGTTTTTAATTCTGCTCCAGCAGCGCCTTTTCCAAAGAAAATAAAATGCAATCAGGAGCCGATCCTGCTAGAAACGCCAATATGATCTTAGATATTATGCTTGACAACAAGCCTTGCTCAGATTGCCCCTAGAAACTACACGCATAAGCAGTTTTTCGTACCTTCTGGTTCAGTTTTTTTTTTCTGTATCATTCTCTCGATCAGTTCCAGGTGTGTCTTTGTGTATTCCGCATTATCAGGCTAGAAAGTCGCATTTTTGTTGCTTCTAACTCCGTGCTGAACGCAGAAAAAATTTCCCAAATAGTTTAGAAAGCGAAATATATTTCGCACGTGGTGACGACGTTGCCATTTTAGGTTACCTTAATTTTCAGTTAGCCGACTACTCTAATAACAATGCCTTCGTGATGTGGGTAAATTTTAACAGCGCCTCTTTTGCTCAAATAACCTGGTAAGATGAAGAAAACAGCGAAATACAAATTAAGAAAGAAATATATAAAACAAAAATAGATGAAAAGCCATGCAATGCATATAAAATTGGGAAACCAACCACCTATCAAAGAAAAGCGTCTCAGGATTTGGCGCTATCGGTTGCCATAAAACTCTTTCGGATGCCATAAAACTTGTGAAGTCTTTTTTCTTCAACACAACCCTTTAGAACTTTATTTCTGAGGCTCCATAATGCTTGCGGAGGTTTGAGAAAGGCAGCAAAAACGCAAATGAAACAAATTTCACATCACGCCACAGTGATAACTGGTCCCGAGATTTGTTGCTGAGCATTAATCAACATTTTCATAGTGTTTACGCCATGCCTTCGGGCCCTTCATTCCCAAACTTCACGTCGATGACTTGAACTCGCACCGCCACGGTGGCCCAGTGGTTATGGCACTCCGCTGCTGACCCGACAGACGCGTGTTCGATCCCGGCCGCGGCGGTCGAATGTCGATGGAGGCGAAGTTCTAGAGGTCCCTGTACTGTGAAATGTCAGTGCACGTCAAAGAACCCCAAGTGGTCAAAATTTCTAGAGCCCTTCACTGCAGCGTCCCTCGTAGTCTGAGTCGCTTCGGGACGTTAAGCCCTCATAAACTGATTTGAACTCAAATAATCTTGCACTTAACATGCTTCTTACTTTCAAAGCCATGGTCATCGCGGGGACCTGACAGCGCTAGTGGGTTAATTTTTTCGAACCATTCATGTTATTTTTGTGAAATATGGAGCTCCATATAAATGCACCCTAACTTTCAGATTTTTCTCGATAGTAGAGCCTAATGCGCGTCTTAAAGGATTAAAGAAACACGTGCTATAAATGCTGGCATGAAGAGCGCTCTACTTTTCCGACGTTCAAGATAGGGCCTTCTCTTCCAGGACATCTTAAGAATGCCGTCAAAACGCAGTGAACTGAAGGATGCCATCATAAGAAAGGGTAAAGAGGCGACTCTTGCATTGAAAAATCTGGAAGCTCTGAGTCGATCTAAGACTGTGTGGTTTTCGGCATGTAGCTTTGGTTCCCTCTAAGCCACAGGCACCATGCACAAGGTTGAAGACGTAAAGAATTCCGAGGCCGAAAGTGGCAGAGAACGACTCGTTACCGCTTTTTGGAAGCAAACGCTGGTAGTTCGAGATCCATTGATTTTATACATTCGAACTGCCCGGGTAAAAGAAGCCAGCAGGTACCGGATGTGTATGGCATGTAACCATATGCAAACCATCGATGCTATGCATGTTTCAGCTCCGCCTCGCAGTCTGTGGACATCGCGTCCTTAGGTCGGAAAGGAGCGCAGCCTTGGGAGAAGCAGAGAAGTCAAGCCACGCGGGCGCAGAAAATAGAAGGCACAGGGTTATCGACACCGGATGGCCGCATGCACCCGCACTCTCAAATGACGCGCACCTGACATGCAGCCCATAAGGTTATCACAGCATTCAGTGAAACCCCGCTAAATTTTGCAACCTGCCTTCAAAGGCTTTTTCGACATCGTTTCACGTTATGACGGGACACGGCCGCCACGGCGAATGCAAGCTGATCCCGCCGGCGACGACACAACCTGCAGCTCAGAACAATGAGCGCCGGTGTAGTAAACTCGGTAAATGGGCGGCTTTAAACAACAAACGAAGTTGCGCCTTCGCCGTTTGCGAAACGGAGGAGCCTGGTATAAAACGCAAACCGCAATGCGAGGAAGGCATAAGGCAAATTGCGCAAAGTCACGCATGCGATGGAGCATGCGCAGAATTAAAGAGGCTCTGGCGTCCCAATGACTTCATTATGCTCCCGCTAAAAAGCCGAGAAACCAAACGCGGGCTCGAAAACGCCAGCGTTTTTTTTTCTGAGACGCCGTTTAAGATTTCGCTCATTAAATGTTGACCCTGCTGCTCAGTCTTCTGGCAGCCTTATGCGCGGCCGAAACGCGATATCCTAAGTGCGAAACGTGAGACCCGCTTTTTTGAAAATTCGTAGGCGATCAACAGCGTCTCGTGAAAGGTCAAAACACGGTCGGCGGAGCTAAACGACAGAATTCTTGATTAGGCGTTATTTGAAACTGCAACGCAAAGAAAACAAACAAACAAAAGACGAGAAACGTCCACGTTTCTGCACTTCTGTTTCTATACATGACCGATAGAACATCCTATAGGATGCTAGAGCAATTAAAGTACGGTATTCCATGCCCGCTGTTGGCCTGCGTTGAAAGACCTGGGAGTTAATTGTGAATAAATTAATAAATAATTACCGCGGGCGCTTAGCGAACTTTCAATTGAGTAATGCGAATGCATTGCAATTCTATTCCCATTATATTCCCATTCTATTCTAATTTCATTTATATTCCATACCAATTCTTTTCTAACTATATTCTGAACTTTTGTAGTTGTCGCAAATGTAAGTACTAGTTCTAACTATTACTGGTTAAAAATTCTTTTTCTCCCGCAGTTGATGACGTCACACCGCTGCAGCCAATCAAGAGTTTTGTAACGCCGCCATTTTTCGGGCGACGGCGAGTTTTCGTGTCCTTGAGTCATCTACTGATGTCGCATTAAAATAAATAAATACGACAAGAACACTGGATTGGTTCCGATATGCCGAACAATTAGTCCGTTCACTTTCTCACGCCTACGCCCCTAGGCGACTGTGTACCATACTGAACAGTGCTAAAAGAAAGGACAGGAACAGAAAGGAATATGCATGGCTCAGTTATGGATGGTTGCGCTGTTTTCGAAAAAGAAAGTCTTAACATGGGCAGAACGCCACTTGCAGTAACATTCATGAGGCGCTTAGTTTCACTTTATTTCTGGTATGTGTATCCATATTATGGTGTCTATGTGTACTTTGATGGTGATCATGCCCGGATTGTAATGGCGCAAGGGCAGCCGTGCCAAAGAGCACCATGACGCAAGGTATTTTTCGCTTACTCAAGGTGGTGTCAGAGGCCCATTTTCCGAGCATTTCATCACAAAGGAGCCGAACACCGGGCAACAGGGGAAAGGCTGTACCCATTGTATCGCCGGTGGGTGCCCGGCAGCACTAAGTAATGCGTGCGTGCGTGTGCGTTTGTAAGAGAGAGGCATGTCATTGTTGATGCGGCAGGAGGAGTGGCAAATTCTAGTGAACACATCGCTTAATAAGCAGCCGTCACTGCGACAACATTTTACAGCGAAAGCTCTAATAGCTTAGTCAAAGAGCCAAATACGATACGGGGGTACGATCATAAGGCGCTGCACTGTGAAAAGGAGGAAGTCCTGGCGCGGCGACAGCGTAAAGTTTTTTCAGGAAAAGAAATACGCTATACCCTATTACTACTCCTTTTCCTCTATAAATGCTCCTCTTTCCAGAAGTTCACCGCTTGTGTCTTGGCCACTCTCCCGTAGTGGGTATGTGCCATTTTATTTGAGACCAACCAACCAAGAAAGACACAGTACCTGTTTCACTACTTTTTGTCGCTGTGCAGTTTAAGTGTCCTCCTACGAAGTGCGCCAGCTATGCGGCTTTTCTTTCCTCAAAAGGAAAAGAGAGTTTAGACAACGAATTATAGACAGTCTCGCTAGCAGTCTGGCCTTATTCCCTCTCTAGACCCTCCGCTGGATCTGCGGAAAGGACAAACGCATAACAGGATCACTTTACCGGTGGACGCCTCAACCGCATTGCGAGGGAAAACATGAACGCCGAGTAAAAGCTTGTTGCCAGCTAGCGTTCGTGTTTTCTCCCACAGCGCGGTTGAGCTGTCTACTGGCAAAGTTATGCGCCTTTCCTTTGCTGAGATACAGCGGAGGGTCTAGACCACTTCTAGCACCGTGGTCTAAACTGCGAATAAAGCTAGACTTGGAACTAGACTGTCTTATTTGCTTCGTGTAAGCGGGCCCTGGACTGTGCCGGGAAGGAAGGATTGAAAGGGGCAGTCCATGATGCAGAACAACGCTATGAACTAGGCGACGTAGGCGTACGTCTGTCGTCGTGCAAAGAGAATTCAAGTTGTGTCCCGCATTCCGCCCGCAAGTAACGCTAGGTCAGTACCGGCTGCGGCAGCCACGTTTAAAAGCGAAATGTGATAAAACTGACCTGCTCCTGTTTGTGTTGCCGGAAGTGCTTTCACCACGCCTTAAACTGCCCGTTCTTTTTTTTCGTATTGAAATGCACTGACAAATATCCGGGGCCGGTATTTGTCTAACTGCTGTTCTCTGGGCTTGATTTGGGTGTTAGCTCTGTTTGACTCTGCTCTACACTCTGTTTGACCTTAAATCATATAACAAAGGTATCTGAAAGTCCAAAGTGGTTTATGAGAGTGGGATGGACGGGTGGGCATACGGATTGAATTATCGAAGGAGTTAAGTATACGGATACCACTCCAAAGCGCATTGCCCTAGTAGCGTTACAATAGTCGAAACCAGCACAGCAGAGTGCGCCTAAAGTTTCTACAGCTCTTTTTTTTTTTTATCATACTCTAAACCGCCAGTGAGCGTGGCTGGGCAAAAAAAAAAAAAACGCCAGCACGCCAAAAAAAAAAAAAAGAGAGAGGAAAAGACCGGCCTAAACCAGTACCACATAAGTGTTGTCGTACGCTATGCTGGATGTTTTATATTGTTTATTTTTTCTCTTATTTGCTCCACCATGTTTTCAAAATAAAAACAAAAGAAGTGCAGGTTAGAAGCAGCTTGAAAGCAAGGAATAAGCTTTTATCTTCGGAACACACGCCCCGCCCTGGAAAATACTGTAAGGTGTATTTCTGCGTTCCTCACGTTCTCATTTCCTTTCTTTTCTTTTTTTTTTCTGACTCGCCGGAACATTGCTGGGCGTCTTCCTTTACTACCAGCTTTTCCCTGCTTATTTTTATTTCCCGTTTCGCACTTTGTCGTTTCTTTTTCAACTTCCACGGCTGCCGCGGTTCCCATCTCTCGCGGAAGCCACCGCCGGCGCTCATCCTCTTTCCTCGTTGACTTTTTTTTTTTTTTGAGCATGAGAGTCCCTTTTTGTCTTCGCTTCCCCTTCGCATCGCGCGGAAGGGAATCGAAAGTGTACTCGCGGCGAATATTGAGGATTTGCCGCCGAACGCTTGACCAAATGCAATCGGCGAGCAGGTGCTGCGGCTGCGGGCCGCCAGTGGGCGAGTCGTGAGCTGAATTCGCGTGCGGCTGCAGGACGCGCAAACACGACACTGCGTTGCACCAACAAGAGCAGGGACTGCGGAGGCGCACGCGACCGCAAAAAAAGAAAGAGCGAAAAGAAATACGTTGACGTGTGCGCTTTCACACTGCGCGCCAGAGCGCACTTAGATCTGAAGCGGCGAAATTCGGTCCCTCCTTACGCTTCGGGCACGGCGGATCAACATACGCGTATTCGGTCGCCTCCGTGGCCGCCGCTGCGTGTACAGTTCTCCGTCTTACCGTGCTCGGAAAGACGTGATCCGTTCCTCGGGCGTCTGAGTAAGCAGGAGATGGGAGCTCTTGAAGTGGTTCGACCCTTGCAAGCATTGCTCTCTTTCGCAAAGCAGGGATCGATGTTCACTGATCGTGGAATCGATACTCAATGTCAGCTTTCAATACTGAGCGGAGACGCAAGGGCCCAAGCAATCGGCGTAATTTCACGACCGATGTTCGGGCACCTATGGGCCAGTGAGAGGAAATGAAAAGTGTGAGCAGCGCATGTGACGCTGCGTTTTTTTTTAATAAGCTGACTGCTGCCTCAGATCACAACAGAATCAGGCGGAAGCGAATAGTTTCGCCCAATGAATGAAGTTAAGCAGGTAGTGATGATGGAGTCTTTGTGTTTCACGCTACCTAAGATGCTGCCAGGCGCCGGGTATGGGTTGGTCCCAACGCAGGACTGACCCACGCAGCAGCTGGTGGATTTCCGTTTCTTCGTCGCGGCAGGAACGAACCAGGTAGCAGGGTGAGCAAATGAGTCCCGAAAGTGAGGGCAATTAACGAATGATTGCAGGAGTTACGGCCACACCAATTCGCATCCTGCGAAGCGCCGTCTTCTTAGTCCGAGCAGCACCGTTGAGGTGGGTGACTGCACGTGGAGGAACCAGAGCAGGTGTGAAGCGCCGGAGGTGCTCCTTTCGCGTAAAAAATGAGAATAGCATCATTCCAGCTTCATTTTTTCTTTTTTTTCTTTCTCCGTCTGTTGCTTTTTAGGGTTAAGAGACCACCGTCGTTGTTAAACGCCTTTCGTTTCCTCCCACGACAACACGAATAAAAGAGCTCCCACTTACTCGAATGTGATAGCAAATCTTAGGTCGGACTGCTTGCTTCAAGCGTTCCTTTCATGAATTCACCACAACCGTCGTTTCAACTGGCTTAGTTTTGACCCCTTCCGACTTAATGACCCCTCTCCCCCCCTCTCTTTCTTTCGCTAAGCCATAGGCAAAGCTAACCGATGAAATTGCAATAAATACCTGCCAGCCGTAATATTAACAACTGGCAAAAATTGCAAGCTGAGGAATTCGCCGATCGTAACAAACCGAGGGCAGCCGGTGTGCCGTTCTTAGTGGCAGCTAGGCCACTTGTCCTTAGCCGCGAGCCGGTAAAGGTGGCTCGAAAGATCTTGGGTACTGATAGCCACAGAAAAAGCACACAACAGAATAGAGGCGTGGCTCTCAGTTGTAAAAAAGTGCGAAAAGAGAAAAAGAAGAAAGGAACATTGGAAGGTTAGGGAGGACAGGTCGAAATAATCTTCCTCCCTAACGAGTTAATAGTTGACGTGACGAAATCACCCACAAGACAGCAAGCGCCCTTTGTTGACAAGGACCGTATAGGTGGCTTCTTGGGTAGTTGCAGAAAACCCGTGTTTGTGACAGCAGTCAGCTGAGTAGTTTTGTCATGACTAAGGTCGAGGAATACTGACTCAACAACGCGCGCTCACGCACGCACGCACACACACACACACAGACACACGAACGCGCGCGCGCCCCCCCCCCCCCCCACACACACACACACACACACACACACACACACACACACACACACACACACACGCACACACACACACACAGACGCACGCGAACACACGCGCACAGACTCACGCACGCACGCGCACGCACACACACGCACAGAAACTCGCTTTCGATTCCTTTCTTAGAACAACAGTGAAGCGCGGCCTAATTCTCTAATATGGGAATAATAAGGAAAGCGACGCACGCAGCACTAACACGCGAATCTCAAATACATGGCTGCGCATGGATTTCAAGAGCCTGGAAACTGTAACTAACGCGTTAGACTGGACAGAGAAGACCTACGCGTACATGACGATCATTTTCATTGCTCTGCATGTACGGTGGATAAGCCTTCATTAAAAACTGCTAGAAACACCTAAGAAGCTGCATTGTGAAAAAGAACAACGAAAAAAGAACCCAGAAATGGAGCTTATTTAAAGAAAAATAAACGTGTCAGTCAAACTTGAAAGTTTAAAAGAAAAAAATTATGTGTAGTTGAGTTCCTGTTCGTACGGTTTATCAATTTTTGTTAAGATATTTAAGGATAAAATGCAATGCAATGCAGTGTGTGTGTGTGTGTGGGGGGGGGGGGGGGGTTAAAGAAATGATTACGGGCGATGTTTTTGTTGCTATCGTTTTCGGAATTTATTCTTTTGTCGTGCGGGAAGGGGGGGGATAATAAAGAAATTAGGGGTAATAAAGAAATTAAAGATGTTTTGTTAGGATCGTTTTTCGAATTTATTCTTTTTTCTCTTACTTTGGCAAGTTGCAACTTGATACAGGAGGCGGTGAGAGGCAAGTATTGTTAGCTTGCTATGAACCCTTGCGTTTTGGGCCGTAGCTAAGATAATAAAGCGGCAGCCACTGAAATAATCGCCACAAAATACTGCGCAAAGCGATTTTTCTAATATGTAATATATAGTACAGAAAATGTTAAAATGGCTGATGCAAAGAGCTGTCAAACACGAATCCAGAGTGGTTCCACCACCGGTGATGAAAGTCATCCGATTCCTCTGTGCAAAATTACCCACAGGCGTCAAGCCTGCTGTCGTCAAAAGTGAGCCTTCCACGTTCCGTGACTGCGACGATGGCGTTCATTCGTAAACTGCGCCTGGAAAAGACTCTTTGTCGACCCCAATAACTCGTTCCTTGCTCTTTTGCAAGACAAAACACGTCGTCATGCCAGTCTAATGAATCAGTTGTGTCGCGTTGGAGCTCGAATAGCCAGTCATGTGAAGGAAAACACACCCAAGGACTCTAACGTGAAGTGCCGCTTCGTAATCTATGTACCATGTTTGGGCGCCTATTTCTCAATATTTTTCCTACCGCTGGATAACATTTGGAAATACTTTTGCTGTGCAGAAGAGTCTAAGGAGAGAATGTGATTGATAATTAACTCCGGAATCAGCGTGCTTTACAAAGCACTGGCGCGACTGCTAGAGGCCTGAAAACGCAGTGCTTTGCATGTGCCATCTTCGTCTTGAATGGAATTGAAAGAGGACATGGATTGTTTTTATTGAAAACAGGACACGTCAAGCCGAACCACTAGTATGGCATGCTATACTATACGTGAAGCCAGAGTCATCGGCCTAATTTAGCCGACTATACGATTATTGCCGTCACAAAGATGGCAGCAGGAAGAGGAAAAAAAGAAATCCTGCGCCGTCATTCATCCGCAGAGCCAGGGAACAAATATTGACATATAGTGATGGCGCCCACAGATGCGTTGGTCTATCGATATTATGACAGAGGCGGCGGAGCGCCATCGGTAGATGTCACCGGCCAGACGCCCATGCGAGGCGGCCCACTGATCGCGAAAAAATAAATAAATAAAAGAACGCCTCAAGGAATGTGTTACTGGCCGTGGAATGCGACCGCTGCGGCGGCTCGTGGTCGCTTTCTCACGGCTGCCGCGCTAATTGCGTGTCGCGGTGGGCTCATCGGAACGTAAGAACGCGCCCATCCGCCGCCCAAGCCCACGGGTTTGTGGACCTATATGTGATTGCCCGCGCGTGCGAACCACTGTGCGCCGCGCGGCCGGTGGAAACTTCGGACGCTCTTTCCTGGCACATTCAGTTGCCGTGAGGCCTCCGTTCCCAGGCAAAACCGGCCCGTGTTTTCGACTTCTTTTTTCACAGCTCGGCTAATAGGACCACGAACACGTGAATGGCACGGGCTGGACGCGATCCTGCTCGGCGCAGCCAGAGCGAGGAAACTGTTCGTGCTGACAGAAACAATGCGAGGACGACCGCTTTAGCCGTTACCTACTCGAGCAGTTTTGCATTGCCTTTTCTTTTTGCAAGTCCGAGCAATATACGCGACAGGAACTGGCCTCTAGCTCTCTCCATTCTTCACCATCACTGTTAGGAGAGCGCAAGCGATCGTACGTACGGCTTACTTACCCCCTTCAGTGAAAACCTGTGTGTGTGTGTGTGTGTGTGTGTGTGCGTGCGTGTGTGTGCGTGTGTGTGCGTGTGTGTGCGTGTGTGCGTGTGTGTGTGCGCGTGTGTGTGTGTGTGAGCGCATGGGCATGCGTATGTGTGTGCGTGCGTGTGCATATATGCATGTGTGCGTGCGTGCGTGTGTGTGTGTGTGTGCGTGCGTGTATGTGTGTGTGTGTGTGCGTGCGTGTGTGTGTGAGCGTGTGCGCATGCGTGCGTGTGTGTGCGTGTGGGTATGTGTGTGTGTGTGTCGCGCGAGGTTGCTCGGGGAATCTCAAGTCCCACCGGTGGCAGCACTGCCGCACCACTTAACCGCTGCAGCACCGCGCCACGAGAGGTATGAGGACTCCCAGGGATCTACGACTGTTGAATAGAGAAAGACCAGTCCTGGATTTACGGGCATTCCCATTAGCTATCGCGTCATACCCTTAAAGCGAATCGTGGGCGGCGGTACGTGGGTCTTCATGAAGTTAGCGCGCAGATCTGAAGGGGTGCGGCGGTGTCGCAGCGGCAGCTACGTGGAGCCATGCAGAGGTGGAATTGCCAGATGCGTGGCATCGGGGTATACTACGCCGCAGAGCGTGGCGTCTCTGCCGACCTTTGGTCTCGTTTGGCCGACACGAAACTGATCACCTTTGTATTGATCTTCAGTGTACGTCGGTGCAATGTGATCGTTTTATTCTACACATGTTTATTTTCAATGATCAAGAACGTACCGCCTGAATAGGGTGTCACTGGTCTTGGTAAGCACAAAATAAGGAGCCAGTGATCGCGGCTGCTCGACTAATATAGCCACATTTTGTTAATTATTTCTCCTTCATATTGCAATCGCCATTTCTAAAGCTGCATTAATTCGAGAACAAATGCAGCCAAAACTAATCATTTATCTTTTTTCAGCCTGATTCCGAAGCTGCGCGATAAAACGCCCTAAGTCCCTCTCACAATAAGGCGTCATTGAACGACGAGCTTGCAACGACACCTGCTTCCGATTCCATCCCCACAGCCGTAGAGATTTAAAAAGTGCACCATGTACATGCAAGATCGGCCGGCACCTGGGCGGAGGCCTCGCTGTCCATCCTGGCTGGCAAATGCATCCCCAGGCCACGCCCAACCAGAAATAAACATTGAGTACGAAGACGAACGAATGGCGATGCGAATCACATGGTCTAGAGATCTCTCTATCGCCGCTCCAACCCCCCCGCTTCATTCATTTTCCCCATGTGGAAACGGAAACGATCGACCCTGAATCCAGGTGAATGTGCATAACTTTGTACCCTCGACTACAGCAGTCTTTCAGACGATAATATCGGCAATTTTTGCTTTTTCTGACGCTGTGGGATAAAAGATGAGCAACTGTCCTCGGTCTTAGGTCCTGTAGTAAGTAGAATTAGCTGCCTGCTGAGAATAAGGGATCGTAAGAAAAAGGCTGTATGTAATATGTGCCAAAGGGCTGGCAAGACAGGGGAGCTTAGATTGCCCACGGTTCGATTAAGGCTTCCTGCTTCAAGGAGCCGCAAGGCAAACAACCGGCCGTTGCCGTTCTGCCAATCAGCCGGCGCGAGTAAGCTCGGCCTGGGTCCACTCGGTTGTCATCTCAATCAGCCGCGTGTCAGTGCACAGCGGGAGCAGGCAGTGATATTGGACGGCGAAGCAAATGACGCCACACAAAGAGCAATGCTTGGCCAAGCGCCGAAAGCTTTCAGCACAATGCAAACAACGCACCCGGTACAAAGGAGACATCGACGGTTTGATCCTTGCCTAAAACTATTTCTCGACAATCGCCTTATTACACGATGACGCTCAGTGCTTCTGAATAGTTAAACACGTACAAACGTGTATTGATTAATCTATAATTTTCAGTTTTTTTAGTTTTCTTAATAGCTTTCCTCTCGGCGAATACTATCCAAAATTCGTTCTTAAATTTACTAGAGAAATAACTAGAAAATCTGCAGTTCTCATCAAAAAATTCGTTCCGTCTCAAACTGCTAATGACTGTACTTAAGAATTACCTACGCATTCATTATGCGCATGTTAGCGTTAATATCACTGCCAGTCTAGTAGTTTGGTTGGTTTGACGAACTTAGTTTTTTTATTAATCCGAAGGCATCATATGTCCCATTTGCGAATCCGCCATCCGTCTGCCGTCCATGGGACGAATTTACTCAGTGACGTCATCATGCTCTCACATGACGTCAGCAATAGACCATAAGATATTGACGTCGACAGCAAAGAAAAATAGACAAAATATCTCCCGAAGACGAGGGGAATTGAACCAAGGATCTTCAGATTACGAGGCGAGCACGCAGACCATAGGCCACATAACCGCGTTACATCTTGGCGAATAAAGGCGAACCTATAGTGTATGCGTTTCCTTAAGACTGTATGGTAATGAGTAAGTGTGCCAACAGAAAGGAAAGAATCTTTAATGGACCTCACAACACAGCTCGCGATGAGACAGTGTTTTCGCATTCAGAGCACGCAAGCAGTCTTCAGTGCCCTCCGTAATTTTTTTTTTTTTACATTTATTGTCTCTTGCAAATTTTGTAGACGATTTGGTTCTCATATTTTTTTCTGCAGGAAGAGCTGGAAATTTATTGCAGTTTCCGAGTGTATTTCCGCTACCGAGGACGCCTACCAAATATACGCATTTATATCCGTACTGTATACGTGACGTATGCAACTGTATACAATATCCTGAGTTGAACGGAAGTATAATTCGATACTGACCTATATAGATATGTTTTAGCCTATTGCACACTATAGTATACCTATATACCAGGTGTCCCAGCTAAATGTAACCAAGATTTTAAAAAATACGGGGTGTCCTAGCCATCTGAAACCAAATGAGGGTTGTTTAGACTCGCGTGACCTAGTCTGCAGTATTTTTTTAATTCCTCAAGGTTCACTAAATAGTTAAGCTTAAGTAACTAACTTTTTGACTTGAGGAACAAAGTGTCAATGGAAAAGTTGTAGAGTGCTTTGAGAAACAGCTTACTGAGAGATTTGCAGCAAAGTAATATATACGTAAAGTAGTTTTTTTACCAGCCTTTAACCATAACCCGCACAATAAGAAAAAGATTCCACATGACAACTGTGCCACTTAAACGTCCCAAGAGGCGCCTTAAAGAATAAAATCTGTTTTTTCTGAAGTCCTCTGCTCGATGAGACTTTGGGTGCACATTGGGGCAGAGAAGTGAGCGAGCAGCTGGTCACGTGACAACTTTCTTTTAAGGCCAATAAATGAAGCTACGTAAATCGTAACTTGACGGAAACAGCACTGCTAGCGGTTTTTCGAGGCGATCTAAAACTTTTTCATTGACACTTTCTTCCTGAAGTAAATAATTAAAAAGTTAGTTATTAAACTCCAGTAATTAATTAACTTTGAAGAGCGAAAAAAATACTCAGGGCTAGGCCACGCGGCTATGAACAACCCTCAGTTGGTTTCACTGGACTAGGACACTTCGCCTTTTTTTTAAAGTTTGGTTACATTTAGCTGAGGCACCCGGTATAAGGCCCGTCGTTTTCGGGTAATTCACTATTTCACTCGATTTTCGAACCCCGAATTAATGATTAAAAATCGGGTTAAAATCAATCCCTATCCGAAAGTGCATCTTCAGTTTCAGTTTGTCAGTGCACAAAGCTGAAGGCACCACAGTGACACCAGCGGGACATCTTGTACTCTTTTTTAAGCGGCTTTTTTTATTTAACTGATGATGTTAAGCCACTTTTAATGCTTGTCATTAACGGCGTGGTTCATTCCGTGGATAAGTTAGACAAAAAATGTGGAGAAATAAACGACATACCTGAAACCGCCTTACCATCACTCGCGCATTACTTATCACGAAAAGCGTGTCAGACCGTTTGCATCCCGCTACGACACTTACAATTAATAATTTTTTCGTTGACCACTGAAGAGTGGAATAGGCTGCCGTGTGAATGCATCAGTGTGGACGTAGTTGAAGTGTCTGTTCGGGAAACTGAGAGAGTGCTTAGTCCGGGCTAAGCCTCTTCAAATATTTAGTAAAAGTCCTATTTGTTACCCGTAACTATTTGTTAGCAATGTATTACGCCTCATCCCGCCTACTTAAGCGGCGTGTTTATTGCCTATAATTATTGTTGACAGCAGTGTGAATTTTTGTGCATTTTGTATGCCGCATTTTCAAGCGCTCTATGCATCTTACACTCCGCTCCTGTATGCGCCTGAAAATCAAGCTTACAGTGTTGTCAACTAAATAATCAAATGAAGATAGAAAAGTAGGTCTCATAGGAGCGAGAAGCGGGAACAAAGGCCCTGAAGGGAAGCTTTAATAGCATTCATTTTATCAATCCGTATACACACGCTAACGTCTTCCAGTTCCAAGGCTGGTTTCAAATGGCCCCTTATAATGTTTATCTTTGAAATGTACAAAATCAGGCAGGACTAACAAAGATGCGAAAGTCTGCACATCAGGGTGGTAATTTGCGCCACGAAATAGTCGCAACCACAAGAAAAGAGAAATATCTGAAATGCAGAGCAATTTCTTCGTACAAGCTGTCACTTCTAGAGTATGAAAGTAAAGCTCAATTTTAACAGTCATAAAAGTTTCGTAGTCAGTGAAAGTCAACAAGCTATTTTATTTCCGCAGGCCCTAAAAAAATGGCCCTAGAAAACCAGAATAGAGAGGAACTTTCTTGAATATCTTCCTCTTTCTATCCGAATTCAAATTGAGGAATTAGCGCTAATTCGTACACCGAACGCCATAACCCGTGAGGGGGAGGAAGAAAATGAAAAGAAGGAAGAGTGAAATAAGTTTCGAGTGAAAGTTAAAAGCAAAAGTCTGTTTTTCTGACGTGCTCATGAGCCGGCCACACACGAGTGGAGCGTGCCATATCGAACTTATAGCTTACACGCTACCATATATGTAGTCCTGAGATGGAGTTACAGTGCGTGCATGGGTGAGCTCGAGCCAGCTATTCTCCGGTGCTGGATGTTCATCGAAAGTTAGATTATGAGCACCGAAAACATGTGCTCCAGATGAAATGAGCATATAGCAGAGAAAATTCTGGTCCCCTGGTAAACCGCGCAATCGCTTCGGGTACCTTCCTTGACTTGCCTCTAAAAGAGTTAGCTGCTGGGATGGTTGGTTGAACGACGTTACAAAAATATTTCAACGCCATGACTTACTACACAAGAAAGGAGACAAAAAAGTGTTGTCTTCTTTCTTGCATGTAGTACGTCTCGGCGCTAAAACATTTTTGTAATTGCCACTAACTTTCCTCGCGACTGCTACCGCGTAGCAGCGATGGTAGCAGCTGCCGACTTCAATAGTAACTGCATATCAGCTATTTGGGGGCTGACAGGGTAGCAAAGTGCTCATCTCCACTCACACGCACGCGCTCCACCTATTTCCAAATTCTCATTCTGTGTTACTCTCAAATGCGTTCAAAGAAGGTTTGCTGATAATTTTTGTACTCGTCCCGTTGCTTTATAAGCCATCCAAGTTACGTCGTAACTAGCACATCCAGAGTTAAACACCATGAAACAGCATCAGGCTTACATCACCCACTTCCTACTTCAAACCACCTGCCATAAACAACAGCCAGGCGGCGTTGCATCGCCTGTTCCTTCGCAGCATTCAGCTCTGAAGAAAAACCCATTCCTCTTGATAGGCGTCCAGAAATCATTAAAGGCCACCAGCGCCAGGAAGCACGACTGAACGACACCTCTAACTCGAAGCAGCGACATCAGCAACAGCTTAAGAGTTTGGAAGAAGAGCCATGCCTGCCATCACCTGCCGCGCTGGGCAGTGGCGACAACACGCTACGAGCGACACCTGAGTGCTCTTCCGCATTTCGTTGAAGGAAAGTAAAAAAAAAAAATATTTGATGTGTTATGGTAATATTTCGCCTTGCACCACGTTATAGCTACGCTGTGGCACTTTACTTCAAGTGCACTTAGCCGCTTTGAAAAGGTCACTAGCTGCCCTTCTGTAGCTGAGAACAAGAAATCACGAAAATTGGAGGTGCCAAAAATGGCTCAACGAAAGCGCTCTCTGGGATGAAATCTCTGAGACGTTTGTCGGGCGAGGAAACATGGTCTGAAGGCACGATTTTGCACTTCCAACTAGCGAAACTATAAAACACAGCAACCTGAACAATGCAAACTTGACAGTATGGAATTATGGGTGCCGTGCAAAGCTCAATAAGCAGCTGGTTCATTTGAAAAAAGCTGAGGAAATTCAGGTGCAAAGTGGCATGGGCACAGAGAGAAAACAATGACAGCGCTGCAAGAACCAGCGATTCTTGAGAGCGCTATTGTTTAATTGCTGGTAGCACCGAAATTAATGAACTGGCTACCGCATTTAAAAAACGGCAGTTTACTGCCTACACCAAGGAACGCGTATTCGCCCGGCATGACGGCGGTGTGATTTTGAGAGCAGCCGAGTATTGGCACCCAGTAAAACTCGTCATACTTTAGTAAATATCTTTACCTTTCTTTAGGCGATTTGCGAATATTCGAAAATTTCGAATATAGCTCGTATACTTTTCCCGGTTATTCGTATTCGATACGAGAGCTCAGTCTCGTACATGTTTAGAACATTAGAAAACAATCGAATATTCGATAAAAATAGAATAAGTCCAAAACTTACATCATTAGCATTCGTTTCCTCGTTCGCGGATACAGCTTGAGTAAACCTAGTTCGCAGGTGCACCGACAGCGACACACCAACATGACGGCTCCCTGCAGCCCCCTGTGTGCCATGTGGTACCGAATAAACTGTTTTGTTGTCTGCAGAATGTGACTGTGCGTCCAGCCTCGCAGCACTTGGTCTACGCTCCATCTCATTAGTTCCTTGCAGCGCTACCGAAGTTGCGATGAGTGCAGAGGCGACGTTCTGGAGCTGGGGAATGCAGTGCCAGTATGGAATGGGCATATGGGATAACATGCTTCATAGTGCACACGTGCCAAGCGCTATTTCAAATCAAGCCTTGACATACGTTCGCGCTACCTACGCCATTTCCCGAATATAGCGCGCGCGATTCTTGAGTACTCTAAAAAAGCGTTTGCAACATGACGGTGCACTTCGAAGCTGGACCCCTCTCTTCGGAGTGAGCGCGTCGTTGTTACTGAGTTGTTCATTGGTTGCTCTGCTCAAGCCCTTTTCTTCCTCTTGATATCAACTAGGGTGTCATCAACCCTCGTTTGTTCCCTGACCCACACTACCCTCTTCCTGCTAGCTCACTGGCGTTCACAGTCGGGCATACGCAGCAGTACTTGTTAACGTTTTATTAATGCAAGTCAATTCTTCCGCTGTGAAACCAGCCCCAACGCTTATCGCGTACCTGCGTTTCAACGGAGGCGTCTGTTCCGAGTTGTGTAAAAACGGAGTTTTCTTAAATCACTCTTCCTCTGGTTTCAGCGTACCAACGCCGACCGAAAGATGGCCCAATCCCAACCACAGTTTTTCCCCGTAATGACCCACAAGAACGTCTTCACTGTTCAGTGTGAGTCGGGCACACATCCTTATGTTTTTTTTGTTTGTTTTTTTTTACGGTTAGGGGAGGGAAAGGCTTGATTTCAGAGGGACCTCTCACCTCGACACCCCTACTCCACTTTGGCTACGTGCCTATTAATTCTGAGTAGAAAAGAAAACGCAACGATGTCCTAACTTTACAGATAGGATAATGAACCGTCGTCACATTCCTGGACTGGAAAGCTTATACATACGTGCGCCCAACGTGAAAGAAATCAAAAAAGTGCCTGCTACAAGAAGATGGCGAGGCATAATTCACGCTTTGCTATCTCATCGACTCATCGTCGCTTGTTGAACGGAGCCAATTTAACGTATCGGAAATCACTCACAACAGGCGCATTTAATGGCCTTAGAATGACCGCCCAGATTCCGCAACGCGGAAAATTTCAGCGCGCTCGCAAATCCACATGGTTTCTACACTACTTGCATGTACGGTTTCTACACTACTTGCTTTTCATTGTGCCTTACTTAACTTTCACTTGGCAATTTTGAAGAATTTCCACTCTGACACGTTTCGTTTTGCTCTGTTGCTACTTTGTGTGGCAGAAATTATCCATTGTGAATTCCTTTTCCTCTCTGACGCAGTAATCTCACAGTACTCGTTGTACAGAGAGTACTTCCGCGAAAAATGATGGCGTGCGTCCTTAGCAAAACGCCGTACGGAAAAGTGGGAGGTTGTGTAAAGTACTCGCAGCCTTTTCTGTTCATACATATGCCCAGTGAATACCGACATAAGCAGACGCCAGGCAGTTACGAGTTGTAAACGTTTTCCCTCGTGTAGGGTCGTAAATCTTTTCGCTGACGTATGTAAATCGCAAAGCGTCCGGGACAGCACGTGGAACAATCCCACAGACGGTGGTGACGGTTTGGTGCGTTAGGTCAACTTCAGAGAAGCACCAGGCTACCAGAATGAAAGTTGCGCCTATTAACGAAACTGGTACATAAAAACGGTGACAGATGATGGTGTATGCGTGGTGGCAAACATTATACTGTATGTGTGCGAAAATTTGTGTTGATGGGACCGCGCACGAGGAACTCATAGTCAGACGCACGCGCTATGACACCTGATACACTTGAATAAAATTTGGACAGACACGCCACTAGCAGCGTTAAACTAGATCGCTTTTCGACAGTGCTGCCCAAAGTTGAGTAACCATGTGCCAATGCAGTTTTTTTATCCATGTACGCTGTCGGTAACTTGTATATGCAGTCGAGCCCGGATATTTTGAATTATTCGCTATATCGAACACACAGACTATATCCTTGGAAATCCCGAGTAAAAGCATAGGAAAGTCGCACTGTATGCCCAACTCCGGTCATTCAGTATATCGAACCGCGCGCCGCGCCCCTGCAAGCAGCGCTTCCGCGGATGGCGCTCTTCGATGACTTTTCGCGCGCGTGAGGTACGCTTGAGGGTAGCCTTTGGTCTCTTGTACTCATTCGCCACGCCACAAGGCTGTCATGCAGTGAAGCCAACTTAAGCAAACCTTTCAGGCAGCGTGTGTTTCTCTGCCGGAGACGTTGCGGATATTAACTCTGCATTAATTTTAATGCGATTATTCTGTTTGTAGTGTACTGGTAACAGGATTAGATATATTATGATAGGAAGTGGCTTGTTTCTAAGAGCCATCCGCTGCGGCTTCTACGCGAATCAGATTGGACATAACAACGCACAGGGAACGGTGTACTGCCAGCACGCCGGCAGGAGACACGTCACTGCCTGAACAGTGTCACTAGAGAGGGTATACAACCTATTCTTGCTTTCAGGTTGTAGGTAAGCCTATCAACTTCCATTTCATATATCGAATTATCCACATATCGAACCATTTCGCGATCCCCTTCGGGTTCGATGTGTGTGGGTACGACTGTAGATGTGGCCAGGGGCACTGGCTTGGCGTAATAAAATTCCCCCGAGCACTTCACAGCTCCGACGTCGGTTTCTGGGCGCAAAATATACGAACTCGGGAAAGACTAGGCTTCGTTACGGTCGCTAAAGTTAAGCTCCTCCAGGCAACTCCGATGCCCTTAGACACCCCTCGCCCACTTGCCGCACTAGCTCATTGGGCATCGAATAGCACGATCGGCTTTATTCCTGGCGGAGATCGTAAAACGGCCTTTACGAGACGCCCTTCCGAGCAATTTATTCGCACCTGATCGACCTATCGCCGCAGCGGTGGCGCCAGTGGCACGGAGCTTGAAGGCGACGCTCCCACCCACTGCATGGCCCAAGCGCCGTTATGTAAAGTTGGCATGTGTGGTACAGTGGAATTTTGTCGCGCGTTCAATATACGCTTGTCGATGCGTTCACGCGTGCCTTGTTCGGCACGTTCGTAATCAAGTCACTTTCCCCGAAGTATAGCGCTGTATTTCAATCACGCTCCGCAAACACGGGGCATAAAGATCCTTGACCGTGCCATGAAGCTGGCAGTAAACAAGACTTTTACGAGCTGCGCAGACAGTAGAAGTTTTGGGCCCACCTCTCTCATTCCCTTCTCTATCTTAATAAATGTGATCAAAGGGAGCAGCGTTGGAGCCCGTCTAACGTTCTGCCGAGGTTTCACAGCACTGTCAACGTGTTGCTCGTGAATGAACTTGTGAACGAAATTTGCGACAGTAACATCCGGTAGGGATCGGAATAAGCTGACTAGACTCAAGAATAATGCTTGCCTCACAAAACTGTGGAGAAGCTGTGAGTCTATGTTTCTTTCACCGAATTGCGCGACTTTAGGATTAACCTTTCCGCGAAAGTAAACCAAGTGTTTTCCTTCCCACGAAGCTTACGCTATGAGTGAGCAAAAAGTTGAAACCGAAACTAAACAGAAATGCACCCGTGCTTCACCGTAGCTATTCAGAATACTTGTCGAATCTATACGAGTGAGTGAGTGAACCATTTTATTCAGGACGACCCACGAAATAACAAATGCTTTTAGTAGTTTGCGAAGACGCAAGCAGGAGCTACTGTTATGAACCAAGGACTTTTGAGCAAAGACAAAAGCGAAGGGCTTGCATAAGTCATAAGTTGCATAAGTTGTCCTTCAGAAAGCTTTTTCCTCGTGCTTCCAGTGTGATGTGATATGATGCATAGAAACTTCAATTCAATTCAATTATTAAAGGCGGGCTCCCAAAGAGTTAACGCGGCGCCAGCCTGTAAACGGCGCGTGATGGCGGTACTGGGTGAAGTCCAGATTGTCCGTGTGTGGTCTGAGTGTACACTTCTTCACGACAACGGTGAGGAAAAAACGCGCGATTTCTTGCTAAATGGGGCTAACTTTCTGTACAACAGGAAGGTCGCAGCATGACCGGGTTCCTTATTTTGGCTGAAAAGGGCGCTCCTATATACCGAGGACGAAAACAAATAATCCTGTAGTCAGTTCTTCAACCATCTGAATAAGTTACGTCCAAACAGTTGCAACCAACTGAGCAATAAACAAAAAAGCGGCAAGAAGGAAACATTCAACTGTTTTCATGGGTGTTGCATGAGAGGTGGTCGGACGAAAACTGCTGGCAAAATGTGAGACACACAAGAGCTAGATATTTAACAAACTGCGTTTGCATTTTGCGGGCCTTGATACCCGAAATCACATAAAACAACATGAAACAAAGCTTCTGCCTTGTTCTAGCCTCAGTGCTTCTGCTGGTGACGAAGTAATTGGACCAGAAGTGATTCGACACTCAGCCCAACGCGCATCTGTTGTCACCTAGACTTAAAATCACGTTAAAACAAGAGGCAAGATAAGGAAAAAAAAGAGCTCTCGCTTGGGCCTTAGAAAGCCCTGGATTAGTGACGGAGAAATATGGCGGGCTAATTCCATTTGGGAAAGAGATACGAGCAAGACAAGGCAAGGGAGCTTAACTAGAACGGACGCCTGTCAGTTATCCTTCACGGGTTCAAAGGATGAAGGAATGACGAGATGAAGAGGAAGAAAACACCGCCAAATGTACTCGCAGTGGTTAGTTGTACGGCAGCGGGTAGAATGAAAGGTGCGTTAGGACGGGTCGAATAATAAACGAGTTCAGCACGTGACTGCTACGACAAGAATTTTTTGCTGGCCATGGCAGGATATGACGCGGAAAGGATTCTTTCGAGTGGTCCGTACGTCAACAAAACGGCCAGATGGACCCAGTTTAGAAGTATCAGGCAATCAGTCAATAATAAAAGTGAGCAGCGACAGTTGAGCTTCAGATGAGCCGAGAATTAAAAAATAATATGGAGATGAAAAAGTTTGCCAGAACCAAACTAATGTGCGCTTGAGCCCATCGAACAAGGCGAGCGTCGCGTTGCCGTTGAGGCGCAACTCGGTGTCTATATATCCTTGAGGGAGCAGCGCGTCGCCGCTAATACTGTGGGGCGCCCCAAGAGATCGGTGAGCGCCGCCCGCGCGGAGACATACGTACAGGCTGTTATGCGAGCGTTCAGTGCCCCCATAAATCAATGATGAAGAATGTGATGCGCCTACGAGAGGAAAATTCTGTAGTGCAACCGGATTGCTCCCAGAAACTGTATCCGACCTAATCCGCCTCCTTGTCTAGGATTATAGGCCAACGCGGCGATGTGCGAGCAGAAGACATGCAATGAAAATATAAAGATTCTTTGTCAGACTTTCCGTCGCTTGACGCTGCCGGCATTTGTTGGGAAATGAACAGGCCCCACTGATATTTACTGTGAGTTAGAGAAAAATGATTAGCAGAATGCTGAGCCTCACGCGAATGAAATTTATATAAGAATAATAGTAATTCTTTATTTTCATGCATGATGGAGGAGACTGCGGGTAAAAGTCGCTTAAGAAAGAGAGCGACTTGACTGCAGCCCGCAGCCTCCTTTACAAGACAAGCAATGATACAAAAGAAAACAGACATAAGCAACAACTGACTTCAAATTAAATATGTGCACAACATAAGGCAAAAAAGGCAAGCAAATCAAAATGAAAAAGGCTCTTCAATTATTTAAGAAAGAATGAGTAACAAATAAATTCACGTAAGGCTCGTACATGCAAAGTATAGAAATCATGACCTGATTTATGAAACGAATTTAAGAGTGCTGGCAGAGCGTATGGTAGTTTCTGTGTAGATTAAATGGCTCGTGGTGTGACCACCTTCCGCTGTTTCATGCATCTTGTGACGTAAGAATGTGTGTTTCTTGTAAGATTAGATAATTCGTGAAGAAATTTTAAATTCTCTTTTACTTCCTGCTTGAAAGCTTGAGTCAATTTATAATGATAAAGGTTAAATACGGTTATTATATTTGCTTTAGGAAATAAGTCTGATGTAGGCAGCCTCAATGTAAGACAATCCATTTTCTATTTCTTCTTATTGCTTTTTCTTAGCAGTTCAGTTTTTCAGGTCCTCCTGGGTTATGAACCGCGCAATGGCAGCGCCTTCGGAAAAGCTCTGGCGCTGTATGCTTAAGCTGTGGCCATTAGGAAGCGTGCCGTGGGTGGTCGGTGCGGCAGTTTCGACGACTGTGCCATTGCGAACAAGCAAACCTCCCGCGAAATAAGGGTCACTCGAATCCGTGTAGAACTATGCGAACTGATGTGTGCTCGTTCTCGCCAAGGTATACTTCAAACGAAGAGGTTTCGTGAAGTTTCTGGCACAGAATATAAAGTACGCACCAAACGGCGGGACAGGTTTTTAGCTCTAAGAAACGTTAATGGAAGAGGCTCGATACACTATACAGGGTGTTTCACCCAAGACTTTACACAATTTTTAAACATAGGTTTTTGAGTTAGAAGGGCGCTTTTTTCGTCATAGCATTGTCAGCGGTGTTGTGGTACATCAGAATGAAGCCAACACGTGCTAACTACCAGGCTGGTTAACTTATATTAATTAGGTAACTTTTTAACAATTACTCTTAGGCTTAATTATTGAGACACGTGTGGACCGCCGCAAGTAATATCCATATCAGTTTTTTTAGAATTTAAAAGATGCGGTTATCTTAGGCGCAGTGGTCCAACAAATTTCGGCTACATTACGCCAAAATACATGCGCTTTCGAGAAGCTTGCAGGCATAGCAACCGCTTCAGTGCACGTAGCTCGTCGAAATGACCAAAATTTGTTGAGGCACAGCGTCGAGGGTAACCGCGCTGTCGAAATTCTAAAAATTGATATGGATATTACTTACGGTGGGCTACACGCCTCTCAATAATTGAGGAGCCTAACAGTAATAGTTAAAAGGTTATGACCAAATGTTTTTAGGGGAATCACCCAAGGTGGAGTAGATTTGTAATAAGGGAGTAATTACTCATTGACGTCCACCCGAGCGCAGCCATAATGCTACAAAGGAAAGCTATACAGCTTTCTCAGAAACTTCGTAGTTGAAGAAAAATTCGTCCTGGTCCGGGGTTCGAACCCGGGACCACCGCTTCACCGGAGCAGTCGCTCTACCAATTGAGCTAACCGGGACGACAAGCTTATGGTAGGGCGAGAGCGAATTGATCAATAACTCGAAGTGGGAACAGTGTTGACCAAATGTTTTTAGGGGAATCCCCCAAGGTGGAGTAGATTTGTAATAAGATTTGGTCAACACTGTTCCCACTTCGAGTTATTGATCAATTCGCTCTCGCCCTACCATAAGCTTGCCGTCCCGGTTAGCTCAATTGGTAGAGCGACTGCTCCGGTGAAGCGGTGGTCCCGGGTTCGAACCCCGGACCAGGACGAATTTTTCTTTAACTGCGAAGTTTCTGAGAAAGCTGTATAGCTTTCTTTTGTAGCCGTATGGCTGCGCTCGGGTGGACGTCAATGAGTAATTACTCCCTTATTACAGTTAAAACGTTATCTACTGGATATTAGTTCCCCAGCCTGCAAGTTAGCATGTCTTAGCTGCACTCTGTCGTACTGCCCTGCTGACAATGCTATGCAGAAAAAAGCCCTCTTCGAACTAAACAACGTATTCTTCAAAATTGCTAAATTTCTCAGGTCAAACACGCTGTACAGCGTAGCAGGAAGAAAGGAATCAAACGCTCAACTATATGCGTGCAAGCTTGGTCGATAGTATAGAGAAAATCAAAGCATTGCCAAGATGGCAGGGCCACGTGCATGAGGTAGTGCACGACGCTATAACATCAGCTGTTTAGTCCATGTGCAGTCGGTAGACAACGAATTGTCAGCGTTTCCTCCATTTTATCCGCAAGTATCTCTTTTATCGGACAGGGACGCAGAAAGTGCTGGTCCGTGTCATTGTCCTCTCTGTGGTGTGCTGAGAACGTCGCTGTACACCAAGTTCCGTTGCTTTGGCAACCGGTCGCCACTGAAACTGATGGTTCTGCCCTGCTGAATCCATATGTGCCACAGAAATGTCCGAAGACCTGCATAGGCCAAAGAAGGCGCTATAAGAGTGACCACGCACGGGAGCGCGTGAGCTGAGATTAAAGAAACGATTACGATCTACCTAATTCTCCTTCACGCTCTACAGTATTTAAAGCGTTTCATCGACACGGCGGCCGAATTTCGAGGGAGTCTTCGGCCGCCGAATTTCGAGGGAGTCGAAATTCGGCGTCCGAATTTCTATGGAGGCGAAATTCTAGAGGCCCGTGTACTGTGCGATGTCAGTGCACGTTACAGAACCCCAAGGTGGTCGAGATTTCCGGTGCTCTCCAGTGAGTCGTATTCGTGAAGTGAGCCCGTCGAATACTGCGCGCACACTGACCGCGTTCTTCGGCCATGTGCAAACGCCCGGCACGCCGCAGCGCTACGAGATATTTTTCCTCTTTTGCTGCTGATAATCTGGAAATAAACAACATTTTCTGATAAACAATGACCTCAGGTAATTCCCAAGCAAAAACCAGGCCGTTTTCATATTGGGACAGCTGGGAAAAGCGGTAAGGTTCCCACTTGCCTGAGTTTCCACTGACGCCATCTTCAAAAACCTGAAAGGGTCACAGCTTGTTTAAATTTTGTGAGCGAATGTGACGCATCAGGGCGCTCAGCCGTTAAAAAATGTCGGTTATCTTTCTTTACATATCAGGGCCGCTCGCTTTGTCCGGAGGCACTAAAGCGGCGATGAATAAAGGACGGCTTCCGTGAAACCTGATGCGCGCCACCTAGCCGGCTGCTACTGCCGAGGGCGCTTACACCTCAGAATGGGCTGCTAAGTTTATGCATTATTACTGCGTGTGCGGTTATTTCTTTTTTTTTTATGGGGGCCTTGTATGTGAACAAATAACCAGTTTCCAAAAGTCGGATCTCCTTACTTTATCAGATTCCTTTTCTTCATTTCTTAATATCTTTGCAACGCTGACGTCATAAGACACTCTCCTCGGACGCGAACTTCTCCATTCAGAAGGGATGCCTGCAAAAAGAAACGCGCCAAGGCGCCCACCTGCTTCCTGGAAGGCAACAAAACAATTTCCCTCCCTTTCCCCCATAAGGAACCTCAAGCAGCACGGTTTCGCAAGTAAAAACTAAACATTTCAAAATGGCACATACACGCACAGACACACACGCACACACACACACAAAAAAAAACCCTAGCACCAACCGTAAAACGAGTGTTCCTTTGAAGCGGGTCAGTCGCATGACTAGAAATCGCCGGCGTTACGTACGGGGCTGGTGTCGCGAACGCGAGGAGGGGGCAGACGGCGGAGAGCAATTGGGAAAGGGCACGAGGGTGAGGTTAAAGGACGCTATAACTCATTACTCATTCGATGGATCTTTCCGGGGTCGACATGCGCTGATGTCAGAATTTTCAATCGACGGTTGCCCCCGATCGAGCTTTTGTTTTTTATCGTCGTCGGCCAAGAAGATTAATTATTAGCTTTCTACGATCATCGATTCGCACGCTGCCCTTCTCGAAGAGCGCAATGCGCGCCCTACGCCCTCGGTTCCCTTTCCCGCCGAGCAACGCCCCGCCGGCGCAGCTCCGCACGGGTCAAACAATAATCTGTCGCCACTCGCTCCGTCTCCCCTTCATTGGCCGTCCTCCCTTTTTCCCTTTGTTTTCTCTTTTTCCGAAGCGCCCTTCAAAACCTTTCGGTTTGAAAAAGAGGCAGACGGGTGCGGGGAAGAGGACGAAGTGGCGAAGGAAGTGGGGAAAGGGCGTATTCAGATTATTTCCCAGAGGCTGCGCGGCGGATGCCACTTACCAGACAGCAATAGGGCTTTGTTCTGTCCCCCGAGCCCTCGTTATCGCACTACTCCTCCGACCACAAGGAGCTGTTACGTCTGAGACGACTTTATCTTCTATCATCCCTCTCTCTCTTCCTTGTTCTTTTTCTTCTTGTAGTCCTTGTTCTTTTTCACCAGATCCTTCCTCTCCTTGTCGTCATTTAGCTTCGGAAAAGAGCACACTCGAAGAGGAAAACAAATAATTAACCTTCGTCTCCCGTTGAACGGGTCTCCTCCTCCTGCTCTGGACGAACAATGCGCGATGCCCACGCAAAATACAAATGGGCGCCAACGCGTTAGCGCGCTGCAGCACCGTGCACCTATTTGATATGCACCTGCGCCGCACGAGGCTCGTGTAGACCCACGCCAGAGTCCCTTCGCGATATGAATTCACTTTCACTTTGGTGAATATGAATAGTGCATTTTGGTACACTTTGATGCACCGAGCACCCAAGTGCACCCACAGTTGTCGTACAGAATGCAGCATCCAAGCAGCGACAACCGGAAGTATAACGCAAGTAGTCAGGAACGGAGAGCCAAGAAAAGAACATCCAATAATGCCGGAACGTTCACTGCCGTGAGGCCTTACATAACACACGGATGTCGAGGGGCTTCCAGCCGTGGTTCCGCAGGCAATGACAGCGCGTACTTACGCGAAGTGGGAATTGAATTCCTTAAATCTAGACAATAGAGCGGCGCGGCCGTGACTAACCTTTCGTTTGAGCCATTCCAACTTGAACAAAACTTCCGCGCCCAGGATGGCACAAGCAGAAATACGCAAAACTCTCCTAGGGAGACATCCAGAAATTCACATATTCAAGCTTCCCCGAAGTGTGTAAGCGGAAGCTAGGCTTTCGCTTTCAGGTGCCTCGTCGCGTCGGCGTATTTGTACTTCCGTCACACACGGAATATGGCGCGTTCGGTGCTTTTATAAGCCTCGGAGTATGGTCGGCGAGAGCAGGATACCCTTGCCGAAGCACGAAGCCACACCAAGTCATATAAGAAGCTCCAGAAATTCCCTGTTTCCAAAGCCCTCGACAGATGGCACTGCTATTTCTGGCGGAAGTAGCGCGTGGAAATGAAGGGACATTGAGTGTTTTCCAAATTCATGACGCGCCTAGGCAGGCAACCGGCCGCAACGCGGGCGCTTTAGCGACTGGATGCAGCAGCAGAAGCACCGCAGGTAGATGTGTTTTCTTAGGCGCGGAAAAAAAAAGCCAATTTGCGTGGCTTCAGCGAAGCCATTTCGAACGCTGCGTGCGAATAACAGCGCCGAACTTGTCGCGGGTTAAAATCTGCGCCTGACGTTCGCGAATAGCGTGAGCTTCAAAAGGCGTCGCCGGTCGCGGCTCCGCTGAATACTCCGTGGCACACAGCGAGAACGCGACTACTGAGGCTTCTCATGACTGCCATGAATAGCGCACGCCTCGAAGCTCCTGTTTCCTGCCGAGGAGCAAGCGGGTAACGTTGCGGTAGAGCGTGCTTTATTTGCGTTAACCTTCGAGCGACACTGGTCAGTTGGAGTGCAGGTTTTCTATGCTGAGCGAGTAAATGGCTGCTGCGGAGACACGACTCGGCCGCTTGTACGGTGCCGCCTCTGATCGTTAAGTTTCCCGAATGGAGCCCATGTGAGGTCAAGCATGCTCCCGCTGGCTGGGGCGCAGGCGATAGATTCACCTCATTACTCCTTGCACGAGCTCCTTAGTATTTTCAATGGTCCGCATCCTGTGGTTCAAACGACGTTCGCGCTTATAAGGGGTCAAAATCCGGTCTTATCTGGCCATTTGGGGACCCCAGTCGGCCACTTCTGAAATGCCCACGGAGGATTATGTCTTTGCTTCCAGTACGCGGCCGATTCATTTACTATAAGTGACAATAGTCTTCAGGCCACGCGAGAAGCTATCTAGGCGCATAGGAGCAATGGCTGCCAACGACTACTTCATTTTACTACCATACAATAGAGGACATTAATCTGACTTTCGCCTCCAGAACTCTGGTCAAGAGGCACTGATAATAGCAGAGGTATTGACTTTTGTTCCCGCTAAGACGTCCTAGAGACTTTTGTCGCCGATAGTACTTACTGTCCTGCGTTGGAAAGCCGTGAAAACCACAAAAACCGCGCAAGCCATGTTACGACGATTACGTTGCACTCGAAAGTTGAAATGAGTTTTTTGCACCTGCGCAATTATCTGTTCCCTTTTAAGGCGGAAGCCTTTAATGTCTCATCGTTGTAAGCAGCAGTTGTCGACAGAAAATGTCACGCTTTTCAATTGGTGGAACCGGTCGTGACGTCACAGTGCGCGAATTTCAAACGGGGCCAATTGCACTTTGGCTAGTAACCATACAACCATTTGAAGGGATCGTATAGTGATGCTCCAAGTAAGTGGGACTGAGCTTAGTTAAATTGCTTAATTACCTAATTAGCCTAACTAGCTTTACTAGTCAGGCCATATAAATAAATAAAAGCGATTAAGAAACTGGTCGAGCTCAGGAATCGAACCCCGGTCTTCGGCGTGAGAGACGAGCACGCTATCCACTCCGCCATGCCACCTCGATGGTTTGGAATGAACAAAGGCGCGTCTAGTGAATACGGTGTCTTCACTCACTCTCATCCTCCTCCATTCCCTTCCGGCGAGGTTTAGGTGTCCACCGACAAATGAGAGACAGATACATTTCCTGTCCTCAAAAACCAATGTACCGACGAGCGAGGCGTAGAACCGAATGGGCGAAGGCGTTCTATGGACTCCTTGGCAGCGTTGCAAGACGCTGTCGCGTTCCACTCTTAGGGGCGAAGCTTAACATCTTAACCACACATCAGTGACCACACTTTAGGTCAAAAAAGTGCCCCCCTGAATTTTGGCGGGTGTTCACCGAGATATGTGAGACAGTTACTGCGTAATTTCCTTTCCTCAAATACAATTTTCATTTTCTTCATTACGGCTCCTCTTTATCTAACTTCTTTCACTCCCACCTCCCTTCCTCTACGGTGCGGTTCAGGTGTCCACCGAGATGACAGAGAATTACTGCGCCATTTCCTTTCCTCAAAAAGCGTTGCGTTCAAAGGGCAAGGCATCGCGCCGAACGGGTGGTGGCGTTCCGTGGACTCCCTGGCAGCGCTACAACGCGCTGTCGCGTTCCACTCCTAAAGGTGAAGCTTAAGCGCCATTAATCAGCAATTAATTAGCATTCATGCATTAATCAGTAATTAACAATTAATTAGTGATTTGCCATCACTTAGTAATTAGTACTCAAATATATGTGACGCCACCGGTGCCACAGAAACAGCGAAGGTGGTGCGGAAAACGCTTCCGCCTCTACCCACTTTAGACAGTCAAAGTGCCCCCTGAATTTTTTTAGTGCGCGAGCACAAAAACTTTCAGACTCAGATTTCGCCGAAGTTGGCCTGTCCGAAGCCTCTCTCCGCGACCTTCAGGTTTCTCGGGAAGCGCAACCTGGGCCGCACCTGGCTCACCGGTGGCAGCACCTGCCATCGCAGGGCAGTGGCGCATCGCTTCACCGCTGCACCACTGCGCCAGGAGTGGCGTGAGGACTCCCAGCCATCTATTAATATAATGTAGAGAACGACCAATTCCACATTAACGTTAACACATCGTACCCTTAGCCCATGTTCCCTTACCCTTAGTTCGATTTAGCCCATGTTTGTATGAAGCCTGCTTGACCTTGAAAACCGAGCGTCGAACCGAAACCGATGTAAAAACAGAAGTGCTAGCGCGCGTAACCCGCATTTGGCCTAATTCCGCTAAATCATTCGCCAGTTTTTTTTGCTTGTTCACTACATGGTGCCATGAGTCAGTTGCATTTATTCTCTGCACGCGACTGTCTTTATTCTTATTCTTACTCCTGTACGGGTGTTTGTGCAAATAATTTCTCAGCTCATCCAAAAGGGGAACCAAACTTAGCTTATCATCTCTCTTGACCGTATCATTAGGCTGTCGGTTCCTATCGAAACATTTCTTCAGTATCATTCACATGACTTGGGACCTTCCACAATTTTTGCTGTTTTTATTTGCTTTTTTGTGGAATTAATATATCACCGTGTCATACGTGCTGGGAGAAAAGTGCACTAGTATTATTTGGTATTGTATGTGAGTTAGGTCTGAACATATAACCATGCAAGAAAACATTGCGCTGCTGTCGTTTTCTTACTTCTAGACACGGAAATCGTGTAAGCATTATCTACTTCATCTGCACCGAACGTTCAGCTCAATGATTCTAAACACATGAAAGCGCCAAGTTCAACATTACCATTATATCTCATCCCGATTTACGTAGGTAGTTCATTCAACCATTATTTTCAGACATTGAGTCGAACACGGATATATCAAACTCGAAGGGGACCATGAAATAGATCTATATATTGATACTGGATATATAAAAATGGCATAGATAAGCTTATCTGTGACCTAGAAGCGAGACTACATTTCACCCACGCTAGTGACGCGCTTCTTGCACAGACATGGACCTCGCTAGGCGCTGCTAGGTCAAGCCTGCTTCGCATCGAAGCCGCTGCGCACGGTGCTTTGAAACTAGCAACTGCCTGTCATAAAATCTCTAACCCCGTTACCAGTACACTATACATAAAATAATCGTTCATTAAAATTAAGGTTCATTTTGTTTCCGCAAAGCCTTCGGTAGCGAAGCATGCCAGACGAGGGCCGCCGCTAGGCTCTAGTTAGTTAGGCTGGCTTCACCGCATGACAGCGACCTGGCGTGGAAAACGAGTACAAGGCCACCCTCAAGCACACTCCACGTTCATCTAGTGACGCTGCTCCACAGTGACAACGCTGCCAGCGAACCGTCTCCGCGCGTAAAAAATGATTAAAGAACGCCGTTAAGAGAAGCGCCACGCACAGGAAGAGGGGGTGGGGGGGGCGCAGTTCGATATAGTGACTGACCGGCGGAATTGAAGTTTCATATACAGTGTAACTTTTTAATATCTTTACACAACATCTTCAAGTAGATAATCTGTGGATTCGATATATCCAATAATTTTAAATATATCCTGGTTCGATATATCCGGGCTCGACGGTATATGCTCTTCGCCCATATGAAACGTCAGGGCAAGGATTCAGACAACTGCCGGTAAGCCAGTAATAGTTGAAACAGCGCTCATCGCCTTGCGTATATGAGCGACCGAAAGCGGCGCTTGTCGCTTCCCTTTACGCAGGTCGGCTGTGTGAGCGCGGTGAGCGCCCTTCTTGTGCCGAGCCGCCGCCAGGCTCTTGTTTTCTCCCCCACGCGCGGGGGGCCCGCACAAACATGCCGCTCCCGAGGAAGATCGATGCCTCCAAATATCCTGTCCGCCCTCCGTTCTTTCCCAGGGCTTGTCCCGGTTTTAGAAATTCAATCGAGGCTGAATGTTGCGCGCTCAACCTTGGACGAATTCGAGAAGCGACGACGGGCCTCAAAGAAACTGCGCAGTACCGCCCGCCGCTTAAATCTCGGCGGCGGATTTGCCGGCTCGCTTCTCTCCCAATGAGCTTGGCAGAGGCAAAGCCATCTATAATGCATGGTTCAATCCGTAGCGGGGCCAGCTTCTTCCGGCCTCTCTCGCTGCCTCGGCCGCCCTGTTTGCTCCCGCCCCTTGGCCGTTCCTCTAGGAGAAACAATTGCACACCGGAGATGTCCGAAGTTCGGCCTTCCGTTCTTGGCCGCCAGTGCGCCGTTTTCACTTTGCATGGCCCCGTTATTGCGACGGCCGCGCTCGCCATGAGGCCATCTAGGAGTCTATGTGGCGGTCTCTATACTCTCCCTGCCGTTCGGTGAGTTGCGCGTGGAGCATGCGGGATCGGCTTCTTTCGTCGGGACACGAGAGGCGCCTACTCAGGAACCAGAGCGCGACCGAGCTTGTGTGAGGTCATATGAATAAAAAAACTTTTGAGGGCGCATAAGCTTCGCCTTTAAGAGTAGAACGGGATAGCGTCACCGGGTCCCGTTCGCATCGCCTACTCAACACTTGCACAACGACCTAATCCTAATTAGCATGCTCATAATTGCTCATGCGCTGATTAGTACGTGTCTCGAAGACACTCCACCAAGTCAAAGACCACAAAGCACTCACTAATTCCACCATTATTCAGATTGAACCAAGTGTAATTGTATGCCCAAACCGAGTTTGAACCGGAGTAGCAAGCACTGCTAGTGCCGTGCTGTTCATTGCCCTTTTTCTAGTGCAGTGTTACTTAGGTGTGCCGTATTATGACGTAGTGCTGATGAGCCCTGTGTTACGTCTTTTCTCGTGCTTGCTTTAAGTGTGTCGTATTATGCATTGGGTCGATTTGCGATTGTTTTCTTCATGGTTTGTTTGCACATAGTTCATGTGCATGGAACATTGCTTCCCTCTAATAAATGCCATGTTCAAAAAAAAAAAAAAAACATTCGTAGCCCGAGGGTAGCGTGCCCGTCTAGGAATCCGAAGGTACTGAGTTCGATTGGCACCCAAAACTCAAGTGAACCCAATTTTATTTTTAGCTCAATTTGATTAATTATTTGCTTCCATCGAGATTTTTCGCTCACAGCCAACGACGCCGCCGACGACGACGGCGCTGGCATTTCTGGGACTGACGCTATCGCGTTCAAAATAGTCATGTCCAAGAGCTCTGTTCCGCCTTGCGTGAAACTCAGCCGTATATAACATCGCAATAAAATTCGAAAACGTAGCACGAATGTTTCTGTCTTTCATGCTTTAAGTGAGCCTTGCTGTTGCCGAGCTCACTGCAGCGTACGCGACGCTGTAGTCAGCGCCTTGTTCCGGTACCACTGAGCGACAAACGTTATACGTATCACACAGCTGTGGCAATAAGAGCCGGTCGAATACAGCCGGCTTTCAGGAATAACATTTCTGTGCCTAGAAGCGCTTTTTTTTTTCTTCATGAACTTCCATTCAAGCGCGTCAGGCATGGCAACTGCCGAAAAATATGGTTTAAGGGCAAAATGTATAACCATTCCGCGTTCAGAAAGGAATAACAAAGAAAAATAAAGACGCCAGTGCTTCTTACGTCTCAGATTTGCTTCTAATAAGTGCCACTGCGCCGCCAATCGCAATAAAAAGCAAAAGGCCCCACTGACCGTGGTCGGAGCGGGCCCGCGGCCTTTACTATGCTTTTTGCTGGGCGACAGACGAGGCATGATCCTCCGCACAGCTGCGCTTCTCACATATAAGTCGCAGCGATGAAGGTGGCGTGTGAGAGTGGATTCTTTATTATTACATTATCATGCTTCTTGCAATTCATTATCCCTTGGACTACAGACCGGGAGGTGAAGCAACGGAGGTGAAATCGAGGGATTTCGACCTTGTTATAAGAGAAATGACGGCCATCCCAAGGTGTAGCACTGCACCGAAGTTCTTTGCCTTCTTGCCTGACCAGGAACATGGGCCTTATCATTTTCTTTCTAGGCCAGCCCACATTCGTTCGTGAAGCAAGTGCGCGCAAGACGACTTTATCAAGAAGATGCGTCGGATCAGCGCCCCCTGCGCGCGGCCGGGGATCCTCAGAAAGGAGAAATCAGCCACTGCGCGCCCGAGGAGAAAGGCGGCGATGCGGCGCCGGCTCCAACAGCGGCTCACGCAGACGGGGAGCCAAGGGAACCACGCGACCGAATTTGCTTCGGGGCTAAGGGATTTGCCAGAAGCGCCAATCACGACTGTCGAGCAGGTACGAAAGTTTGATGAGATGCGGAGGGACTGTGGCTCTGATCAGCCTATTGGGTTGCCTCCTCGCAGAGGTGAGACGCGCGTAGAAAAAAAAAGGAATGCATTGTACTTCAAAAAGAGAGACGACTGCGCATGCTGCAGCTTACTGGATGTAGTGGCATCTCCTCTGAGACGATCTTTTCTGTGGCTCTGATTTCTTCTGGTATTTGCAAGAAAAGGCGTTTCGGCATCGCAAGAGCAAAAACCTGAAAGTGCAGCTGTCAAACTAGCTGCCTATTGGACATTAAAAAAAACTTACAGCTTACAGAAACATCGGAACAGGTACTTTTCGTATCAGAAAGTAGATTACGCATGCTGTGTCAAGAAAAGAGGTGGCTGAATTTCACCTTCAAGCGCGAATCGATGGAGTGTGTTTTTCAAATTGGAAAGCAAAAAATTATACGTTTTAGAATGCATCATTTAGTGTGGATAATGCAGCGTGCAAAAAAAAAAAAAATCAGCGCCTCTACCCGTCAAGAATAAGCGTAAACACATTGCAGGAAGAGCGGTCTTTCTTGGCCAGAGCTTGTCTCTGCGGTCACTTAGTTGTTACAAGTTCGTACAAGTCAGTTTTCTTTTGAACGGGAAATGTTACTGGAGCGTAACTGATAGGTAGTGAGAACAACATCCCTGTAAATACTATCCTGTTTTATTACATGCGCGAGTAAGCCGCGGATCAAAATCGCACACACAAACACACACACACAAGTGCAGGCGCCGATCCGCTACCCTAAATACTCGTGGCGCAGCGAAACCAGCATGCAGAGAAGAAATCAAAAGATAACTCAAGCGAAATCACTACCTCAAGGCTATATTTACAAACTAACTCTACTGAATTTTTCGGGTTTATGGTCACTAAAAACACAACCAAAGTTATTCGGTAGGACTTAGCTCCCTATTCCTGAAATAGGAAGGGAGTAATAGGGTGCATGCACTTTTGCTCCCAATGGAACTCCCCGGCCTTCCAGCATATCTTTGTGCGTTTAATCTTGAAGCCCTCGCACCATATCAGTGGTCGTGCTCGTGCACTATGTGTGTCCTTCTCTACATCTACTCCGCTACCAGAATAAAATATTTTATCTCGGTGAAATTAATGACGAATCAGCCCCTTTGTTGTCGTGAAGCGAGCAGAATACAAAGCGGTGGTCATTCGACTCAGAGGAAAGGAATCTGAGAAGCGTATGCGCTGTGAACTCTTATACGGCCCGTAATAACCTCCCAAGTGAAAAGGATATCGAAGTTGAACTCACACAAAAGAAAAGGAGAAGAAAGGTTGGGCGAAGCCAGGAACCTAATGAATAATAGGAATCTCATACGGCACAAAGCTTCAGCCTTGCTTCTGTAAGCTGCACGTATGAACTTCTAGGTTGAGCGTACTGCCAGGTCTGACCCTAGGAATCGTGATCGGCCCCGTAGTGTAGAGCGTCAGAACACATGATATGAGAATATGAAGACAAGTCAAATGACCGCTGAGAGTGATTCGTTACGTAAACACGTAATATGTGCGGGACAGAAAATAAGGGCATACAGTGAGTTTCGTAAGCACTACAAGCGGAGTGCCATGAGTCTCTATTTGTGATATAGGGAGACCCGGGCGCTGGAGTCAGATGTCTACGATGCGCACGGCACGTGCAATAAATGTGAAAATTACGGTATCAGAGATACCGTGAACTCCATATTTCTTCGCTTCTTTTGTTTTTTTTGTTTGTTTTTTTGCTATTGAGACTGTACAAGGATACCGCGTGTCTATTTCGTATCGGCTCACGCAGCTCAGTAGGCAAAAATCTTTTTTGGAGCACTCAGAACTATCCCAGTGGCGAATTTTGCTGTCATTGACGGTTACCCGCGGCACTTCTGTAGAGCGGGGAGCCCTGCTCTTTCGGGCTAATGTATTTTCTGTCATTGACGGTTGTGAGGGCAGGGCACACTTTTATTCTTCTTTCTTTTTCTTGCCCTTTGTAATATATGTCAATGACGATAAAGTGGTGCAGTCAGAGGCTATTAGTTTTCATTCTTTCATTTCGCCCCAGCCTAATATATGTCATTGACGGTCTAAATGAAGCATATATCAAAGTACGATCTTAAGACGACCATCAAACTTTTTTTTTTGTTCATGCAGGTGCCAGCCAACCTTATCCACATATGTGGACACACACTATTGTTCAAAAGCGAAGACAACCACAAGAGAACGGCGTGAAGAAGTTATAGGCTATATCATCTTGAAAACATGTGCCGTCGTCCCCATATATTTTCAGCACTTTACAAAACACACGCAGTCCTTGCGAAGGAATATACATATTGCCTCTCATCTACGTGGAACAGTAACGGTTTGTCAGTTTTTTAGCTGCATTCATAGTGTCCACGGGGGAGTCCGTGATGGGCACACGTATTCTACGTTCCCCTTCATACGTTCTGCAGCCCTCTCAGAGCAATGAAGGCATAAAACGAAAAGTCGCAGCATCTTGTGGAGAAATGTTGTCTGAAAACTGAAAAAATAGCGTATAATGAAGGTGGACTGAAAGTGGCTAAAAGAAAAACATCGAGTTGATCACCTTACCCTAGAGTCAAAGCGCTAAAGCAAACGGAAGTCCAAACGCGAAGTAAAAACTAGTTTTCATTTGCCGAGAAAAGTTGCGCAAGAAGGGCATCGTCGCTGTTGGGCCGTTCGGTCACGCTCACGTGTTTATCGTCCTGCTTCGGTTTATCAGGAGAATTGGGCTCCTCGAGAAAATGTAGTTTCGAGTGGTGAACGCTGCCGTTTCGAACGACCTGTTTCGTGTGCTCCACCGCGCGGTCGCTGTTCATGCGGCGGAGCTGACTTGGGGGCGGAAGACAGAGCGGTGTCGCGTGACGTGACCTGGGAATTGGAACGCTCATCTTCGCGCCTTACCACCAGAAGCAGACCACGAAAGCACTGTTTCGCTTGCGCCGTAATTTTGTTTTTGTTTTTTTGTCGAGGCACAAAATGGGCGATGAGTGTATTTTTCGACCAATATTGCCATATTTTTTTTTTCATCAGAACTATTATTCCCGAACACATTTCTATAACCTGAGGCTGATTATTCGTCTCGTCACAGAACTTCATGTTTTCTCCACTTCAGGCGTGCAGACTACGGATCCTGACACTACTTCACAGAGATTCGGGGTGGATAGCCACCTGGGTCACCTTTCCAATGTGTACAAAGCACACAGATTGTGGCTATTTGACAGAGAATAGGGGGTTCAAGTACCGAAGCACGAAACCAAAAAATAAGTATAAAAAGACTATAGTGTACAAGCTGGTCATCTTTCACGAAAGCGTAGTACGCACGAACAGAGCGAAAATGCAGGACAGAGTACTGCCACCAGCTTATGCCACTGCCTATAGTATTGCGTAGTTTTTGCGTTACGCAATGCGAAAAGTAACCCATAAATGGAGCATCCTGTCCATTCCTCTACGCCTTCTTTGATCTTGAGGGCATCCCCTCATGCCGTGCAAACATTTCAGCACAAACATTCCTCCTTTTCTCATGGTCGTAGAGAGAGCACTACTGCAAAGGAAAATGAAAGCGTCGGTATGACTCGCGCGGTAAATGGCTTAGTATGTAATGAAATGAAATGCTTGATGCGCATAGACCCGGCCAGAGAGCTAGGTTAGGTTTGTCCTACTGGCGCGGAGTTAAGGGCCAACATGGTCCATTGCACTGAGCGATGAAGAGTCATGCGGTCTGCCGCTGTAGCTGCGAGAGCGTCTAACGAGACTCTCACTGATGCCGCTAGGCTTGTCATTCATGTTGCCTTGGTGCCATGGACTTCCAGCCCATGTTACAAGTCTGTGTGTAAATACATTCATTTTCCGCATACATACGGATAATATGGGTTTCTGAGCGAATATATGAAGTTAAGCGGTGCATCTCTGGGACAGCGCTGAGATAAGGATGAAATTATACAAGTACACTCTTGGGTGTCTTACCTTCCGTTTGCGAGTCACCTTAGCACACCTGAGCTTTTTTTTTTTTTTCATTATGACGACGTGATGCAAGTCTGGAAGTTCTAGCCCTGCGGACAGACCAGTTTTTCTCCTTCCATCCCTTCGAGGTTCTCATGCAGTGAGTGACTTGCTGGTTCTTTGAGAGGATTAAAATATAAAAGCCCAGAATCTCTCAGGAAAGCAGAGAAGCGCCAGACCAGCTAGGCGATCTATTTCTTCGCTGCAGAGTTGAAGTGATCAAACTAGCGGGGCTTTGTAAAGTGAAGGTTAGCAGGCCAGATGCAAAGCTCTATATAACGTCGGGGCGGAAGGGAAACAAATTTCGGCCTCCGGGTTGCAGCCAAGCATGGGAAGATGGCAACCAGAAGACGCAGAATACTAAGCTTTTTCGGCGCACGTTCTCTTGCGAGGGGCAAAATAAAAAACGAACAATTCAAATTCGAGCCTACAGAAAAGAAGGGGAAAGTTCCTGCATTGTCTGCTCGCTTAGATGTCGACATCACACTGGGGGCTTTTTTTTTTTTTTCATTATTCATTTTCTATGCCGCTTTTCGCACGCAGTCAAAAATTTAAGACTTTATACTCGCAACTTTCTCAACCACCAAAGCGTAACTTGCTCTGCCTAGTTCTTTATTCTATAGCAGGGCTATTTAAAATCAGACTTCTAGAAAAAGGCGTCTTCGAAGGAAGGATGCGTTGGATAGCATACGCAATAGAAATCCCAAAGGAATTTCTGCGTGGGGTCTTGCACCATTCTGACACTCTACAAAGAACAAGCGGCCCACCAGCTCAGTCCCATGCCACTCACTTCATTTTCTCTTTTTGCTCACAGGATTCCCGTCTAAAATCTGCTCCCTCTATTAGCGTAATTTCTTTATACTTTCAGAAGTAAGCGGAGTCACTTCTTCATCATTTCCGGCACGGAGGCTGCGGCCAATCTGGTCAATTTCCAATACCTATGACTTGGTCTGATCATCGCGGCTAACGTCACGTCATTACGAGGGGAAGGGGGAGAGATTCCGCCTTCTGCTACTCCCTCCACACGGTTTTCCTCGCGTCCCAGCCATTCCATTAATTACGCCGAAGCTGCCAGACGCACGTCGCCTCAGCTCTGTGTGCCGGCCGCATCGGAAGAGCCGATCGACTAGTCCCCGCCGTCGTCCACTTCCACGAGCGCAGGCATGCAGGCAGGCAGACAGAAAACCGCGGTCGTTGCCTGGACACGACAACCCGCATTTTGGCGCGCTCGGCGGCGTATATACGCGATCGCGGGGGTGTGACGAACCGACCACTCGGCGACCACAGCCGACGCGCAAAAAGCGAAGCAAGAGGAAAGTAAAAAAAAGAAAGAGCGGAGGTAAGAAACGAGGGCAGGCTGACGGGCATGGGAAGGGTGCCCCCGGCGCCACACACACTTGGCTCCTTCACGCGACCGGCACGAGATCACGTACATAACTCGTCACCATCATTGGTGCGGTCTGGCCATATCTGAGTTTTTTTTTTTTTTCGTTTTCATCGTTTTCACTTCTCTTTTACTTTCCTTTTTTTTTTCTCACGTTTGGCTTCGTCTCTACGGCTTTTATTCCCCCCCCCCCCCCCCTCTATTTTTTTTTGTTCTTTCCATCCATTCTTTCGCTTGCTGGCTCTTCTCCCTGGCCGGCGTGCACACGACTGGCATAGGAGCGCTAACGACAGGCGGCGGGCAGAGGAGAGCACTCGGAGTGGCGTCGGCACGTATTCGGGAGTGCAGCGGTATGACGGCGCTGGCAGCTACGGGGGGCGGCGACTGACCCTCCGCTGCACTGCTTTCAACCCGACCGGTGCCTGCTTTCTTGCCCCTTTTGCTTTCTGCGTCCGCGTTGGTCTCGGCTGTCTCCGGCGTACATCTGCCCGTGCGCGCCAGAGCCAAGCTCCGGAGGGTCGATGACGGAGGCTAATGACGCGCCTAATGGCAGCCGATAACAGCGCCGAGGTAACGCCCGCTGAAGGTGCGCTACTGCTGCTAATGTTCTCGCTGCGCCGCCCCGTGACTGCATGTGGCCTATAGCGTTTATAGAGTGCTACATTTGTTGCTTTGTATTTTTTCCTTTGTACAAATTATTAACAATAAAATAAAAAGGACAGCGAATGCCGTCCCTGCGGTCGGGTTGAATGGCCAGATGGTCATTAAGAGGCAATAGGGTATCAGTGTTATCATCAGCTGGCCAATTAGCTGCACCACAAAAGTGAGTGTCTATAGCTTGTGAAGACTGGGCGAAGTGCTGGTCGCATAAAGGGTTACAAACAGTAACTTTCCGAGGTTCGAATATATACAAAAAAAAATAAACACACACAACAAGCACACACTTAGACGCCTGTATCGTGAATTCAACAGCACTGAACTCGGGCTGTGTCGCTGTCGGACGCGAGAATCATGTCCCGAGGCTCACCTTCGGTGGGGCGCCGGAGCTTTACGAAGTCACGCCTTGAACCTGACGCGCTGTGAAGATGAGGCCGCTGATAGTGTTTTTGCGCCTTCCCGATAGCCAAGATAGCTAACTTAGAGATTGATGCATTAATATTTGGCGTAAAGCACTGTGTTCGCACTGCCTGATCTGGAAAACCGCAATGTCAGAACTACCAATAAGATGGTCCACGTCCTCATGACATTGTGCACACGGCGTAGTTGTAGGAAGATGTAATTATCGGAAATAAGCACGACGGAGGAAGCTGGCGTATTATTCCATAAAGCAGTAAAAATTATTTCGTGAATCAGTGAGCGTTGTAGCATGTCGTCCGCCATTTTTGTGCAGACATGTTTGGCCACCAGTAGTAACATAATTTTTTCCCACCCAATTTCAAGCATGCTGTACACATTAGAAATAGAAACTGTTTCTACGATCATTCGGGTGTTTGCTTGATGAGTCGCAGAATTTCGATGTTGCTATTTTCATCAGTTGTGACACTTTGTACCGCATTTTGCACATATCTGCAAAAAATCAACCACTTGCACTTTGCTCGGGAAGCTAACAAATTGTATTCTTAAGGCGTGATTATAATATTTAGGCGTAAAAAATATTTTATTTCAATGGAAACAAAAAAAAACGCTGTCAAAGGACCAGCTCGTTATCAAGGACTGATCCAATGCCTCCCATTCTCTCACGCCGCATTAGTTTGGCATTTTTTTTTTAGCCAACACAAGCGTGACGCAATGGCTCCTGTCGGGTCCTTTTAAAAGCAACCATGTACGTTAAAAGGTCCTCGTAATGAAAGAGCTCGTGAATGCGCTGTATACTAGGCCATTGCTATCATCCTCGCACTCAACGACCGCGCCCATAGCGCACTTCAGGAGCAAATGCGGCAGTCGTGTATCTGTCGGCTTCAATAGACTCGTTCGTCGAAAAAACAAAGGGTAGAAGAGCAACAAAAAACAAGCGTTCTGCGCACGCGCCTGTCTTCCGACTGAGGCTCGGGTGCCGATTACGGGGCGCGCGCTTTAATAACGACTGCGGGGGCCCAATGGGCGGCCGGCACACGTGTCCGCCCTGGTCCCTGCCTGGTCGTGCGGCCTCGACAGTCCTCGCCATTGGGGCGTTTGTTTGGACGCGTAGCGCTGCGAGCGACGCTAGACACCGGACTTGACTGAGTGCGTTGCGGAAACACGTTGTCGACATCGTGTTTCCGCGGGAGCTGCTGACAAACGCGAACGTGTCCGGCAGCTGCCAAATCACCGAGCACGGGGCAGGAGAGGGAGAACGCGATGGAAACATAACGAGGTCCGCTGCGTAATACTTAGTAACAAGGATACGGCATTCTGCAGGCACTGAACTATAGAAATTATGGCTCTCCGCACTTATCAAAGGCGTTATGCTAGTAGGGCAACTGTGTGCGTGCGTGTGTGCGTGCGCATTACAGATGATGTATTACCAATCGACGTGAGGTTTTCTGCACCCAGCGTGCCATTGAAAAGGACGACACAACGCTCAATAAATCTGCAAAACCCGCCAAACCGGCCTCCCTGTCATTCACTAAGCACTCGTCCCTTACGGTGGTAATAATGGGAAAGTTAATCAGGGGCCATGGATTTAAACATCGCACGCAGAGTGAAATAGGTGTTTGTTGCCGCGGCGTTTATCGCAAAGCAAACCTATGCGTAGACGAGCCGCGCCAAAAAAAAAAAAATAGTTCCCGGGTATTCGAGGTATTCCTTCCAGAATTCAATAAGCCATCGCTCGCGGTTAGCAAGTCTGCCTTGCAGTGTTTTTCTCGTATGTTTTGGAATAGTCACAAATTCATTGAAATCAATACGTTTTGTTAGCAATTTGTTTTCTTCGTGCTCTTTGCTTCCGCACTTTTTTGCAACAATGTCTGCAGGACTATGCGCTTCCTTATTGATAGTTGCGCATTCTGTTGCATAGTTCGTAGTAACAGTCCTAAATACCTTACCACGTCTTAAGGGTTCGTTCATAAACTCTGTCTTCTCTGCCCGATTTGTTGCTAAAGAGTGCTGAAACCGTTCTAGATTATTGGCGAGCTGTCTAAATTGCTTTTTCCGCATATTAGCATATGTTAGCGAAGTGGGCAGTGACAGTTGTGTAATCCGCGCAATTCTTGATCGGTTTGGTCACGGCTCCTTAAGTGCTGACCTGTGATCAAATGCCTGCTAGTTATGAACGATGGTCAATCGAAAAGTTACCTTATGATGTCAATAAAAAATCTCGATCATGTGGTACAACATCCTACTCTGAATATGTTAATAGTTTATCTCTTCAAGATGGTGCAGTGCTGTGCGGTTTATTAGCATGACGGAAAGGATGTCTCCACTGCAGCACACTGAAGATGGTCGCCTCCTTTGAGGTGTGCACCGGACAGGGGCAGCACTCTGTAATGTTTTTTTTTTCTCCTTCTTTTAACAAGAGAGGTGGAAAACAAGCTGCATTCTCTAAGAATGAGGGCCCAGCAATGGGCTAGCTGCCTGTCTGGTCAGCAGGTTTAGCAGTTAAAACTTGAGCAGTTAAAAACGTCAGCAGTTAAAAACTTGAATAGCGGAGCTTCAACACTGGTTGACACAACACGCTGCGGAAGCCTGCATACTGCGACGCTCTTGATGTTTTGGAAGCCATGACCCAGGTGATTAGCTATTGACGAGGTGGTTCAAGGGCTTATGAGAAATCATGGCACGGCGCATCAAATAATCCGGGACGACTAACACTAGCGCCAAGATTCCGAGTGGTGGGTACCAAAAGAAATCTCTCTCAACTGAAGTAACCATATAACAACAATGATGATGATGATAATAATAATATTATTTTTTTGTCACCAACAAGTGCCCTACAACACAGACAGGCCGGTCTAAGCCTTTAGTTGGATTGTATGACCAAGCCTTACGATAGGTAAAAAAACATGTTGATTGAATACAGAATGATCCGTGAGCATATGGAAAAAACAAAACAAAAATTACAAGAAATGGAGCAGAACACGGTAAAAATTGGTAAGCTTAGTCCAATCAAAATAAAAAGAACATAAAGATACTAAATATAACGACGTCCAAAATTTCTCTAAGCGTTAACTCCGACCTCATCATTCAGTCTTCAGTGAGTTTTTATTGTTGATGTCGCGGAAAAAATATCATCCAGTAACTTGTTGAAATTATTGAGATGATAATAATGATTACAGTAATAACTATGATCACCACAGGCTCGTCGCCGCAGGTTTTCCCTCTCGCCCGTGCTATTCCCCTTCTCTTGTGATCCTTTGACTGACTTCCAGACTCCATCCTGGTTCGAACAAAGTGATCCGCTCAAGCAGTGCATTCCTGGCGCTTGAAAATAACGTACGGGCGCCGGTCGGCGACGCCTTTGTCTCCAGATTGCTCGAAAAGTGCCGGCAGCCCCCTGTGTTCGTTCGCCACCTAATTCTTCACTCCATAGCTGAGGCGTGCCAATCTGCCGTGCTACTACATACAGCGCGATCACCGCCATAGCTTGGATTCTGATTAGTTGTACTTGGAGCGGGTCACAGTGTCGTATTCATACCGTAGCCTTCTTTCCTTCCGTATACGAATAATCGGCGGTCCCTCCCAACGATAAAGACGCATATACAAAGCGGCGTTCATGCCCGGTTGCGCGAAACTGCGTAAATTTCGATGAAAGTAGAGATTTTTCAACACAATTCTTGCTAATACGAGCATGGCGCCGAAGGCAACTGGCACGTAACCGATGAAAACAGAAAACAGAGTGACAGCAGTCAACTTCGCAAACGGCGCAAGGCTTTCCGGCTCGATCCGCCGCGGTGGTTAAGGCGCTCGTCTACCGAGCCGGAGTACCCGGGTGCGAACCCGACCGCGGCGGCCGCGTTTCGATGGAGGTGAATTGCAAAAGGCACCCTTGTGCTGTGCGATGTCAGTGCACATTAAAGATCCCCAGGAGGTCGAAATTATACCGGAGACCTCCACTACGGCGCCTCTTTCTTCTTTCACTCCCACCTTTATCTCTTCCTTTACGGCGTGGTTCGGGTGTCCACCGATATATGTGAGACAGTTACTGCGTCATTTCCTTTCCTCAAAACCAATTTTCATTTTCCAGACTTGGGCACGGTGTTTCCTTTTTTTTTTCGTTGTCTTAGTTCATCGCTAGTGAGTGCGCGCCCGACAATCCCCCCTGGAGAGAATGGTACAAGAGTGGGACGGGCCCGTCAGCGGGCGCTCTGAGCAGGATCTGGCAAGCATGAATTGGGAGAAGGCGCTATGCCGGAGGTGTTGCGGAGTGTTCCTGCCAGGATCCCCGCCAAAGAATAGCGTACTCTACAGCGGACGCCTCAGGCTCGGCGCAGGGAAGCAGCAAGAAAAGTGAGTTGTGACGTGCCACCACCAACACTGTTTTGCATTGTAAAACACATCACGAACTGTCAAAGTTCACCTGAGTTGGTCTCTTGGAGAGGTTTCACGCTCACTGCATTACGTCGTTCTCACACTCCACGTTGTTGCTCGAGGCAAGCCACTAGGCGTGGAATGTTGAAAGATTTGGTTTTTGGTTTGGCTTGGTTTTAAAATGAGCTTTAATGTCCCAAAGCGACTCAGGCTATGAGGGATGCCGTAGTGGAAGGCTCCGGTATAATTTAGACCACCTGGGGTTCTTTAACGTGCACTGACATCGCACAGTACACGGGCCTCTAGAATTTCTCCTCCATCGAGATGCGACCACCGCTGCCGGGATCGAACCCGCGTTATTCGGGCTAGCAGCCGAGCATTATAACCACTGAGCCACCGCGGCAGCTGAATGTTGATATACTACTCAAATTTTCGCATGTAAGCCTTTCTGATCTTTGTTTCATTCGTTCACACCGTCAAAATAAAGGTAGGAAATAACTAAAGTTCAGCTGAACTATCACTGTTAATTTACAGAAACCACTGGGACGTTGCCGCAGGTTTTAGGTGCAACGCTGCCGCAGGTTTTACCACCACAAGCGAAGCGATCAAGCGGCGGCTTAAGTCCTGAACTCGCTTAATTGTACAGGTGCTGATTAAAGATATAAACACTTTCGTAGTAGTGCAGGCGCGTTTCAAGTGCAATGACATGACAGTGCAAGCATAACCTGCCATCGGTCTAACGCTGAAAGACAAGATCACAAAAGAAAACTAAACTAAAAGCGACTTGAGAGGTTTCTTCCAGTCAACGAGCATGGAAAACCGTCATTATATAAGTATCAATAAAGATAGTTGCCGAGGTACTTCCGCTAATCTGAAACCACAGTTCGTGCATACATGCCTCTTAAACAACGCGATTCAACTTATATAAAGAGTCAGGTCAACGGCTATTTCTCAGAAGCGTCTGAGTGCCTAACGCGTACGACCGCCAACCATTTCTTTGGAGCGAGTACTGGGAGCTTACAGAGTTCAAGCGATGCACGTGCTGTGACGGAACGAAGTTCGTCCCCAAAGGAGCATACTTATGTTTCCACATATATAACGTGACCGTACAACTATCGAATTTTAAATTTATTGGACGCACAAATTCGATTACGAGTACCCAAGCCCACACGCTGAGCCGTGACAAAAAAGTGCGTTATGCTATTTAGCTTTCTTCTCGAATCAGGGCGAAATTGCACTCATAAAGTTTTAATATTTAGACTTTCCTTCGTAATTCGGATCGCCAGGATCCTAACAAGCGCTCAATTCAGCGAAAATCCTTCAGCAGTGGTGGCCGGACAAAATAAAACGTCAATAAAAAAAATAACCCCTTCTATTTCTTTCTCATATGCCTTATCAAATAGCTCCTGCGTTCGTATGAGACATCGAATACGCTGAACGTTGTCCAATGTCAGGCGGAGAAAAGGAGCAAAGAATAACGCATACTCGTTTGGCCCACTTTTATTTTCATAACCTGAGATTTTTCTCCATCCTTTGAAACCCTATCTTCGGTCACAGCGCATATCTCGTTGCGACATTCCTGTTCTCTCTTTTGTCGTTACAACACCATGAAGAGCACCGCGCATGCATATATTTAGATATTGCTCTTCTCCTCTAGCCCCTCTCGTAACCTAGCACGAAGGATTTGCATGGCCCGCAATGCAGTGTGTGGCGGGATTTCAGGCAAGGGCGGAGGGATTACGCGCGCGCTCTCGGGCCTGATCCGCGCCCAGCGTACGCCCGCTGGACCAAGTCGTGCTCCCTACAGACCGCGTCTCCGGCCGCACCCGACAGACGCAGAGCATAAGCGTCCGCTTTGAAGCTTGCTATATAGCGCTCTCGCCTCTTCCCTCCTCGCAGTTTAGCGGAACTCGAGGGTTGGCGGTGGGAGGGGGAGGGGGGGAGGAGGGCTGGTCGAACTCGCGGGGCCGCGCGAATGACGGAAATCTGCGCCAGTTTCAAGTGGCAGGAGCGGCGGGCGGCCGGACCTCAGTCGGACCGTGTTAATTTAAAGCGCCGGATTAGGCGCCCGAAGCGGCGCCCCAGCTTGACTTCATGTACGCCCCCGCAAAAAGGCGTTCACTTCTAAGGTAACCGAATGGAAAGCTCGCATCGGTCGAACTGCGCTCGTCGCGGGTGCCTTCTGTTCAAGATGAGCGGGAATGAAAGCCGCGGCTATTCCGGACTGCCCGCCGTTTGAACCGGCGTAGCGCTTAGCGCCCTTTTGAAACGTGACGCACTACAAGACGCGTTAGTGTGTGGTAATATGTCTATGCGTTCCAAACGCGATCGTCGCTTTTCTCTAAAATATGCTAGGGTAATCGTTTCAGGCCTTCGCATCAGACGTTTCCGAGAACGCAGAGAACACAGCTTGCTACAGTCGGATACAACTCAATACTGAAGCAGTGATGCCTCACAAAATGAGGCCCTTCACCTAATTTCGTCGAGCGACTGTCATGACGCCGCGCTTAATCCCCTTGCGCCCAAGTCCAGCTTTATAGAGCGTCATTTTTAGTTGCGAGACAACAATATTGTAAGATATTGTTATGAACACATTGATGGGAATGGCTTAATCGTCCGATACGTAGCAAAATCTTGCTTTTAAAACTTGTTCTGCGCTCGCACCGAGTTGTTAACACTGCCATAGAAAAGTAATGGGGTGAGTTTTTGACAATAAATAACAGACAACTATGAGTGTTGCTAGGGAGGATCTGCGGATATATCGATTGTTATGATGCAGTCTTAGGATATGCGAAAAACGTGTTCATATACAACTTCGCATTGAAGAAATGCACTTGTCCAAAATTTCTGGTTATGCGCTAGCGTTACACCGCGGGGCTTTCAGGTGCAAGGGAATTAACCGCGGTTTAAGCCTACTAACAGCGACGCCACAACTGGTCGACACCATTGGCTGGAGGGCCTCCATTGACCGGCATTCGCAGCCGCTTTGTTCTTTCGAGCTCCGTCACTGGAGAGAACGGCGCTAGCGTCGACCTTGCACAGCAAAGGAGATCACGTGACGCCTATATTGCTGCAAGATCACAGGCTGCTGGAAAGAAATTATGCGTTTATAAGACGCAGGTCACCTTATTCTGTTTATTTTTTGGTATCAGCGGGTACATTCCCTGCGCATTGTGATCATGTGTCGTCATGGCAACAGCGGCATGTTTTATGCGAAGCATATTAACGTATGTTTCGGGACTTCGCGCGACGCCCGGCGATGGCCACCATTGACCTTCACGTAGGTCACGTGACATCACGTCACGTGATGACGTCACACCGGCTGCAGATGGGGCCTCATATCGCGCCGTCGGACGTCGCCCGGCGGAGGCCTCCACGCATGGAGGAAGGAAAAAGAGAGGAGAGGCCCTTTCCACACAACACCATGGGAGAAAAATGTGGAGGAAATCACGTGGTTTTTTCGCGATCGGGAGGCCATCTTGTCCGGGCAGCTTAGCAACGGCGTCGTAGTTGCTGCTTGCAAACATGGCGGTAGCAGACGGTCGCGGCGTAGCATTTGCGGTGCGGCGTAGGCGTACTTTTCTCAACTGCTCGAGTTTGTTTTTGATCGTGCTCACAGGCTGACTTGGCGCCGTTCACTCATATCTCAGGTGGAATTCGCTGCAAAACTCTCGTTGTTGCGTGCATTGATTTCAACGTGCTCGGCGACCACGATCGCACGGGCATTTCGTCTACTGCGTCACTGCTCGGAGCCGTCGGGAGACTACCGCTGCTTACTGAGGAGCACTCGCGCTGTTCGTTCACCAGTGATTCAATACGCCGTGCGCTAGAGAGGTCGTCGGCGTATTGTGCGGACGTTTCACGTCCTGTGCGTGCAGTGTGCGTGTACCATTCGCGCTCCCGTTTCCATCGGCAGTGAATCCTCGTTGCTATTAGGCGTGTTCTCGCAACGCTCCAGTGATCGTCACTGGTGTTAGTGTAACTGTCATTTTCGTTTTTCGCGATTGCGCTTGTGTGAGCGGCGGGGGCCATGACATGGGCGGAGGGCGATATTTTAAAGGAAGCATGCAGCTGCGCTCACTTTGCTCTTAGTATACTGCAGAAACTTTATTACCCGCCCGTTTCAAGCGTGTAACGTTTGAAGCGTCTAGCGAGCTCTAGCTTCTGGGACGTGCCGGGCTCGAGTGTATTCGTTCATATCGTGGCCAAGTCTGTGTTTCTGGTCGCGCGCTATGCTTAGAGCGGTTTCCTGTTGCCGGTTTGCAATTGCTTTTCTATCTGATGTCATAGTCAAGAAGTGCGAAAAAGGCGAAGCTCTAACTGAATTAGGAGGCCTTTTCTCACGTGTTTATTGTGCCCATGTCCTGTGATTGTGTTTTTTGGGGTAAAAAGTACTTAGTGAAATGAGGATCCACATGTGCGCTGAATTTAATTCATTGATGTCTGTGGTTATGTTGAAGAAAAATAATTTGATGCATTCGATCATTACGTACAATAGATCAGATTTCATTTTATGTGTTGTCATCACGAGTAAAGTGTGCTACTATGTAGTGACATTAGAAGCTAGTATTTCATCAAGTAGCGAAAAGCGGTGCGTACAGCTGCAGCTCTGCACATTAAACATGAAACACGGCATTGAAATGATGCTCAACACCGTGAAACTTACACTGCAGCCACTGGGTACTCCTAAACTTCTAGAAGTCTGAAAAGCTACGGTAATATATATTATGCACAATACTAGCTAGATCTGTGGATATGTGAAACATGCTATGTTGCCATGCTACAAAGGATGGATTTATGGAGAGGGGCAGTCACATTTTAAACATTTATTTCTTGGACTTTTTTCATTGAGAAAAAGATGTTTAGAATGGTTATCCTGTGTAAAATTTCAGATAAACCCTCCCCTGCTGTCTACTATATGCACTTTGGCCCTCTCCGTTTCTGTCACCTGCGTGAGTGGCTCTTGGAGTTGTGAATCAAAAGTCATTGCTGGCACGGCCACCAATACAACACGTTATGATATTACATTTTGCGTTCAGGGTCAAGAACTCAAACTTTTTAGTATACTCGCCCATCCTGACTGCTGTATACGAGAAAGCATTCCTTGCATCACCAGCCGCACGAAAACGTGCTATGAAGATAAGTATAGTATTTATGGCCAATAACAAAGTACTGCAGAATTTTTCCTACACTCACTGCTGCAGCACAAGGCAACGTTGGCACAGCCAGCTTCCCAAACATATGCAATGGAAGCAGATGGCAACATTCAGCAGCAAGAGCTGCATTAAAAGGCAGGTTGAACACTAAGGTGGGGTGTGACCATGCATGGCAGCATTGTTCACGACTCAGCCGAAAGCAGACAAGTGCACACTCATTCAGCATAAAACTGAGAGGTTTGTGCTATCCTCCAGAGAGCGCGATTAAAGCGCGGCCAGTATGCGGCACACTTTTATGCGAGCATAGCATGCAAACAACCCAATATCAATAACCTTGCTCAGGGATCTCATGCATGAACCTCTAAACTCATTCTAGCAAAGAAGGATTTTTTTTACAACCTCATGAGCACATTTGACAGCTGTCCACTCAAAAAACATATGCTCTCAAATAGAAATTGTTGCAGAGTACGATTCAAATATAAGTCTCGTGCAAGCAAGCTGTACATGAAAGGCTTCCAGTGTAGCCATATACTAAAACATTTCAGGAAGCTTAAGTTTAAAGGGAGTACTTTACACTGCATTAAGGTGGGATAGTTTGTTCGGAAGCTTCATGAAATACACTGTGAGATCCAAGACACACAGCATTAAAAAGAGAAAGAAAAAAGAAAGAAGAAAAAAGAAAGTGCTTTCAGGCAATCGGTATGTGAAATCTCTTAATTTTAGAACGTTCCCCAAAGCTCTTATAAAATTTGACAAAATATTTTTGCAGAAATGACTAAAAAAACCTGAGCTACTGGTGGCTATTGCATGCCATACTCAGTAAAGAATGCAGGGGCTCGTTCGGTTGAATGTGAAATTTACCGTTGATTTTATATGCGACTATTGTTGCGTATACCTTTATGCACTCGCTGTAGTTTCTACCGGCATCTTGCTTACACCTGCGATTAATTCGATCCCGACAATTTACGTATTCATTGATCACACGCGCCCTTAGGTTATTCTAAACTCAAGGTAGACACGTGCGCCGAAGCAGATGAGTAAAATTCTTTCACAATACAGCCACTACCAGTGGCGTAGGCAGAAGTATTTTTCGGGGACGCCGCTGGTAAAAAGAAAGACCCCCTGCGCTTAAACAATACCTTAGAGATTTTTCTTCTTTAAAAAAGGCGAAGGGTTAGTTTTGTTCACTGCAATATCTACATAAAGGTACGTATGCACACAGGATCCCGAGAACTTCATTCATAAAAAACATTTATTTTCTCACAAAAAACAACTCATACGGAAAAACGTGGCTATTTACAATATTTTCACATCATATACAACAACACAATAGCTTCTGCTCTACAACAAAATCATCAACTGCAAACAAATGGCATTTGTCAAAACTTCTACCGCGTACATGCAAACCTGCGGGGGCCTGTGCCCATGCGGTAGCACGCTCCTTCGTTGGCTTTGAAACGCGCGCGCAATCGGCGCGGCGGCGAAACGTCAGCATGACGTCAGCCCGGACAAGATGGCGCCGAGCTTGTTTCCGGCTTCACAAAATGTCACGTGACGGCCTCTCCTCTAATTTTCCTTCCTCCATGCCTCCACGCTTCGGTTCGCGCCGTCGCGCGCGACGCGGCGGCGGCGCCACCATCGCTGCATCACGTGATATGTGACGTCACGCCAGGGATGAGGCGGCGCGCGCCCGCCGTCGCGTCAGTCTCAGTGCCCGCAACCGCGCCAGCGTCTTTGCGCCGGGCGTGTATGCGGTCAAGATGCCTCCAAACGCTAAGGACATGCTTCGCATCCACTGGGCTTAACCTTGATAAGCCTCCAATTTTTTTTATGCTTCTGTCACGCTCGTTCATTGTCACCTCAATGCCAGACGTACGCGACCGAGCTCAGTATAAGCTCCGATTTCGATCCGAAAGATGTGACGCGGCGAGAATCACGGTTATTTACCCTGAGAATGGACAAAAAAGCGAGTTCACACTGTCGCGTGCGCCGAAAGCATTTTAGGGAGCAAGATTACGCTCATGGAGTCGTCGCTAAAATGCTTAATAAATAGCAGCCGACACGGAAGGAGCTGGCTGAAACATGCCACAGCATTTTAAAAAATTAAAGATTGACGTGTGTCGTCCAAAATCTGGTATCGCCCTCATTACCGCACTCTTGTATTGTGAAATAGGGAGCAGTCGAACGGCACCACATCCGCCAGCACAAACTGAAACCGACTGGCCCGAGACCTGATTTGCACTTGGCGTTCTGCCCAGCTCTTCATACTGAATATAGAAATTCTCTTTTTAGCGGGATATAGTGAGTTGGTGACCGCTTAACTATGGCTATTGGCGTAGCGGCTTCAACTTTGTACACAACGGCAATAACACATGCGCTTATTGAAGGCCGCGGGATGGTGGTCGCTGCATCGTTTTAGCGGCGGATAAAACTCATCGTGTAGTTCTGGGGCTCTTCGTTCACTCGGTGAGGTGTTTTGTTGGCAAAAAAGCCGATTTATGGACTCAGATGGACTGTAAACATGACCAGAAAGCTAAACAGCCTGAGACGCAGTGCAAAGCAGGAGAGCGGTACACGTGATCCCACTTCAATCGTCACGCGGGTGTGGCCGAGAGATGGCACCACTGTATGCACACGGCAAAACTAAGGAAAATACAGCAGGCTAAGTTGAGCATTGCAACATGTTCTTCACCTATATGCCGAGATAACAGTAATATACCAAGATTAAAAAAAAAAAAACTCATCGGCTACATCAGCCCGCTTCGATGCAAAGCAGGTAAAGCTGATGACTTTGAAGTCATCTGCCGCCGAATCCTGCACTAAACGTTTAGTGGGTCGACCTTTCCCACCGGCAGCCTCTGGAATAATTAAAATGCACACAAGCCTGAACTGCCCAGCAGGTTTAAGTACACGTATTCTACGTTCATCGCGCTCATCCTTCTAAGCAGCTAGCCAGGCCACATATGCTGCAAGCTAATGATTCGGGCCATTCACGCTGCGAATTCCGCCATTGCTTAGCTGACGTGAATTTTAGCTTCGATCCACACAGACCAATTCTACAGAACCGAGTGCGAAAGAAGAAGAAAAGAAAGATGGTACAATTCCTCACTGGCTGCATACGGAGGAAGCGATCAGAATTATACGAGCGGCCGCACTCAGCCCTATCCCAGTACTGACGGAAGCTGCCGTGAGGCATGCTATAGCGCAAGGCCAGCATAACGCTGAAGTAACAGGGCGACGACTCCTCGGTCGGTTGCCGAGTTCGCTTCATCTTGGCCCGCCAGTCCACGCGCAGCACGCAAAGACAGGCGCGCCGAGGGACGAATCTCGAGTCGATGATTTGGCCCCATACGGTGGAACCAAATCACCAGTCGAATTCGGCGCTTGCCAGATTAGCCCGCTCAATTATCCGACGCCTACACCGACGGGCCAGCGGGGCGGAAGTAGAGCAAGGGCGGAACGGCTCAGAGGCAAGAAGAAGAAATCGATGAAAGGTTTTATGGGAGGCTCGTGCGACTCTATACGCCTGTCTGGGAGCGTCGGTACAGGATAAGGTGTCTCGGAAGCGTGTGTAGAGGCTTAAGGAGCGGCACTCTCGCGTCGAGGCAACCTCGGAAACTCCTAGCGAAAGCTCGACACCCAGGGAAGAGCGCAGATTAGCCAACGCCGAATGGGAAGAGCCGCCCAGCTGCCAGAGACCGGCCGGCTGCGCTAGTTGTTGACGCTCGGCATCCCCGGGTTCTCGGAGGCCGCTCAAAGCCGCGGGGAAGATGCGGCCTGTGCCCGTGGCCGGTGCTGGCGAAACGAGGTGGCGATCTGCTTGTGCCCCGAAGAGTTAAGGCCGACAAGTATTTCATTAATGGCGCTTTTTGTAACTGACATTTGCCGGACGCATGTAACGCGAAGTGAGAGTGACCTCGTGAACTGTGTGTACGGGAGGTACTTTTTTCCCATGTCTATGGCGATTGCTGACAATAGTCAACAGTCTCAACAGTACAGAAATTTTTAGCACTCTTCATTTGTCTGCCGAGATGGCAATTATGTTCATAGAGTTTTGTAATATCGTTAGAAAGTTGCCATGCAGCAAATCATTGTATATGGAGTTCCTTGGTCTTCGTCGAATGTAATAACATGGGTTTCTTCTCATCGCAAAAAAAAAACAAAAAAAAACAGATTCTCTGTGCAGTCTCGTTTCTTCTAGTTCAAGAAATATTCTTCTGTTAACTGAAACATGGCTCAATTCATCTATTGACGATTCCGAGATCTTGCCACAGATAACAAACTTGGATATTTTTCGTAAAGGCAGAAATGATAACTCCTGTGTGGGCGGTGTACTTATCGGAGTAAGTTGCAAAATGCATTGTACACAGACTGAACTATATTCGCCATTAGAAATGATTTAGCTAGGCTGAAACACATCGCTACCGCGCCCTCTTACTGGAGTCTGTAATAACCCGCCGAACGCTGACGCATCTTTTGTATGGCGTTTTCACCACGCTCTGAACACGCTTTCAAAGACATGTCAAAACACTTCAGTTCTACGTTTCGGTGATTTCAACGTGCCCTCCATTGACTGGTCTGACCTTGATTCCACGTCATCGAAATACAACATTGCTTGCCAGTTTGTCAACACATGTCTCACCTTCGATTTAGCGCAGCTTATCACCAAGCCAACACGCACCACCGATCATTCTTGAAACATTCTGAACTTAAACACTTTTAGCGCCGTCAAAAGCTCTGCGCAGTTACGCATGTGCAAGACCTTAGTATCACACAATAATCCATACTACATTCGCCTCCAATTTGTTCGGAGCTAAAAAAAAACAAGAAAAAAGCAACTCCCGGGGCGATTACTCCAGCATAACTAATGAATTATCAGCCTTTTCTAACACCTTACCCTAGAGTTGTTCGCCTCGCTCAACGGAATCGAACTGACTCCTTTTTAAAACAGAGATGCAGCAGTTAATTAGAGTTTACGTTCCAACTATCACAGTAACCGAACTCGGAGCAATAATAGCCTCGGTTGAATTCAAGCTTAGAGCGAGCAAATAATAAGAAAAAGCGCCTCTTCCGCCGTCCTAAACATATTAACTCTCAACTTGCTTGGGACAAATACTGCTCCGCTGCTAACGACTACGATGCCCTAGTATTAAAAGTAAAGCGAAAATTTTACTCACGTACCTTACCTTCCATGCTGCATAGCAACCCTGAGGGCTTTTAAAATGTGTTTTTCTCAAGGAATCTAACTCTACACCCATTTGTGATCCCATTGGCTTTCCTATACCTGATTTTGGAGTCGCAAATTTAGTAAACAATGCATTTAGTTTTGTAATGACCCCTGAGCCGCTTAAAAATCGTCCCGATGCACCTGCTTACAATAAACCTCAGATGGCAGACATAATCTCCAATCAAAGCAATATCGTTAAAATTATTGACTCATTAAAAAATTAATCATCAGTTGGGATTGACGGCATTAATGCTAAAGTTTTAAACAGCACTAAATACATACGCAGTTTAATCTTACCGCTCATATTTCAGCATTCACTAACTGGATACGTTCCAGCAGACTGATGGATTGGTAAAATAATTCATGCATTTGAGAGAGACAACCGATCCCTACAGGCGAGCCCCTACAGTGTAGACATGCTAAGAAGATTTTGCTTCGCCACCGCACGTACGGTTACCTGCTGCGTGCTTTATCCACGAGTAAACAGAGGAAACTGAGGAAATATGGGCATCCCGGCTTCCCGCCGCTGCCTTCGCGCTGCCGTTCCTCCGGTCTTCCGTCGTCCTCTGCTCTTCCCCTTTCTCCAGCCTCAGGGACAGAGAGCCAGCCGGGTGGTCATCAAAAACCGTCATTGGGCTGCCGGGCCCTCTGACTGCCCAATGGACCGTTTCCGTCGATCCATTTTGGCAGGATTTCGGGACCCGCTCTGGCAAGCCCGCACGGCGCGTCCTCTCCAGCAACGAGCCTCGGAGGCTCAGAGGGGGTTTCTTCGGGGACAGCTCAAGGTGCCCACTGTTTCTCATCTTGTCCGGTGACCCCTTTGGACTCGTCCGTACTAGCGATTACTTTAGCTTGCCTACACGGGCTGCAGTGAGCTACGAAGGGTGCGTGCTTTGCGTTGATCCTCCCTTCCACACGCGGAGCCAACGATCGGCTCCTGTCTCGTGCGCGGTCGTACTACACCGAGCTGCACTGTCTTTGAACGCTCAAGGCGGACGGAGATTGGCCCCCTCTCTAGCGACCCGACCCTTTGGCCACCGCGAGGGACCGAGACATTCCCGCGGGGAGAAGGAGGCCTTTGCTAGAGACGCCCATTGTCTGCACGTCGCCTGTTCGCGCCGTGGAGCCTATGTTATTCGCGTGCCCCTGGGAAGGTTTATTGTTGTCAGAAAAGGTATCGCTCGAGGATGGCGTGAAGAAACCCCTCCGTTGAGCGTTCCGAGGTCTGTTTCCGTGCGGCGCTTCAGCTCTTCTGCCTCCTGACGTTGAGTGCGCGCCTGCATCCGTACACCAGCACGGGTGGTGCCGACAGATCGCGGCCCTTCAGCTCGCGCTAAGCACTTTCTGTACGCAGAAGAAACCGCAAATATATACATAATTTCCATCATCTTAATGAGGAGCAGCCTGAAAACCGTCAGGCCGGACGAACTTCTTCCAGGCAACGTTAAATCTGCTAAACTTGTCTCATCCGCACGTATACAAGCGAGTACTTGTCGAACTGTTCGCTATAGTTCAAAGTAATTTTCTTAATATCGTTCAAAAGAAGTGTTCCTGATCGTTCCGTGCGTTGTGATTATAATTAACAGGTTTTGCACACGCCAAAGCCAAGAAGAAGCAGCAAAGCACATCATAGTGAGGCTCCGAATTAATTTCCTCCACTACGAGTTCCTGATTGCGCATCAAGATCAACATGCTGGAGTTGTTGCATTTCTCCCTGGAGGAAATTCGGGACGCCGCAGCCGGGATGGAACCCGCGATCTTGTTAACGTGAGTAATGTGCCACCGCGGCCAGTTATCCGTTAGAGATGGAAGTCCGGTAACCTTGACCGCGTTCAACAAAACGCGGCTTTATTATGTTCATTCTGAGAGCAGCTAAGAACGCCACGTAATTCTCAGTTAGAATATGTGATTCCCTGAAGTACTGAAGGCATTGCAAAGCATATTGACAAGCTAAAATTATTGCGTAGCCCGGGCGTCATAACGTTTCCACTAAGGTATACAGTTAAAGGCAACTAAAGTCACAAATATCCCCTTAATGAAAGTTTGCTTCGGGATTAATAGAAAATAATTGCATTAATTAAGTGTTAAAAAGTGGTAATCGCTCTCGTCTTTCAGATTACCGCGCCATCTTTTTAACCCGCACTGCCTGTAAATTAATGGACCACATTATCTATTCCCAAGTCACATTACACTTCGTTATTAATACATTCTTCTTCTTCAGCCAACACGGCTTTCGCTCTGATTTCTTATGTGAATCACATCTATCTGAATTCATCACTGAGCTTCATTTGAGCCTAAATTCATTAACTAAAACTGGTGTAATGCTTTTAGACTTTTTTAAAGCCTTCGATCCTGCTTCCCATCTGCGACTCTTCAGTAAACTCTTTTCTCTCAGCCTCGATCCAGTAATTTTATCTCGCAATAAATGTTTCCTCACAGGCTTATCGGAGGGCGTTTCTCAGTTTCAACCAAAGTACTTTCTGGAGTTTCGCAAGCATCGGTTCTTGGTACACTTATTCTCATCTACATCAACGATCTACCCTGCGGCATTTCATCATCAATACGCCTCTTTGCGGACGATTGCGTCCTCTACCGCCGAAGTCTTTTTCTCAAGGCAATCAGATGATTTTTAAAAACGACTTACTTCTTATTGATAACAGGCGTACCGCGTGGACAATGCAGTTCAATAGTCCAAAGTGCAATTTGGGCATGTTTCGCGCAATCGGTATAATATTACCCATGCGTATTAATTGATTAAACTGCACAAATACAAACATATCGTTGCCCCAATGTCTTAATCGCAAGTAATTTGACCTCGTCTTAACGCATCCCAAAAAGGGTCGCTGACAGCTTGAAAAAGCGATAGCTTTCATCAGAAGAAACCTGTCTGCATCCCCTTTCAGTCCACAAGTTAGCATAAGAAACTTTTGTCCGAACCAAACATGAATGCACGTCTTCAGTTTGCAATCTATATCAGATTTGCTTAAATAATAAATTGTAATCTGTCCAGAACCACGCGGCTCGTTTTACATCCTCAAAGTACAAGAGTATATCAAATCATCACTTGATGTCCTCTCATAGGCCTTAGGCCATAAAACAGCCCGACTATGCATTTTCCATAAGTTATTTCACAACTTCCTTCATGTTCCCCAGTCACTTCTCCCACCAGCACGTAAGTCTCGCCGGTTATTCGATGCCGTAAATATACGGCGTTTGCATGGGTTAACCCCATCCTCTAATAAATCTTTTTTACCTGTCGCAATTCAGGAATGTAATGAGTTACCGGATTCAGTCACCATTCAACGTGTTCCTGTTAATTTCAATGAGCAGTTACTATGTGACCTCGAACATTTGATGTCCCTAGAATTGTAGTGTGCTCCTAGTGATTATTTGGCCGATCCATTTGTAATTATTGTATGATTAAAGGTGCACTTATTTTTTGTTTCTTCTTTATCTTGTAGTCGGCACATCGACTACACTGTCGCTAAAGCCTGTGACCGACTCGGTTTCTTAAGCCGAAACACACGTGAATTTCCTCTAAACGAACGAGATGTGTTGTACAAATCGCATGTCAGGTTAATACTAGGGTACGCATGTAAGTACAATATGGGACCCTCCTACTTTAAAAGATAAAAAGAAACTAGAAAAGGTGCATACATTAGCAGCCCGGTACGTGCTTGGCAGACCAGTACGAGAAAGGCAGTTTAGTGCAACTCAGGCCAAAGAAACATATAAATGGGAAGCGCTTGAGCATCGCAGAATGATGTTTCGATTAAAGCTACTTCATGCAATATATTGTTCACTTAATGTTATCCCCCGCAACACCTATCTCTTTCCCCCTCATCACATATCGGCATGTGTGGACCTCAAACATAAAATCATGGAATACAGATAACACTGCAGTATTCAAAGAAGCGTTCTTTCCAAAAACGATTCGACGATGGAATCGCTTGCCTGCCGCTGCTGTACTCATTTCTTCCAGTGACGCGGTTTATTCTTCTTTAAAACTGATACAACCTGTTTGAGACTGTTTGTAAGTTTTTTGCTGTTCTCGGTGGTAATCTCGGTGCAGACCGCTGTCACTTGTGGATTTCACGCCCACCATGTCCTTATCCACCTGTGCGTTTGCTCTGCTAGATATCATGTTGACATATTTTCTATGCATTTTGCTCGCGTTCTCGTGATCCTGTTATACCTGTGGATGCTTTTCTATTTTTTATGCATAGATTCGCGTGCAATGTACCTGCAAATTTATGTAGACTTAACTGCAGTATTCTGCCCCCCCCCCCCCCCCCCCTCACTTTAATGCCTTGATAAAGGCGCTGTGAGTAATAAATAAATAAAGAGGAATCTAAACTCGTCTTTTTACCGCGGAAACTCGATCTACACGTTCCGAGCACCTTAGAAACTTCGAATTATTGTCCTGTGCAGCCGATTTCCCTAATTTAAATCGGATTAAATGTCCTGGCTCCAGCCTTTCTTGACCTCACCGCTGACGGTAAGAGGAGTCAAGAAATGCGTGGAGTGCCTTTCAGCCAGTCCCGTGGCTGCTTGCCGCTCTGCCATCGGCAGAGTGATACGTAGCGATCGGCGAAAGCAAAGAGTACACGCGTATTTTTATTCCCGTGGGCCTAATTTGCAGCTCTCACTGGAAACCTAAAAATAAAAGCGAAAGCGAAGCTGCCACGCGACTTCCTGAAAGGCACTCCACGCGTTGGTTGACTCCTCCTACCTTCAGCGGTGAGTTAAAAAAAAAAAGGAGAGAGCCGAAAAGTTAAATCCGGTTCAAATTATTGAAATCGGCCGCACAGGACAATAACGCGAAGTTTCGAAGAATGCTCGGAACGTGTAGATCGGGTACCTGCGGTAAAAAGACGAATTCAGATTATTCCTCAGTGCACCTTTAACGTGTTCTGTCTTTGTTTTTGTGTGGAATTTTTGTCCTCGTGTTTTGTCTTTTTCATGACGACCCCTCCCCCTACCAACCCCCTTACGTAATGCCCTGTAAAGGGTCCTTAAGGGTTAAATAAATTATGTTGGTGATGATGATGGTGATGATGATGAAACTTAGCTTCGTAAAATGAGAAGTACTGACACCTTCTCGGCTTCTCCAAGTAATCTCTGCATTGGCTAACGTTCACTGCCCGAATTTTCGCCACGAAGATTACTACCAGAGACCCTTCGATGACCTCTTTGCGCGTCCATTGCAAGGCGTCCGTTAACGTATAATGATAAGCCTTATCCCGAATAAGACAAGCAGCTTTATCCACGCAGTTAAACGTGACCTGCAAGAGAATGATACCTGCGACTTGAGCAGGACATCGGCAGGGACAGCACCGTGCACACGGTGCAGTTCTCCCCTTCGTGCTCTTCCTCATGGCGTACTTTTTTCGTGTCCCTGTAGTAGACGCAGGTTCGTGTAGGAGCTGTGAGCGCTAGCTGTCTGCTTGCAGACTTGTTTCGATGGCTTGAGAGCGGCGGATCCGTGCGAGCTGTCACATCGCGATCGCAGCTTCCACTGCGCAGCCGCAAAAAGCTGCTCCCGAGTACGGAGCGCGGGATCCAGCAGACTGCTCCCTCCTCAGACTTCAGGAATATGCGGTGAAGCCCACTTCTTGCTTTTACTGGGAGGAGGGGGGCAGGGATCATTATCCAGTCCGAGCGCTTCGCTACGCCTCAGTGGCCAGGGAGGCACGCGTAGACTTTATTTGTATATAAAAGGAAATGTATGAGCCAGCGCAACGCTGCAGGGTATGAGAAAGGTCGTAGTGGGGGGCCTCCATTTCTGACCGTCAGGCAGGGTCTCGAACGAGTGCCATAAGCTCAGTTCAAGGGCGTTTTTGCATTTCACCTCCAGCAAAATGCGCATCACGATGGCGAGTTCTAACCCACGGGCTTGTGATAAGCGGCCTAATGCTACGACCACTGAGCCGCAGGTGTGAGTCATACACTCTGTAATGATTACTGGAGAGGTTAGCCTGGCAACAGGTCTGGCTTGTTCGCCCGTACTGAAAATGAAGTGGCACACAAACACTTCTCGCACGCAAGCCCCTCCTACCCCTCTCTCTCTTCCTCTGTACAAGCACAACAGATTGATTTTAGTTCAGTGGCCGTTGTAACACGTACTCTGTGATTCCCTGCTGGCTGAGATGGTCCAGCAACCAATCCTGGCACAGCGCGCACAGCGCGCACTCAGAGCACAAGTAGTATAACGCGACGTTTAGAATACGCCCGATTGACGACAAGCGGCTGTAGTCCCAAATCAAATGGTGCGGGATAGTTGGTATTGCTTCGTGAGAATAGCGCGCTGAATAATTCCTACAGAAACACAAGGACGACATTGGTTTGCGAAGAAATGGGGCAGAAACAAAGTGTGGGTTTTTATGCAGCTAAATAAAACGTGAAGAAAATACTCAACTAAAAAATTTGGTGCCATCAAAATGTTGTATATTTTTTTCTCGCGTTCTTAGTCTATTAAGAAATCGTACTCCCAGCATGCATTATAAAAACAGTTGAAGGTCGTGCACCTCCTCCCTGTCCCGTTTCTTCGCAAACTAAGGCCGTCGCCGTCTATTTGTAGAAATTCTTCAGCGTCCTATTCGCGCGTCAACAGGCAAGGTGAAGGTCGCAGCTACTAGCAACGAGCATGCAGGTCGAAATATCTGCCGTCAAGTTTGGGGCTCTTCCCCTCGGTTTCGCATACGGGCGCTCCACACTCCCTCGAGTACAAGAAGGATGTCTGCAGCCGGATATCGGCATGCGGCGCTGTGTAGTAAAGCAAAGAAACCTATAGGAGCTTTTTTATCAGAGTAGTGGCCAGAACAAACCAACAAATGCGGCTTGCATCCGTGTCGGCACCACTGCCCCCCCCCCCCCCTACTCCCCCCTTGGGGGAGGGCAGCCAAAAATGTGGAAGCTTTTTAGTGGTTGTCGAATTCATTCACTAAATGTGCGGAAGAATAGCGCTCCAAAGGAGTGAAGATTGCCATGTGCCGTCCTCGCAAGCGGGACTATGGTTGTGGGGCGAAGCTGTTTCAGCCAGACTTTGAAATTGGAACCATGGAGACTGCAGTGAATATGCAGCAGATACTCTTCGCATGCAGCCAGAAAAATGGAACAGTAACCCCGCCTGTCTATGAAATGGAAAGATTAAATCTCGTTTCAAGCACACAATTACATTTTTTTAGGCTTTCTGAGTGCTGTATCGGTTAAAAAGCGTTCTCCAAAGCTCGGACACTACCAGACGTCCATGGCACACCAAAGCATGCTACGGTTTGGAAGCACAATCAACTCGACGATGTCACCTACAACATCCGCCTCCTTATCCAACTTTGTTACCGAAATTGTACAAATTACGAAGCAAAACGCGAGGCTCAAATTCGGTTATACCTGGGCTATAAAATGCGAGCCCCTACAATTAACTATACCAATCACCAACGCATGTGGACGTCGTTCGCTACGGGCTTATACTGCGGCAAGCACGTCCCCCTTACAACCAATAGGAGAGCACAGGTCGTCCAACAGGCATGATATATTGCACTCCACCCACAAGTGTCGCGCTTCGAACGACAACACGTGGGCGCCTGCGTACTACCGCATATCCGGTTCCGGCCTGTATAACAACAGCCCATGTCCTCCATACGTCGCGATCGGGGTGAGGGGCTCCCACACGCACAAATAATAAGGCTTAGCGCTCGCTCGCTTTACTACCTACGCATTCGCTACCTGACATTCGCCGGCGCGAAATCTTGTGGTCTCCTCATGCGCGACGGTATAGTGCATGAACTTCCGGTTTCGCCTCCCAGCTCGTCTAGGAGCTTTTTAAACGCAAACTTCTTTCCAAAAAAATCTCAGGATGCAATCTATAGAGTAGTGCACATCCCGAAGAGAACAGTAAATGATTTGCGTGCAGGAAATTGCTGATTCAGGGAGAAAAAAAAATACGAATGAAAAATTGGTATCGAGGCAGCGGTTTAAACGGCAATTTTGGCTTGAAAGCATCTCAGAATGCATCCTAAAGGAGAACACGCCCACATGGGTAAATTATGAATAATTTGCATGCTTACCATGCTTTGTTTAAAAAACAAGGACAAATAGAATCAGTAAATCGTATTATTTCAAAAACATAACGCTAATCCGGTAATCTTCTTTACTTGTACTCCTACGCATTTTCACAAATATACTCGTATTTGCGCCCATGCGGAGAACAGAAGATTGCGCGCCGGCGAATGTCTGATACACGCACTCTACGAAGAATTCTGCGCGCTGGATGTTATCACGTGCGTCTGCCGTGTGCCGAGGAGCGCCATCGACGTCACCCCCTCGCCCAAATTCGTCGCTATATACTCGCACAGGTGTCACCGACAGACGCCACCCGTGTCTCTGTGTCACCCTCGTGCCGTGCTTCATTACACCACCCCTCGCGGAGGTTGACCAGGGAAGACAGGGGACCGAAAGAGGGATGAGACGGAGCACTTCTTAATGAAGACACGGGAAGAAGGATAGAAAAGGAGCGAGGAGTGCCAGCTTCACCGGCAGTGAAGACTTGGTGTCCGCTCAAGAAGAGGCGAGACAGCTCGCAAAATAAGGGAGAGGTGTAAGGTAGAAAGAAAGGTAGGCCAGTGCATGGTGCGGCAACGGTAAAAGTGTTTATTGCTAGAAGAGGTTAAACAGGCGTGGCACAGTCGTTGCGTCGGGTGTGCCAATCCCTACCTGGAAAACACGTCAGGCAGTCGCTAGTGGGAACTGTGTTAAGCAAGGACAAAACTCTCATGCTAGGCGAGTAATATGTGCCAGAAAAGATTGACACCTGCAGAGGTACAGCATTGTTCTCAGGCTATCCGGCGCTGCCAGAAGCAACAAGAAAAGAAAATATCTGAGGTTCTGTCCCCAAGTATCCGGTGAAGAAGGTCAGCTGCACGTGAACCTGACGGGTCTGTGTGGCAGCTCCTTGACAGCGCGCGTTTTCTACTGCCGTGTGCAACTACTCATTTCTCTTTTTCTTCCTTGTTGTCTCATGATCTCTGTAAACCCTTGACTCTCTCTGAAGGCTTAACTTTAGATGATTTTAAAAATTAATACGCAGAAAACTAAAGACGCTCTCTATAGCCTCAGAAGTGAACAGCAGCGAAGCGTTGGAAGTGGAACTTGGAGGGGGGTCTGTTACTTTTGCCCCCTATGATACAGTTATAGACCACACTTTTTTTTTTTTTTCAGACGTATACTCGTCCTTCCACCACCACTCTTGTACAGTCCACCGCAGAGCCTCCATCTGGGGTCCTTCCTCCTTACATTTGGCCATAATACAAGTTTACTCTCTCTCTCCTCGGGCGGCGTGTTTCGCAGCAGCCGCCACAAACGGAGAGTACCACATTCCTCCGCTCTCCCTCCTCCTTCCACGATAACCACCTAAGGGTGGTTACCGGGCAGTCATCCTCCTGCGCTCGCTCTGCCGGTTAAGCCGAAGGCCTACTAGGACGACACCGACGCCCAGCTCAAGGAACAGACGTTTAACAGCTGCGCTGTAAAAGAAGTCCGGTGCAATTCGGACCAAACTCCATTGCACAGCACGTCGTTCAGTATGGGCCGCTAGCCGTTGAAGTGGTGAGGCCGCCGACAAATCGATCCGCGGATGCTTTCAAACTTGTGCGAGCACAGGTACAATTCGGGCTGAGCACTGAAGTTCAGATGGCGTTGAATTCGCGTTTAATAACGCTGACGCAAGAGAGAACGCACACGTCAAACTATAAGAAGCAATCAATATCTTTGAAACAATAATTGGGCACTGTATAGAGGCAGCCGTGTTGTCTTCGGAGACCGAGGGCTCTTTCTGATCAGCGCTGAAATGGCGCTGACACTGAGTTAACCTATGTTACGAACTGCTCGAAGCAAAGATTAACGCCAAGGCTCTGGCGGTGCCAAGAACTAGCTGAAATTTCCGGAACCGAGGAGTAGTCAGGCATAATCAAGCTGGAAAAACAAAAGAGAACAGGGATATGTCCAAAGGTAGCGCGGCAGCATGGAATGGACGGCAGTCCAGACATTACACTTTTTTTTTTTGTCACGGAAGGCAAGTTTCGCTACCCACGCAGTATGAGCCCGTTGCATAAATAGGGGCAAGGAACCCTGGACGCGACCGCGTTCGTCTCGTCAGCTTCTTTCATCGGCGTCCCTGATTGTTTCTACGTCAAGCATCGAATCAGTCACAAACTAATGACTCCACCCGACTTGTGAGACTTGTGGATTCTGTGGTGGATTACTTTGAACAATTTTTTGCATTTCCCACTTCTCGCAGTAACACAAGTCCCGCTTCCCAGCGCCCGGAATACATCACTCCACCTTTGCTTCAGCACGTTCGTTATCGAAAATATTGATTCTCCGATGAAGACGGAAAGATTTATTCGTCAAAGGGAGGGAGGCGCGTAAAGATTGGAATCTCCTTATACCGCATTGCAAAGGACTATGGTTGTAAGTAAAAAAATGTATAAATATATATTCAGTCACTTTTAAAATCGTATGCGCTGCGTCAAAATGAACTCCGAGACTATTCGATTTACCTTATATTTAGTTTACATGTTTGGGTACATATGCTAAAGAGAAAAAAGAATGCATTCCGATAAAGCCTCCTCAAGACACTTATACAAAGGAAAGAACACGAACACAAAGCTCTTGACAAAGGCGAAAAGTGCCGAAGTGGGTGAAGACCCAATTTGCATGTGTACCAGCGTTGCACATAAAGGAGCTGAGCCTAATCAAAACACCTCAATAATAAGTACACATTCCGCTATTTATACACGCTGTACGAAGAGAAGAAATTATCGTCATGCTCACGTGCCTGCAATATCTTGTTCGCTGACTGATTAGTTCCAGACTATATAAAAATCGTTTCCGCGTTTCCCGATGGCGTCCCTACAATAGTAAATTTTTATGGAGTATTGAACGCAAATCGTGTGCCATAAAAGAAAAAAAAAAACAGGAACAGCTCGAAAACGCTCACATCATATCTGGTATGATTATTTTCAAAAACAAAAATAGGGAACAAACAAAAATCCACCTCGGTTCTGCTTCTGGAGTTTTGAAATCGGATAGTAGCAGCTTGAATGCCGTGGTGTCGCTTCTCTCGAATGAAAGAAAAGGGAAGAAACGGTCGTCTAACCTGTCCAGCTGGAGTTGTAACGCTGTGTTTTATAGCTGATAGCTAGGGGGCGTGCATCAAGTGAACGAGCGGAAAGCTATTTGCTCTCCCTTTCTCATAGCTATTCAGGAGGACTTGCGCACGACATGGCAAAGTGTTCGTGCACGCCGACAGTCAAGCTTCGCACAACTTGTTACAGTGCTGCCTCTTCATCTGGTACTATCACCTTTCACTCTTCGCCTCTTTAACTTCCTCTTCCCTTCATCAATTAGCAATAGCAAGGGACCGATGCATGTTCCTATCCTTCCGTTATCCTTGCTATTAAAGCTTCTCTTTCCCATACCGCATGTTTCATCAACCTAAGTTGCTCAGCAGTTTTTAAGAATAAGCTTCTTGGTTAGAAGCGCGCTTTTTTTCAGCATAGCATTGTGAGTGGTGTAGCGCAGCAGAATACAGCTTCGATAACTAGTAGGCCCCACAAATATTTCCTACATCGCGTCAAAATACATACGCATTCGAGAAACTTGCAGGCAAAGAGAGAGAAAAACCTTATTGAGAGAGAAAAACTTTATTGTGCAGGCAAAGCAACCCCTCCAGTGCACATAACTCGTTAAAATAGCCAAGATTTGTTGGGCCACACAACCAAGGGTAACTACGTTTACGAAATTCAAAAAAGTCGTATGGATATCACATAGGGTGAGTTACGTGCATCTCAATAACTCAGGAGCGTAACGGTAATTGTAAAAAAGTTAACTATTCAATATTAGTTCACCAGCCTACTAAGTGCACCGATGTGCTACACAGCTGACAATGCTATGCCGAAAAAAGCGCGCTCCTAACTCGAAAAGCCTATATTTAAAAAATTCAGAACATCTTAGGTGAAACACCCGGTATAAAAGAAGCGGGGAGCAAGAAGGCGCACTTCAATCGCCGCGTCTGGTGACTTCTGCGACACCAAAGTGTGGATAGCCAAGTTTCAAGCCGTCGCTCCCACTCGGCAGTCACTCCACCTCCGCGCGCGGGGAGTTGCTCGCTTCTAAAGGTAAACCCAGTCCAACAACAACAATGACGGCGGCGACATGGAAGGGGAAGAAAATATGCCCCAGATGATAAGCGAAGATGAAAGCGCCTTCAGCGCCACTAACTCTTCCGCTGGCGCAGTAGGCCTTATTTCATGCGCTTCTCCCTCTCCCCCACCTGGCTCTTGCTCACTCGCCATGTGGTTCGTTTTTATCGCCTCCAAATCAAATATACCGGCCGGGTGAGCACGGGCGGCGTGATAGTGAAAGCTCTTGCACCGCAACACGCGCTCGCGAGAAACTCATGCAGGGAAGAGAGCGAGAGAAAAAAAAAAAAAACCCTGGAAAACGAAGCGAGGCGCAAAATGAAAAGCAAGAAACAACGAAAGGGAGAATCAAAAAAGCGCAGAGCGAGGCAAGCCAACAGGTCCAGTCAATAAAAGGGCCGACGACGAAAGATTGGCTGCCGCCGCCGGCCAGCAAAGCGCGCAGCCGGAAACGAGCATGCAGGAAAAACAAGCCGCGGTCGGCCAAGGCTGCAGTGGTGCCCCGGCGGGATCCCACGATGCGCTGAAATTTCAGACGTCAGCCGTAGCGGCGCGACGCGCATCTACGCACTTCTTGCGTTTTGTTTTTTGTTTTGTTTTCGCCTATCTTTTGCTCGTCCTCGCGTCTCCCTCCAGCCATTCGACCCAGGTGCGGACCATGGTTGCCGGCTGCTCCTGGTGTTGCGCAGCACCACGGTGTGCGCGTTGGCCTTGCTCTGTGCTAGCCTCCTTGCATCTAGACCTTTTGTCCGCAGTCGCCTTCAATTTTTGCTCGGTCGCGTAGGCAAAACGCTCCGAGACGTCGCCGCCAGAGGCGTCCTCTCGCGCGTGCCGCTTTGGTGCATGCCGCGGTGAAAAGCTCACAAAGGCGGACGGTGAGGGGCTCGATGCTGAAGAAACTTGGCGCTGTGATGGCGAGACGAGAAACTTGGCCGAACTGCGCAAGGTCGGGCCGGTTACACGTTGGCCAGCGCTTTGCGCCCGCGCACCGTTGCAAGGTTTCTTCGTAACCTTTATTGCCCGATGCCTCCCCCCCCCCCCCCCCCCCCACCTCGTCTTTGTCCCGTTAACGCTCCAACTCCAACCTCTTCCTTCCACTGGGCGTTAGCTCCTCCTAGGCAGTTTATCTTTGGAAACAGAACAAGCAAAAGATGCATGAGCGCGACTTCCTTCTAGCTCTTATTTGCCACGCCGGACTAAGCGATGCCGACACGCGCAGCGTTTCACACTCCTGGGCTTCTTTAGCAGCTTCTTTAGATACATGTTGGCAACTCTGTTCTGCTACAGTGTGCTTTCTTCCAGGTTTTTTGCTTTGTTTTTCGCACTGTCGTGATGCCGGTTTGTGCACTGGAGGGCAGCACACCTCAATAAAAGAAAACAGGCGTGATTCGGCCATGATCGGAGATCGCGTAAAACATAACGGCGGGTCAGCGAACACACGCAGTCACACACACGGTTGACGCACGAGCGCGGACGTTCGGCAAGAAAACGCATAAAAGTCGCCAAGGCCGCAACATCCGGCGGATCATTTAAATTTAACTCGCTTTTGGCGAAGTCTAATGGCAGACTTTGAAAGGAATCTGCGTTGGTCATTAATCCCTTGCCTCGAAAATGGAAGGTGGTATTTTTTTTTTTTTTTGCCTCCTGGTGAACTAGAGGCGCATTTTTCACGGTAGCAACGTGCACCTATAGGGACGACACCCCGGTCTTTGGCTGACGCAACCTCACCGACTGCTAGACATAGCGGATGCGCAACGGAAATCTCCAGTCGGGAATGAATCTTCACCCCGGACGCCAGGGCGAAAATTGAGAAAACGTGCCTACACTTCACTTAATCCCGGCCCTGAGGCGCTCGCAGCATCTGTGTAGGATCACAACTGTTCGACTGGGAGAGAAAAAAACACCAGCGTGAAAGCCATATAGTGAATATATAGTTCGCGGCGCTAGAAAGCCAGAAATGAGCAAATAAAAGTTGGCTGAGCAAGGGAGGGTCATGCAGTTGCACAACCTGCTCGCATTTTTGCGCGATCGCCGAGACAAGTTCTGCATTCACCCCGGGGAAATGAAACCGCCCTCCTCCTTGCCCCTCAAAGCACGCCGGCCATTTGTCAGCTCCTCGGTTTCTCGTCGCTCCGTTAACCTTTTCTTTTTTACTTTGGACTTGTTCTTTCTCGTGCAGCTAGCTATCTCTCGCACTCAGCTTTATTAAATCACATTCCGCCGAGCAAGTGCTTCATCCGAAGTGCAAACAGTGACGGTCGACGAAAAGAGGAGGAAGGTATAGGCAAGGGGATAAGTGAGCCGATACCATTAATTAGGAAAACGGGGCGCCCAGCCCGTATATGCGCATGTACGAACGGAGCTGTATACTGCTCCGAACAGAGCGCGCACTTTTTCCTCTCAGCGCTAAAAGAGGGTGAGAGGCGGCGAAAACGGTTCACGCCGATAAATGGCCGTCGATCGTTCGTCCCCCTCCCCCTCATTTTCCCCCGGACTTAACCCATCTCCATCCCTCTCTCCTCACTCACCTCACGGTACACAAGTTGGAGGCTCCGTTAGAGCGCGTATAGTACGCAAGTCGCTCCCTTCCTCAGCTCAGCAGCGGATTGTGATCGTTTATTTCGCTTAAGTCTGGACAATTAGAGCACTTCCGTGAGCTTCACATGTCGTGCATATATTCTGCGCCCGTGCCTTTCTTTCCTTTTCTTTGCTTCTGCGCTCCGGGGGTGCACGCTTGGAAAAAGGCTGGAGCAGTCTCAGGATCGCAGACTTCTCCCACATCTTTGGACATCTACAAGAGCACTTCGTACCAGACACGCCGAAGTAAAAAAGAAGGTGGGAAACACCTGGCAACTTGCCTGAACAATTTGTCGCTGTCTTCTCTATTATACAAGGTAGGTCAAGGCTTAAGTTACAATAAAATGTCGGTGTCGCTGGTTAACCAGCCGTTTTCCACTCGATATACAAACTTTCCCTTGGCCTGCTTGGTGCTCAGCTTCGCTGAGGTGAAATACTTTGGGAAATTGAGCCTTCAGCCGCAGATCGTGCAGACTGAAACGCGTCAGCCGCGGCGTTCTTTAGAAAAGTTTACCATGCGTCATGAAAATAAAAATAATCGTGGTCAGGAAAAAGCGTATCTGCATGAAAATAAAAATGACACAGAACGCTAGGCCTGATAGACGCCGCTTTGCATTCGTCTGTCGGTAGCGCCACCTGGCGGAAAATGAAGCATTTAAGAGGCTGCGTTCATCTGTCCCTACAAGAGCTCCAAAACCGCAGAGCTCTGTGGGAGATGTCCCGTCGACGGAACGAGTCGTGAGCCATTCGCCGCGCAACGCTGCAAGTGCTAATAACGGCTATGAGTGTTAAGAATGCGGGCAATGTTACGGAGAGACTGGAGGCGCTAGCAGGGGGCAAACGATCCGCGGGCCAGCTGGCAGTCGCACGTGTTTTAACTGGATAGCGGTAAGTGTTTAGCGTTAAGCGGAGAACCAGGCATCGTAATAGGCGTTGGCATGTCGAGAAAATCCGGATTGATCGAGACGGTTGTTATGTCACACGTGGAGCAGCGGATTAAAAAAAAAATGATTAAAATATCGCATAATTATGCGTATAAGGTCGCAACATTGCTCAAACGCCATTATGACGCGCAGGAATGCAAATTAAATTGTTTTCGCCTAAAAGGAAAAGGGGGTAATTAAATGGGAGTTCAACCTGTGACCCTTTGGTCGCGAGTCATACACGCTACCCCTAGGCTGTCGAGGTTTTCTTTTTTTCTTTATTGTCTAGGCTTTCGAGGTACGTTCGCTCGGCTTGGTTAAAAGGAGGCCGTGTGTCTTGTCTTACAGTGTCTGTGTCCGGAAGTGCTAAGCAAAAGAGGACCACAGAACGCTGAAGGGACTCATTAACTATAGCGTCATACCCCTAAGGCGGAGCTTAAATGTCCTTCAATTTTTTAAAAAGGAGCCAGGTGGCCACTATAGGCTGTTTTGGACGGGACAACGGCGCTCTGTACTCTCGTTTAAGTTATGTAGTACAATTGTTCCAATAATAATCGCACTGGACGGTACTATTACTGTCTGAAGTAGAACAGTTCTCGCGGCCCATTTGCGGCGATATTGGTGCACGCTTGCTTCGAAGAAAAGACAAGATATTAATCGCACCAGCAGAATAGACCTTAATGCAAAGAAAAAAGTTCTACATAAAGCATTTCGTAATGCAATATTCAAAAATTGAAGAACATTTATCTGTATCGCCTCTTTAACTGATTCTTACAAAAGCCTGAGAACAACCGCTGATGATTTTTTTTTAAGTGTTGTTTCATTACGTCAGCTGGAGTATGCAGGGTGCCGCATGCACCCGTTAACTGGGTCCGCGACCTTGCAATCAAGTGCTGACTCTTGGAGCACACCTTACCACAGCGAAAGATTATGCACAAACTGTGCCCGCTGTCACTGAAACTACCCCCCCCCCCCTCCCCCTTCCACATTTTGTGTGCAGATGCCCCTGTACGTGCACCCACCAAAGCTTTAACGCCACCCCCTCGCCACCCCCTCTTCTATCGTGCTCTTTAGTTATCTTAGCGCAGGTGTAAATTATTTTAGCGTTTTAAGTGGTGATGAAGCGTTAACTGCCAATTTTCATGCTGTAGGCTGCTCCCATCTTTCTTGCAGTGGTCGGCGCGCAAGACCAAGTTAGGACTGCAGGCAAAAGTGAAAGTAAAGAACAAACTGCAGGAAAGTATGAATAACGGCTAGGAATAAGGCCAGAGCGCGGGAGGGTCTGTTGGCGCTCAAAACATCGTTTGGTATTCAGCGTACGGTGCGTCCAGCTTCCCCAGCGTGCTGAGTCGACCTCTTGGGTACGTCTGTGTACACACGCGGCACGTGAGCTTGACTTTAGCTTCTACAAGGAGCTTTGCATCTGCTTTCCGTGGCGCAAGGAATAAGAAAAAGGGATGAAAAAGAGCGAGCAAATATTTGAGCCATAGCCTCGAGACGCCCGACCTCATCGGCATTATTGATCGTTCCTTCCCTTAGCTGCTGCTTCAACCACGACTACTGCGACGCACATTTCTGCTTCCTGCGCTTGGTCTATTCGCATTACCCGGGAACTTATTTCCGGGGCGACCTGAGCCGCCCAACTGTTATACATTGTAGGCTGAGGCGAGCGCCTCCTTTTGTCTCACGCGTCAAGACGAGAAGGGTAGTAGTAAACACGACATTTTCTCTTGCTGTATGCCAGCCCACTTTGAAGTACTGATGAGTTATCGGCGCGAAGCTTTGTAACGTTTTTTTGTGGATGCCCAAAGCCAGCGGCACATGGCTGTATCACTTTGTCACGCGAGACGCGACGAGGTTTATCCGGAATGTTTGTAACCATGAGCAACTGTTTCTACGTTGTTCGCGATTATCGTAGCTGCTTTGAACGCCTTATGCCTAAACTTTTTTCGCCTGCTTTAAATTGAGTGCGGCCGAAAGAGGCAGTGATTGTGTTCTTCGACGACCGCCGAGTGCGTCCGCCGAGTTGTTCATTTCTTTGTGGGCGCAAGTCCGCCCCAATAAAGTGTTCATTTTGTCAGCCCTTCGTTGTCTCCTGACCTCCGGACTACCGTCACCAGCACGTGGCATTGCAGTAAGTAGACTAATCGTCCTAGAAAACAATGTATAGCTAAATAAATAATAGAAAGCTTCTTCCATTCTCGTTTTTTTTTTCTCTCGTCTATTCATGTACAGGTCTGAATTCATTGTGACCCATGAGAAGCTTGAAAAATATTTGTTTCTTTCTGGTAAAGTGGTTCTAAGTCATTTAGTTTGAAGTGAAGCAGAATGAATGCCAACTAATCGATATCAAGCGCTTAAATGCGCTCTTAGACACCTTCCGAGGAGAGCACGTCAACTCGCTCATTCACTGAATTATGTTGTCATGAACACCTTAGCCAGATAATACACTTCTACACGCAGCAGACGACCCACAATCACGCGCGAAAGCTGCCGAGCCCTTCCGGCGACTTTTTCACGCTCGCACCCTTCTCCGTCGCTCGCACATGCGTGTACAAGTTGAGATGTGGCTATTGGTTAGATTCTTTCACACGTCAGGCAGCTACCGTGGCCGCGGCCAGTAAGCCGCGTAGCTCCGGCGGGTCAGGAAGCTCTGCCCTTGGAGGTGGGGCCGGCGGAGGAACGCCGACCTTCCAGCATGCACAAAGTGACGAGAGGAGAAGGAAAGGCGCGAAGGCGCTGAAAATTCAAATTTTGACTACAGAGAGCTCAGCTTCTACAAAGCGAATAAAAAAAACAAACTTGCTGGACAATATTCATAAATCGGCGTGCTTTAACATCACAGGAGTACCGCAACTTTATAAGGGCCCCTTTCAGAGCCCCTTTATTTGCCGCTGAATAAACTCCCACCTTTGTAAAGCCGCAATAAATTCTCAGTATCAACGCATGCTTTTGCTGTTTTTTTTTTACAGGCTTACGTCAGTAGCAAACGGCCTCTGTCAACGGAAGATATTTAACTTGTGTATGTTATGTACATTCAAGTGAACACTCCCTTTTAACACTCCCGGCTTTGGCTGCAGAGTTGCCTCGAAGTTCGCAGAGAAACTATTCCGCGATATTTCGCAACAGATGGGTCCGGTATCCTGCCGATTCCAACCTCTGAAGCTGGGTGCGCACGCTGCAGTAGACTTCATGTTCGCAAGTTCTCTGGACGGCGCTTCTGATGACAGCCTTGGCAGAGAGTTGTTGCACCAGCTTGGAATGGGACGAGGTGAATGGAAGCCAGTGCGTTCGTGTTCGTGCTTCATAGCTCCAGCAGATGTGACCTAGGTGCAGAAACAATTTGAGGTAATGGAACCGGATTTGGCCTACAATAGGCACTTCCGTGATCAGCTTCCATCAGCTTGAGTTCGACGTCCCGAAGGCAGGTCGCAGAGGAATCGACCTGTACTGATCGACGGTATTCGGAGCCTGTGAGGTACAAATAAATAAACTGAGAGGCTGTAGAGCATCATAAAATACGTCGAAAATCTGTTTTAGGGTTCATAAGGATCGGCTGTTATGCCCCGAAAAGTATTAGAAACCTGTTCGCAAATCTGAAAACTTTCACCCAGCCAGTATGTTAAAAGACATCAGCTAGCAGTTTGTCACAGTGGGCTAGGAGTAAGTTGCTGAGGGCTGAACCTAAATATGACTCGATGGAGAGACCTTCTTTTTCGATGGAGCTTCTCTTCATTGCTTACGAAGGTGAATTTCAGGTAGAAAGACATGAGCTCTAATACCTGGAGACATTCGTTCCGCAGGCGTTTTGGAACTTGATACCGCGTAGGCCTCGAGGCTTTCGCTGACAACCAAGGAATGAAGATCCTTTAAGTCCATGGATATGACAACCATTTTCTTGAGCTGACTATCTTTGAAGAACTCTGAGTCGTCAAGCGGGCTACGAACTAGGAAAGGACACTTAACAGGTAAAGCTTCTAGAGAGCATTGAAGGTACAAGCCCACCTATTGTTGTCTTGTGTTCCTCTCGGAAACGAGAAACGATTACACTAATGGTCTGCCGTCCTTATGGATCTTGGAGTCGAAGAAGATGGCGAGGCTCAGGCCGTCACTCTTTCGTACGGAAGAAGTCAATTTGGTCAATCACTCGTCGTTGCACCAATTCTCCGCCACTTTCTTCACTTTTGCGGTTTTCCTCGAATACGCACGAGGTTGCTTTTGACAACTTCATCGGCTTGACGTTTGTGCTCTACCGAGAAAATAACGACGAAGCCACCTTCCTTGTCCAAATCCCTCTGCTTGAGTGCGGCGCCCCGAAGGTAGGTCGCAATGGAATCAATCTGTTCTTGCACATTGGAGTGGACTGTTTTTCTTGGCAAGGTGCCGATGCGTTCAACGATGCACCGTTCTGCCTCTGAGGCACAGCTTTTTTCCAGTGACAACATTCACATATTGTCACGATTGGCGTTCACGTAAAACTTCGGTCCTAGTCTCAGGGCGTCATTTACGGGGTCCAGCAACGAAGTTGTCCCATTTAAGCAGACGTCTTGACTCGCCTAGCTTTCTCCTACGAAAAAGCGACAGGCTGAAAGTTGACATCTATTTCAACTGCTAGATCCATAAGGATGACGAGCCTTTCGTGTCATCAACACCTTAGGTCGCTGTTAAAAAAAGATCATTTATTTTTCAGCTGTAGCTGCTTAAAGGGGTGGACGGTCTGCTCACCATCTTGGCCGTGGTGGCGCTGTTTTGTGGCCACAGGAAGTCGTTCGGGCTTTTGGCGATACGGTGGCTGCGGACTGGTGGGACGGCGTCATCTTCATCGCGGGAGCAAGGGAGAATTCTGCAAGTCAGGGTCCTGAGAAGGCCCAAGGCCCTCGGTCTCGGCAGATAGGGGTGATCGACGTCTGTCTGGACATCTACATTGGCCCTGGCGGTTCTCTCGTCACTTCGCTATCTTCCAGTAATTCTCTTGACGTAACAGGAGCTTCTCCGAGCAAGCTCGCTCTGTCTGCTCACACATTACAGGCCTCTCGATCGCCTGACTTGCGATTTTATAGGCAAAGACCAAAACTGTATGATACTTCGTCCAATCGTCGCACCACCGCAAACGTCTTTTTCCCGCCATACCATTGGTCTAGGCCTGGGGCCCATTTCGGTTTCCCGCCTCAATGTCGCCGGTCGAATTGCGGTCCGTCAAACCGCCTTTCCTCTCCTCGCCAATGGTTCTTGACGGACACACTGTACAATGCACGGGCCAGCTTCGCCTCACCGACATTGTCGATTGTAGTCTACGCCACTTGGCACCTGCACTCGGTCAAAGATCTTGGGAGATGTTGCGTTTCGTCACGCCTTCAGAATCCAATTGCTGGAACCTCCGACTTAATCACCCAACGAGCCGGCCATGCTTCGGCTTGGTATTCATCGCTGCTGGCCTAGGGACCGGGCATCGTCAATCGTGCTGGATTACAGTCGCGACAAAAGGGTACGTCAGCGCGCGCGTCTCGACGAAGTCGTCACGCCTGTCCCGTTGGGTGCGTTGTCTCGTGTTAGGGAGAGTTAGCGACGGTGCTTGTGTTGGTCGGGTCGAGCGTTTCATCGAAACTCTGCTTTCACGTAGACAGCGGCGGGATCCACCGCCGTCTACATGAAAGCAGAGTTTCGAGGGATCCACCGCCATCGAGGGGAAGAGTACAATGAGTCAGCCGCAGTGCGCGCACATCATAAAGTCTGCCACAAGCTCAACATGGCACAGAAGAAGAAACTCCAAGTGCCCCTCTAAGCGCTCGTCGGACGAAATTCATGCAGCGGCACGCACCTGCGACGAGGAAAACACCTGTGGCTAGCTAATGTTGCACAAGCCTCCACGCAAACGCACCGCTCGGCGTGTTCGCTTCCTCATCGTACCAAGACGCTGGGCTGGATAGCCAGCGGTACGAGGTGTTAAATCTGTCCGTACGTACCAGCCTCTACTCATCAGTCGTGACGGTGACTCGGCGGCGACAAGTGGTGCCGCACCAGTAGCTTGACCTGCTGCCGGAGCTGCCGACTCCTCGCCGCTCGGACTATCCTGCCAGACCCGCAGCCTCAGCCCTCAAAAGCATCGCACGCTGTGTGGTGTTAAGGTCACAGAAGTGCAGGCCGCATTTCTTTGTGAGAACTTCGTTGTCGGGGTTGGAAACGGGATCCATCGTAACGCTGGCGCAAACGTAAACGAAGCGATGGTAGCGACGGCTGATGGAAGCCTTCAACGGCCGGCGGTAGTTGTCATTTCGGTTGCTTCTGTGCTGTACCGCTCGCTGCCAGCAATCACGGGCTCCGCGTTTACGTCATTGCACGTCACTTCTCGGGTACTTAGTCATCAGAGAGCGGGAAAAATTTTAGCAAATTCCAATCCAGATCTCTAAGAACTAAATGCGTCCTTTACGGCCAAACAAGCGACAACGAAGCCACGAAATGCCGAACTATCGGATTTTGCTAAAAAGAAAAAAAATGATACTGAGTTGTCCTCGGTGTCCCTTTAAACGTGTGCTAACGGATGAAAAGCCTGCGCGAAAACTCGAACAGCAGCGGCAACGCCACCACGTGGCCAGCTTTTCGCTGAACTGTGTGTGTGCAGCAGTAGCTTAGCGTGTCGTAGTTTTGTTTCTTTTTTTGCGTTATGCACGTGACCTCCGAACGCGGAAGCGAATGTATCTTGTTGAGTTGTTTCAGATATTCAAAGATCTTTTTTGATGCACGTTGTATTTCAGAAGGGCGTATTTAATTTCTGCGGCCGCAACGGACACTAAACAAGCACTTTGCGCATGACATTTTCATCGAGGACGTCCGCACACCAGAGCGCGTAACTTATTCGGGAAAGCGAAGTACACAGCTAACGTCGCCGGGTGAAGGCAGACCAGATTGCCTTCAGGGTTCATGGCCTGCAACGCCTACGGTTTGCATCGATACTGTCAGCGAGTGTTCAAAACCTTGTAGATACTGCATATCGCAACAGAATAAATTTTGAAGTCCCAGATTTTATAATAACTCCTCAACAACTGCAAAGATAAACTACTTGACATACTGCTTGCTAAGAAATGCAGCCAGTTCGTCAGCGTTCGACAACAAAGCAACCTATGACAAATGACACTGTCTTTTCAGCGATTTGTTTCCCCGAAATCCTCGTGTAGCTGACTGTTGTCGAGCAAAGGGGGGCGTTGTCCCCGAAGGTTTGGAGTAAAAAATGCCAAAACAATGGCGTCGTTGGCAGCATCGTCCCAGTGAGACAATGATAGATGGCAAAAAGGGGGAAACACCCGTCTTTGCGCAGGCGAAACACATACACGCACGGGGCCACCGCATGTCTGTGCATCTTGGAGCCCTCAAGGCCGGACATCACGCCCAGCTTAATAAAGACAGATGCATCTGTCAAAGCGTCAATGCTTTGCCGTGCCACCGTCCTGCGTGGCTTCTCTTTAGGCAGTCTCGTTTCCTGACCCCTATTTTCATTGCTTACTCGGCGCACCTTGTCTCATGGGGGCAAAAGACCTGAATACGTCTTCAAAGAAGAGAGAGAAAAAGAAGAGATACATATATAGAGACGAAGAGGAAAGAGAACAAGCCGCCCGATGTCTACTCCAAACGAAATCACATCTCGGCGCTGCCGAGGAGCCGGAGATGTTCCCTCGCCGGGCAGAAAACGCGACGAGGCAAGAGCAGCAAGAGAGTGGAGCACTGTTTATTTGCGCGTTACTCACGAGACCCGCCCACCAGCGCGCGCCGAGGGTTTTAGCGCCGGCCCAACGCCTCTCCCGTGGTCCGTTTCCCGCGTGGGTCCATCGTTACCGCCCCGGGGCCTCCCCGTGACAGGGCCATCAACTCTTGGTCCACGGACGCCGCGCTCGCTCGTGAGCGGTGATCAGCGGCGATGCCTCGAAACTTGGGCGGACGATGTGCGGGCGAGGCGACTTTTTTTTTTTTCTCGCAGTCGCGGCGTCGGCCACGTGCGTCGTATCATTTGCTGGGCGCCGTCATCTCGGAGTTTGAAGCCTCGAGTCAAGCATGCTCGTTGTAATACGCGCGGCACCACCGCCGCCAGTCGTGTCGATCGGCCACTCCTCTCCCCGTAACTTGCGGCGCTCTGCGAAGGGCTTGTTTCCATGGCTTAACCGAGGGAAGCCGTGGTTTGTGCAAGTGATGGGTTCAGTCAGAAGCTCAGGTGCAGGAACGCCCCGCTATCGTTTCATTTATACTGCTTATTGGCACTAGCGAAACTTACAATATTACGCAATGAGTGCCGCGTTATTGCTGAAGAAATAGCGCTCTAACCTTAATCTAGTATAAAGCCTTCTCATCTTTGAATATGCAGTCTAACGCAATTTCAAGGTGATTACTTCAGGGTTAACCTACTCGGGTAAGACTCCTCTTACACGGTTTCTTTTCGCAAGAAGGCAGCAACGTTACACAAGCTTAGCTGTCCGAACGAATCTCCTATGCACACCGTCGTTTGCTGCGGACTGGTAACCGACCGTCGCACCAGGAAAACTTTATTGGTCCGTTTTAGCCGGAACTTGATAGCCTTCAAACCGCATTAGACTGTACACGACTTACTGCGAGCATGCGCTGAGCTTAACCCGCGTTGTGAATCGCGGGTGGCTCTAAAGAGGAGGTAAACGCACGACCGGCTTTTGCAAAGCGCGTGTCTTATGTCGCATCTTTAGTTTGAATTTAGTAATAGCATACAGCCACCTAATTATGAACGTGTTGTAGATGGTGGCGTGGGCTGAGCCAGCTTAGCAAATTTCTACGAAAGGGATGTACTGAGCACGGACAAATTTTAGGGGGTGAGAATTTGACGCTGTGTGATGTCGGCAAGTGTGTCCCACCTACGTGATCCAATAGAGACATCAATCAAAGCGCAGATCAATGAAGACTAGCGGTATCGAGAATAACAAGGGAACTTCTCGTGAACTGTGACGCGCTCGTTGTTTCAGGGAATCTGTCCCCACATCTACCGCTTTCGTAAGGCAATGCAGCTGTTCGCTAGCCCGGCCAAGGGCCTTAAGATTTCGGGTGACCCGGTTTTCTCGCTGCCTCTTGGTGCAATTCGTGTAGATCTCTCTACTGTCAGTGTATGCGTGCACGCGCGGCTATCGGCTGTAATTGGGGGGGAGAATGGTGTCGCTTGCGAGGGTGGCGGTCGTCAAGTTGGCTAAAAACGTGCGTCTGAATCGGTGTGGGCGATATTGCATGCAAAAGCCGGGACTGAGGAGGCTCTGAGTAAACCCTTAATATACAGATGTACACTCAGGCCGGAATGAAGCCTGAACAGCGCCTATGAAGAAAACAAAATATTTTACCTGTGTGCTTTCAGCTGCAGTATTCAGCTAGCCTGATTAAAGTGTCAGGGTAAACGATCTGCCGAAGTATACATCGATAAACTCTTTCTGAATGGATAGCTCGCTGAAAAGTAGACAAGTACACCATATGTGTGTTCCCATTTCATTCCGCCCTACTATACGGTTCTTTCTTAGTGGTATCAGTATCAGCAGTATTGTCCATGTGATTAACAGCAGCATGACAGTAGCGTTCTCGCGCGACGGATGAGTGTCATACGTTACGAGGGAGTGGAACCCGGAGTAAGGAGTAAGTACTTTGCCCCATAGTGGTGTTAAAGGGCGGGCATGGAATTGACGGTATCACCTGCAATGTGGCTGAGGTCTCGAGACCGGCGACGTTAGCAAACTGAAATTAATAACAAGTGTAAAATAGAACAAACCATGACTGTTTCGAAGCGAGTTCAGGTGCTCGTAGCTTGCTTGCTTGTTTTTTTCTTTCTTCCTTTCTTTCTTTCTTTTTCTCCCTTCCTTTCTTTCTTTCTTTCTTTCTTTCTTTCTTTCTTTCTTTCTTTCTTTCTTTCTTTCTTTCTTTCTTTCTTTCTTTCTTTCTTTCTTTCTTTCTTTCTTTCTTTCTTTCTTTCTTTCTTTTTTTCTTTCTTTCTTTCTTTCTTTCTTTATCTCTTTAACTCTTTCTTTCCTTCCTTTCTTCTTTCTTTCTCTCTCTTTCTTTCTACTTTAAATCCTTCCTTCTTTTTTTTTGTTTCTTGCGGAAGTTCGGAGTACTCTAGTGTAGAAAGAAAATGTCGCCGGCAGCTGACACGGGCACAGAGTAAAGATTGATGCAGTTCGAATAACATAAGAAACGGGCGTGTAGCTATATTAATGTGAAAGACAGGGGAACAGGTAATGCGCTCCTTTGAGTGTTTGAGCACACAGTGGTATGTTCCCAAAATCGAGAGAGCACAGTTTGGCGCTGTAGAGTGAACACACACATATACGCCTTGGCAAGTGATGGAGAGCGCGTCCAACATAGCCTCATTTGTCACGCGCCCGCGAGAACGACCTGAGGAACCTTGAGTTGGGCGCCCCGTCGAATCAGGATATATAGCCGGTAGGATACTCTCCGGCACTCAGTTAAGCTCCATCTATTCACGCCTGCTTGGAGGTGTAATTCAGCCGCTATAAATAACTCGCGCCTCACGTCATCGACAGCTCAATGTGCGCAGGATTTATTGCAGAGTTTTCTAGATTAATTGCAGGTTTATGAATTCGTTTGCTTTACTTTCTTCTATTTGCATTGTTTGTTTGTTTGTTTGTTTGTTTGTTTGTTTTCCTTCGCCTTTCTAAACAAGCCTCGTTGATCACACCAAACTGCGCCAAACAAATACGCCACTGACGTATAAGTGCACCTTATTTTACGCACATATTTAACGCTTGCGTGTCGTCAGGCCTGTTCCCGTGTAACATGCAATCCGCAAGAGTTGCCGTGATATATAAAAAAGGCAAAATAGATTATCTATCGAATTATCATCCAATTTCTATTCTTCCCGTCTTTTCCAAAGGATTCAACAAAATAATTCTTCAGCGTTTGACTGCTTTTTTTTTTAACAAGTACAAAATCATAATTGAGGCACAGGCAAAGTAACATGAATAGATAGTATTGCTCGGCAAGTATACTACGGCAGGCTCATTCATTTTCATTCATCGCGCTTTTATTTATCCTAAGGGCCCATTAGAGCGCATTACACAGGGGGAAAAAAAAAAACATATAAAGACAGCAAAATGAGTCAGTTTTCTTGGCTCGGCTGTAACTTCTTTTACCAAGCGATGAAATTGAAAGATGTTTCATGCGAGTGAAATCTGTTCTTTTTCAGGAGCAAGTTATTTTGCAGTGTATAGCTCCCGCCAGCGGTGATGCACTTCCGCCATTTGAGCGCGGTCTCTGCACGCTATCGTAGACGAAGGAAGGCCTCTGTCGACGACTCCAACGGCGCACTGCATGGGCGAGCTATTCGTTGGACGCGAAGCGCGCGCCCTATAGAGATACTCCTCCTTCTTGGGAAACAGCCAGAAGCCAGATGGTGCGAGGTCTGGGCTGTCAAGCGCATAGCTTCAGGGAACAACATCCGTCAGCAGCAGCCGTCGTCAACTCCGACATGCAAACTACAGAGTGCATTGCCGCCGCTGGTGGGGACTGTATGGAAAATCCCCAGGAAACAAGACATTCAAAACCGTTTCAGGAATATGCAACGTCGTTTAATTTCCTCGCTTAATACAAAAGTTACAGACAGTTCAAGTGCTAGGGCTTACTGAACATTGAATTTACAACCTAAGAGGAAAAAATTATTGGAGACAGATCAAATATGTCTGTACATTTTAGTGCGGCGCCGAAAAGCTTAAAAATTGTTTAGAACCCATTCATATACCCGTACGCACTAGAAGGCATGAAATACGAGAACAATGTTTGAACTATCACTACACAAACACGCTTATTTGGCTTGTTTTGCGAGCAATCTTCAAAATTAATTAAAAAATTTAATTATTCGAAGCTGCCCTGTTCATCCAATTTCTAAGATATTCGTATCGGGGAGAAAAGGGTGCTCTACATTTGTCTGCGCTGTATTACAGTGTGCTTTGCATAGCCACATGAACCACGTGCACTCATCGGATCCACAGGTGTCTGTACATATGTGTACAAAGGTCCGCTAATTGTTGAACGATTGGCTGTCCTGCATGCGCTGGCTAATCACGATGGGTAATGAGGCCTCTATTAGTAAAAGCACCGCTTGATGACTAACGCTAGTCTTGGTGCGTGCGAAACACTTCCCACATATATTTTTTTTTTACTGCATTTCCCATTTGGGTTTAAGATAGTTTTACCTAGCGCCCAACTCGTTTTCTTTTTTCTTCGTCTATACAGATATATGGGAACAAGCTACTCTCGTGTGGTAATACATACACTCATAAGCATTTTCAAATTTACCCTTATAAGAGTAGCCATACTGACACTAGGCCACGACAGCTGTTCCGATAAGCGGATTTCGTTGAGGCAGCGTACTGAGCATGCGCAGTCCAGAATGCACGTATTCTCATTCAAGTTGTAAACAGTGAAAATGTTTATACGTATCAGAACAAAATTGAATGACTGTTTGGAGCTGAATTTTCACTTAATCGTAAATTTCCAAGCAAAAAATAGAAAAAACTCTTACAATAAAAGTTTGATTGCTGCGACTCTGGCTCTCTATCAAAATGCAGGCCGCATATTGTAAAGACTATTTTTCCGGGTAATGCTTTTATTATGCTCTGTAAAATTGGTAGCCGCGCCTGTTACGTCAGGACTGACAACTAGCGAGTAATATTACTCGCCGCGCGGTTGGTTAACGACGAAAAGGCGGAGAGAAATGAACCGGCAAAATAATCGTTACGAAATGCGTCTCCAAGCGTCAAATTTCTGCAGAATGTGCCTGCCAGAGTGTTTAAAACGCACGGAAGAGCCGTGACAAATTGCACTATATGTGTAATTGTCACGTCACTTGCGTAAATTTTGCACAAATTTATTGCTGAGATTACAACCCAAGGTAGCATTAACGTTAATATTTAAAAGCAGTGCACCCGTAAATCTTAATTCCTAAATCTTAAAATACTGTGATTTTCTGAAAAAACTCCCAATCATTCAGGGCTTTGAAATGAAATAGTGGTCTCAACGGTCTCTGAATTATAACGAGTTCTTTTGTAACGCGGTGAGTGTTCCAAAACGTTCAATAAAGAAAATAAAAAGTGAGTGTTCCAAAACATTTCAGCGGTTGCTGGGAAAAACAATTCCATTGTTCTATGCATTTTGATAGGAGCCTTAGTGCTCGACTTTTCTTCTGCTTTCGCCTGTCATTCCCTTTCAGGCATCCGTTGGCCCGCCACCTCTCCTTTTCGAAAATTTGCAACCTTGATTCGGCACTGAAGCGTTTATTTCCTTGTCGTCAGCGGTGTGGTAACTTACTTGCCTGTTTCCCAGCGTCAAACGCTTAGCAGAGTTTGTCGATTTCTTTTCTTATATTTTTTTTTGAAAACATTGCCTCAGTCGGACGTTAAGCTTAGTGCAATTGAACATACTCTTTTTTTTTTTCGTCCCAGTCCTTCTATATCTTTTTTTTTATATAGGTGAATGTCTGAAGTCGTCTGCAAGCTGCTACTTCCAGTGCAGCTGCCTCGTCTTCCAAGACTGCCGAAATACAAGGAAGGATTTTTTTTTTTTAGCCGTTTCCCGTAATTAAAGTCATGCCTTTGATGCTCTTCGAGGAAGAAATGCCGTGAATTCTTATTCGTTCCACAGCTTTTTCCATGTTCGTGGCAGTTGTAGCTTCGGGAGACCGAAAGTGCCTCGTCGTGGTTGCCTATTTAACTGTGTTCAGCAGTCTTGTTGTGAAGCATCGAATCGTCTATTCTTTCTTGCTTACAAATGGCTAAAATATATATATTAAAAGGTGCTCAAAGGTACCAAATGCGCCTTTTCAATTAATAAAGTAGAGAAACCTTAGTCACGAGATGATTCCGAAACAAGTTTTATACAAGTCAAAGTAACTACATGCATATACTTACCTGCGTAGAATGAAAGCTTCTCAAATCCTGGCTTTCATTCTACGCCGGTCACTAAACAATAATTATGGACCATATATCGCTACATGGACCTGCAAGCCACTTGTTAGAACAGGCGCGTTTCGTAAGCCTACACGAGGAGAAGAGCGCGCGAATAGGTACTTGACCTGGGGCATGAAAGGAGCGCAACTGCACGCTGCAAGATATAGTTGACGCACGGAGTAAAATGTGCGTGTCGGAAAGAGCAGTACGCAGTTAGTTTTCAAAGTAAATAGGTGCATAGAAGCATCGCCACAAAAGAGCGTCGAAGTACAGCGATACATAAGAGATGGGCACGTTAAGTCAAGAACGATGACTTCGATGGAATGCTAGAAATGAATGGGTTTGATTCTCTGTACTGCGTCCAGCGATAGATCATCCCACTCGCGGGATGACCTGGTGAAAAATGACTGACGGTGAGCTGTGGCCTATGCAAGAGGAATATGCGAGCGTCAATTACAATTCTAAGTTGAAACCTAGCAGGATATTAAAAAAAAAACTAGGTTGAAACTCCAATCATGCCCTTGATATCCACTCCTTCATGTAATTTCCGCACATAACAAGTGAAAGGTGGATAGTAAGCTTCATTCCGCCAAAAACGATTTTTGCAACTTGGTCCAGAGGTACCAAGTGTCACGCTGACAAAAAAGAATGTAACGCAGTTGTGCCCCAGGGGAGCACATTATCATTTGTCAGATCTTAGGCATAAGCACAGCACCTAATTGCTGCCCCAAGAACGGGTAGTGCAGCCATAATTTAAGGATTTAGGGAGACTCTAGGCCATGCAGGTAAGCTGACTTGAGGAATCTTCAACTTTTTCATAGGTGGTCAGTGGGCTTCACGCCAGGGATATGGTGTAATATTCCCTTTTGCCGACAGCTTTGCTTTCCGGAGAAACAAAATATTACCAATAATACCATAAGAAGGCTACATAAGAGCTCAAATTCTAAGCTGTCTCCCCTTACCCCTTATTTTTTGCTCAGAATGTCCTATCCAAAAAATAACATTTATTTGGTAACGAGTAGACCCTGAGCAATGCATGAAGAGTATAAATAATCCCTGTCGACGGTATTTCAAATATATATGCATATATGGCATCGGTGGCCGTTGGCTTCCTTCATATATATATATATATATATATATATATATATATATATATATATATATATATATATATATATATATATATATATATATATATATATATATATATATATATATATATATATATATATATATATATATATATATATATATATATATATATATATATATTCAAGATCTTTCAGTAGCGTGTGTGTGTGTGAGAGAGAGAGAGTACATGAAAGATGCCAGCAGTCACTGAAACCAAGGAAAGCAAAGAGGAGCGCTTTCATTTTTATTTGTGGTGTTGGATGATGGAAAATTAGTAGTGTAAACCGCGGACTACTCAGTGGTACTAAGTAGACCCACCAAGCTTTGTAACTACAGCTTTTAATCGAGACCGCGCTCCTGCAGGCGTTGTCTAACTGGACTGAAGCGATTATTTATTAAACCCGCTCGCAGGTATCAGGCTTTGCAACGCAGCTATAGACACCCCTAAGACTGTGGAATATTCACATCTACATAAAATCTGGCCGAGTCCATGTCTCTACTGAAAGCGTCCTCAAGAGAAAGGGCGTTTGTTCCGGCAAAGCAGAAAGCACAAGCAGAAAAAAGCCAAAAAGCAATGTTAGTGAGGCTCGCCCGAGTCTATTGCAAAAAGAACGGCGAATTAAAAACTATACTGCAGAATTTATTTTTCGATGTCATGGATTGAGAGTAAGCCGACTCCTGTAATGGAATCCCGAACGGCTGTCCGTACCTAATACTTGCATGCCGACTCCTCCTTTATCTTTGTACCGCCCATAATCCTTGCGTTATCTTTTCTCTTCTCTTCTGTACAAAACTGAGCCTGCATTGATGTGTTTTACGCCAGTTTGTCCTTCGTGTAATATTTATTTTCTTGCTGCTTCCAGGCCTCCATTACTACCGCCAAAAGCGACAAAAGAGCGGCCCCTTAATACCTCGCACTTAAGAAATTCTTTATGCCACAGATGAATACTCGATGTGACCCAAAGCGAGCAATGTTCTGGTGACATTGAGCATATCACGTGTAGAAAACGGGTGAATGCTTCATTGAGATCAAAAGTATAATACTATTCTTCAACTCGGAAAACCTCTAAACTAAATACACACTTAGAAACGTTTCAGGCAACACGCTGGGAAAGCCTGTATTTGATTTAAAACTGCACATCGATGGTGCCGGCTCGCCCACATATCTCCGCACTTTCACAATCGAGAGACGATGGCGAAACAGCACCTGAAGAGACCGTTGCAAAACGGTGGGCTGACGGAATCAATACAGTTCTTCTATAACGGCATAAAGTTCGATTTCAGCCTGTTAAACGGCAGTCGGGAAACGTCGAATACAAAAGCGTCCAGACAATTTCGAAACTTCATCGTTTCCTCAGATCACGATTTACGGCGTGAAATGCGAACAACACGCTCGCTGTTTCGACAGGACGTAGCCACGAGTTTCCAGCCCTATGCTTCAACAGTAGCAGGCTGTCAGACGTGCAATATATCGGTCTCACCCAATCTTTCATTCGCAGTTTCCCCGGTGCGCTGTTCAACACCTCAGACAGCGTACTATAGAACTTTCCGGTAGCCTTCAGGTCCCCCGTGTGAAGGTAACAGTTCCAAATGGGCGGCAAATGTGAAAGTTAAGTTGAGGTAAACGCTGGTTTCTACCGACGCGGAAAAAAAAATATGGGAGACGATTAAACATCGCCTTTAAGAGTAGAATGCTACATTGTTATCGGGTCCTGTTCGCATCGCCTGCTCAACACTCACACAACTACCCAGTTTCTAATTAGCATACTCTTAATTACTCATGTACACAGCAGTGCATGTCTCAAAGACATTCACAATGCATTCACATGGACCGCGTTTAATTAACTTGAACCAACGAGCCTTCATGGGTAGCTTTCCCGTCTCGCACTCCGAAGGTCCTGCGCTCCATTCCCATCCAAACTCGAATTAACCCAATTTTCTTTGGAGGAGAAATTCTAGAGGCCCACGTACTGTGCGATGTCAGTGCACGTTAAAGAACCCCAGGTGGTCGAAATTTCCGAAGCCCTTCACTACGGCGTCTCTCATAGCCTTAGTCTCTTTGGGACGTTAAACCCCATAAACCAAACCAAACCAATTTTCTTTTCAGCTCAAATGCGTTCCTTTGGTTACAGGAACCTCCCTGAGAAATATGGCGTCAAATGAAACATTATTTGGCCCGTTCCTCAATTTTATTAATTATTTGCTTTCATCTAAATTTTTCGCTCACGGGCAACGATGCCGACGACGACGACGACGCCGGCTTTTCTGCGAAATGCCGCCTATAACGTTATCGCGTTAAAAGCTGATAAATTAACGCGTACCTTATTCGTTACATTGCCGGGCCTCTGCTCGGTTACGACGATTACAAAATGCAAGCAAGCAGCACAAACTTAGAAAAGCGGAACATTAGGTAGAGCCAGGCATTATATACGATTGCACAAAATGCCCGTGAAACCTGCGTTCGTTCATTATCCTCACGGTCAGCCTGAGTGGGACACCAAGGACCCGCTCCGCTACCCTGCAACCTTGGTCGGGACGACAGGCGCCTTGCCAGTCTTTCCGAAATCGGCCTCTACCACCCAACAACCCCCTCCCCTTTTTTTTTTCGTTTTTTCAGGCTCTCACTTTTTATTTCTCGACTTTTTGCGAGGCTTGTTTATTTCGCCCATCCGCGCAAGGTTTTGCTATCTTCTCGAACGATTTTCTTGTCCCGTGCCCAAGAGTGGGCTTCGCCCAGTACAAGGAGCGTGCCTGCGCGCGATCGCTGTCCGAGGCCGCCGACTGTCACGACGGCCATGACATTCGGATTGCCGGGGGATCATTCTTCTCCGGCTAGATACATAGCTCTGTCCGCAGACGCCCTCCTGACGGGCTTAGGTATGTTAATTATTTCTTCTTTGCTGTTTTCTTCTACGGCTCGCGTTTTAATGCTTTTTTCTGCTTTTTTTATATATATAGGAAGCTTGATTGGCAGGAATGGAACTAGGAGCTTGCAGCGCCGAGGCCGCCGTCCCCACTTCTGCAACAACGCGTTCGGAGGCCACTGGCTTGGTTGCAGAGCTGTTCTCGAATGCTTTCAAGGGCGTACGTGGGCATTGAGGGGCGACGTTTCAGTTTCGAGGTGGCAAGCAGAAAAAAAAAAGAAAAGAAAAACGCACGATTACAAGCGACATCCGGGGGCAGTCGAATCGAGACGAGCGCCGAGTGCAATTTGTGTTTCTTCATGCAAGACCACATTGCCCAGCACGCTCGTCACCTGCCGCACGGTGTTTGTTCAAACGCAGCTTTGTGCCAACGGTACTCAGTGCCGCAGACGCGTAACTGCTTGGCGCACCACTGCACAGAGATTGCTAGTGCTATTCTCAGAAGCGATTTTAACCAGACGCGCGTAAGAACAGGGAAGCGAAAAAAACGGTAAAGAAACAAGAACAAAACAAGAGGCGAGCCTTGCAGCCTGGTGTGAATGCCCACTGGTCACAATGCTGAACAACCCAAGTCAGTTCCAGCCCCTGCCGCTCTTAATGGTTGTGCGCTAACCTGTAGAGCGTTTAACCGGCCACTCTATCCGCTCAACTACGCGCAAGGCTTGTTTCTTTTTTTTTTTTCAGCTTTATTAACACGCCCCTGATTCTACAGCGCGCACAAAGCACTATTTTATTTTCTTTTTCGAGCAATCGAAGCAAGAACCGAACGAACGACAGAAGTGAAACATAAAAGTGCCTCCGATAATACTGCGTCAAAAATTACTTCAGAAATGAATAAAGCCACGAGAGTGGACGTCACCTCGAATTCAGATCTCATGAACAAGGCCTTATCATAATGATTCAGCGCATGTGAAAGGGCGAGTTTTCCCAAAGAATATGCTTTTTCCCTATCAAAGCTGCTCGAAGACAATTGGGTGCTACGGCCAATTTTTCATCGTGACTGGATATCATAAAGTTATGACGGATAGCGGCTGCTGACGAATCGCTGTGTCTTTTAAATTACGCAACAGGATGTCTTACAGTGACTCCGTAAACAAAACTAAACTTGAAAAAGCAATGGCATTGTATCCAAACAAATCCTTGCCTCGTTCTCATATGAACGGTATGAGCACAGTTGTAGCACTCAAACGTGCTGAACTTCCTGTTCCTAGTTAAGCACAAATACAATTACAAAAATGCCAGCAATTTCTTATAGAAAATGTGAAACAGGCGAATAATTAAAAAGTACTAGAACAGGCTCAATCGGCAGCATGGATTTTTTAAAGCTACATGAGTGTATGATCTGGTACATGGTACAGACTTTCAACTTTTATCCATGTCTGTGGAAGAAACGAAGAGCTATCCGCTCCCAGCAAGTGCCTGCGGCTAAAACCTGCATAAATAAATTAGGATGAGCGTACTCGTCTAAAAGCGGCGGCGCTTGCTGCAATCACTACGAATGTGAGAATTGCCAATTTTCGAATCGGATTCGGAGAAGCGGTGTCGTAAGTGTCAAAATGAACCCGAATGCACGTTTCTTTTTTCTTAGAATAAATGAATCACGACGAAGGGGTTACCAGCAACTGCAAATCTGATCATATGCCTCAATGTACTCCTTGATGTAATCGAGTCGAACTAAATGAAATCACGCTCAGGTGAGAAGCATTTATGCGAGTGAGAAGTGACGGGCACCGACAGAGTTGGTCACCGCGAGAAATGCGCGCATAGAAATTTTGTTTGAAACCTTTATTTAGCCCGTACATACGATCTACTGATCAGACCGAGCCGGATAAGGGAAACGACATGTGGGCTGCGGCATCACGCCAGAAGGTGTCCCGGACCTTCGGGTTGGGGAGGAATTCCAGGAGCAGGTTCCAGAGCGATTCTGCAGTTATGGCGGTTGTTGTGTTGCCCGGAGCTAGACGTCGTAGGATTCAGGCAGATAAGCTGTAGTGAGTGCACCTAATATGCTTCTTTCTGAGGAGGTGAAGATGGGAAACTCCCGGATGAAGTGCGCATTCGTAGCCGGAGTGTGGCACGTTTGGAGTACGCATTGTAAGTTTATTGATTCTGAGCGTATCAGTAAAGCTTGAATAGGTCAAGAAAGTCTCAGGTAAGTATATTTAGATAGATCCGCATATAGTAATAATAATAATAATAAGAAGAAGAATTTTCATTTCCATAACCGTACGTTGATGGATAACGTCGTTAAAGAAAGCATGTGCAGCTCAGCGGAAATGGAGACACCAGTGTAGTAATAGAGTTTTGTCACGAATATTTGGTCATAAGTGAATGTTCGCGGATGCCTTATGAACGATTCTCCAGTCGAATACGAAATGATTTGATTTATGATTGATGGGGCTTTAACGTCCCAAAGCGGCTCAGGCTATGAGGGACGCCGTAGTGAACGGCTGCGGAAATTTCGACCACCTGGGGTTCTTTAACGCGCACTGACATCGCACAGTACACGGGCCTCCAGAATTTCGCCTCCATCGAAATTCGACCGCCGCGGCTGGGATCGAACGCGCGTCTTTCGGGTCAGCAGCCGAGCGCCATAACCACTGAGCTACTGTGGCGGCTTCTAATATCAAATGAATAGTACGAAATGTTCAATTCATATTTCAAAATATCGAACGCTCGCTGAGCGCTCAGTAGCAAAATTTTATATTCAAATGAAATATTTGCGTTCCATCGTCTAAACAAGTCGCATCATAATAGTAATAATAATAATCCTGACTACTCTCACTGCAGGACAAAAGCCTATCCCATATCTCTCCAATTAGCCCTGTCCTGTGCCAGCCAAGGCCACCTTATCCGTGTAAACTTTTTAAACTCCTCCGCCCTTTCTGCCACCCCCTGCTACGCTTGCCATCTCTTGGAATACAGTCCGTTACCCTTAGCGACTGTCGGTTATCTTGCCTTCAGATTCCATGCCGTGCCCAAGCCCATTTGTTCTTGATTCCCAAGTTGCGGTCTGATACTGATCCGAAGCCTTCGTCAGCATGGCGTCTCTTGCCACCTAAGTCTTCACCCGCACTTCGGGCTTACAGACGAGCGAAAAAACGAAAAAACGTGCGCGGACTTAGCTATCGGTGCAGCTGAGCTCATATGTTGTCATCGTTGAATCCTGGCGCACTTGTTGAGCCGACTTTCTCGTCGTTACCGGTCAAGAATAGCACGTTAAAGTCCCAAAATAAAAACGACATTTCGGGAAGACCGCGTTCAGCAGATCGCCACATCTTAGGTACAGGGCCAACGCTGGACAACCATTTGCGTGCGACACCCTGACGACATGGTTGCGCAGTCAATCTCCCGAATAACGGGCGATCGGCACCGCTACTCTTGACGCAAGATTGACACCGCTACTCTGGTTGACACGAATCGATAAGCAAAGATTTTGTCGCCGTCGGAAACACCGAATGTTCGCCCTGTGCCAAGAAGAGAGGACGGCCGCACTGCAGCACGGATACCCGCCCCGGTGGAGGCACCGGCGTGTCCTGAACAGTGCGACCGTCGTTTACAAATGACAGCAGCGCGCGGGTGCGCGCGCGTTACGTGAGGACGGGCCGAGGGCGAGAGAGCGGCCCCGTGGCGTAATGGCGCGTTCGAAACGGCACGTCGCGCGGCGATAGACAGCCGAGGAAAGGAAACCCATTTGCCGCGCGTCCGGCCATGCTCGTGATGAAAGTCGACGGGCAGCACTCCATCGTGTAAGCCGCTGTAGCTATTTTCTTTTCTTTTTGTCTTCTCTCTTTCCTCCTTCCTTTTCTTTCTTTTCTTTCGTGGCTCGTCCTTATTTTCCACCTTTATTTGTATGTTTCCTATTCGTCTGTCTGCAGGTGGAGTGCATCGATCCTCGGAGCGTCGTTAACGGTAAAGCTTTGTACACTTGCCATCAGGGCGCCACCGAAGTATACCAGTTTATCTCTATACATGTACGCGCGTCTCTGTCCGCGGACAACGCGTATGTATACCACGTCGCGTGGTTGGCGCAGTAGTACGCCTTGGAACGCTCGGCGATTGTACGAGGGCAACGAATGCTAAAATAGCGCAACACACTGAGCAGAGAGGCCTATATAGTTATTGGGCCGAATATGAAGGAACTGCGCCCTTTCTTTGATTGATTTTTTTTCGTTCTAAGTTTTTGACAATGAAACATGCACTAAGCATCACCGCAAAAGCAGCAAGCGATAGGTTAATGAGCCCTTGACATTTTCTCCGAAGTTTGTTTTGTTTTCCTTCTTTTCCGCTCCGTGACCGGCTGAATAATGTTTTCGACAGAAAACGGAGGGGGGGGGGGGGGGGGGGGGGGGGGGGGGCGTCACGAGCTGTTTTTCCGCGTACAAACAGCGCAACCTTGTTGCATTCCGATGATTACCCGACTTAGTTCGCGCTTGCTTCGCTCCCATCAGGATTCTATTCACGCTCTCTTGCGGGCTTTAAAAACTGCTCGTTGGCGGCTTATTTCGACAAGCTGTTCGGTCAACTCTCTGTCCGGCTTCAAGCGCCCTGCGGATTACGCTTGGCACGTCGTAGAGGCAAAAGCACTCCTGGCACGAGGGTACTGGCATTTCTTCGGCCATTTCAAGAGAAACTTTATGTAGGCTATGTGCGCTATGAGTTCCAGCAACTTTGGCGCACGTATGCCATTTGCCCTGAAGCGCTAGCTTGAGGCCGTGGTATCGACTCTCCAACTGCCTGGTCCTCTACGGAAGGCAGAGGTCGATCGCTGCTTCATTGAGCACCACTGCACGCGCTGAGTTCATGTACTCATGCCGCGTATATCTTTCGAATCCAATCCTTCTTTCGTCTTTTTTTATCAACGGCAAAGAAAAAAGAATATGGCCATATATCATGGAGTGCCCTTTGGAAAGAGCGTCGTTATTCTCCTGTTTTTGAGCCTCGCGACCTTAAAAGAGCGAATTCTGGCGAGACAAAGCGGTTCGCTTTCGAGTGGGGCGCTCCGTGCGGACGACGTCAGGCCTGGCTAAGGATTTCCAGTGTGGAAAAAAAAACTACACCTAATGTGTGTGTGTGTGTGTGTGCGTGTGTGTGTGTGCGTGTGTGTGTGTGTGTGTGTGTGTGTGTGTGTATATATATATATATATATATATATATATATATATATATATATATATATATATATATATATATATATATATATATTTATATATATATATATTACAGCGCTGTTCCTTTTCCTAATGGCTGGCGTGGTGTTCGCGCTACAGCTTGTAACTGTAGTAGGCGTACCTGACGCCCTTGCTTCTTACTCCATTCTCCTCTCTCCCTTTTTTCCTTTTACATCCAATCTTCCATTTCTCCCACAGCAGAATCGCGAACAGCCTTCAGCTTAGCCTCCGTGCCATTCCTGCTCCTCTCTCGCTCTTCGCCTACACGCATGACCGGTTCGTGAGTGGCCGGCGTGCGCGCTGCGACCAATCACGTGATAACCAACGAGATGATTGTCGAAGCCTCGACAGATCAAGAACCGAGCTTAGATTGTATCATCAGCTTTGTTAATATTGCTTCACAATTTGCTGCGACAGAGGTGGAAGCTGCCATGCAGCTCGCGCCAGGAAATTAAGAGCCCAAGTTCGAAGCATCTCGCATGTGGAAACGGTTCTTCAGTGCCTCGCGCCGGTCACTTTGGCAATCGTTATAGCTCGGCATAGGGCAGCATCAGCTGGAGTGCCGGCCAATCATGCATTCTACCTCTTGGCTACAGCAACTGAGCCACCTTCTCGCAGTTCAACAAGCTGCGCGAGAAGTAGTACAGACTCTATGAGCCACGTGGATACTCAACTAAAATTTGTTGCTTCTTCTTCGGTAACAAGTCGCCCTGCTGCCCTCTCTCGTGTACGACCTATATCCCAAGCAGGGCAGGTAATTCACCCCATCTTGGAAATGTAATGGCAAAACTGGTCGTATACAAAGGACCAGAGTGAAACCATCTCTTTCTAATATTGGGCTGATTACCTATGTTGCTTGGGATGTTGCTCTAACTTGTTACAGGCGAAAAAGCCACCTGAATGCACGTCCGCTAGAAAGACGGACATTGAGCTCTCGGAATTCTACGGCTGAATGACGTCCAGCGTAGTGGCGCCATCGGCGGCGCAACATTTGAGAGCCCTGCCTCGAAGGTGCGTGTTCACAAAAAGTATAGGCTGCGCGAGCTGCATTTTCTCGCGAACGAGGAAAATCGAATGATTGTCGCAAACCAAACGATTGTCGTGGATCTGCCGGAGGCATTCCTTCGTTTAGCATCGACTTACCCCTCCCCCCCCCCTCCCCCGCCCACCGTCCCCTCCCTCCCTCTTTCCTTCTCCTTCCCACCTCGTCGCTGACATGCGTACGTGGGAGCCCCGGGCTACTCCATCAAAGTAAGCCACCTCTTCTTGCACCAGCCTTCACCGGCTAACCATCTAGACAGATAGGACCCCTGGCCCCACTGAATCTCAAATAAGGGACACAGGCCCGGTCATGCAGAAGAAAAAAATGTTGATTTCATTTCTCTTTGTCGTACGCAGGTCACATCTATCCCTGGCAAAGCGTGGTGTCTTATGCACTGAGACCGACGCCACATGTGGTGCTTGCATGTGCTGGGTCTGTGCGTGGTCTTCTGTACTGAAGCAGTTTCCTCGACAGACGCTTTCTTTATTATCTTATTTTCCACTGAAGACAACGCACTAGACATCAGAGCGCACGCAGCACTACGCTGTAGCCATGCACCCCCCCACCCCCCCTCCAAGAAAGAAAAAGGAGGGAGGATGATTTGCACTCATTGCGAAGCTATCACTTGGAGCTGCCCATATGAGGAGTCACAAAGTGTGATACCGAAGCTTCCGTTATGAATTAAACGTTCGCTTTTAACGACTACCCGCTGTGTTCAGTTGCTCATAGTACGCGGTGGTGCCTCTTAATAACCGCCAGGTCATCTTTAGCGACGCAACTGTATTTAGAAGATTACGTCGCTTATCGCAAATTGTATAACAGTAAGCCTTTTTTTCTACTTTATTTTCTTTTCAGCGTAACAGCAAGCCTCTCTAAAAGACCCGTACGTGGTCAGCGCGTGTCTTTTTTTGTTGTTGTTGTCTTCCGTAGAGAAGAATATAATAGGGCCGAAAGCAAACCAGCGCGCTCACCGCCAATTTAACGGATTGCACAAGTAGTTCAGCAGCGCACCTCCTCCCTAACCTCGTTGTTACAATATCTACCTTGTGACTGTTAAGTATTCCCTCAAGCTAATCCTGCCAAGCCTGACTAAATGATGCGGATAAGAACAAAACAAGCCCACGCGTTTGGGTGTAGAGCTCTCTCGAGTAGTTCTAATGAGCAGATTAAATTAAAACGGTACGGCGTCAGAACAAAGGTGCCGCTGAGCGCCTCGCCCATCCGAAGGAACACAGACTCACAACAAAGGACCAAACGGCGCTCGAAACCACGAACCCTGCAAAATGTGCTCGGCTGCGCAGCGCGAGACCGCATTAGGACAGCCCGCCAAAGGCGTTTCTGGTATCAAGTTTATTTAATCACTCAGAAAGCTACGCATGGCTCAGCGGTTCCTGCGCGTTTCGTTTCGAAGAGAAAATATTTGAAACCTGACTTTCTCTGTATTCAAGCAACGAGTTTTATTCTGTCATCGTACTCATTACCGCAGACTTTTGTATAAGCCCAGTCGCGCGTCTGGCGAATAAAGGCTTCCAATTAGTTCTGCTCGCCTGCTATGTTGAAACACTGCTGACTACACCCAGCACCGAGACAGGGGGGAACTAGCTATGGATTATTAAATCCGTAACTACTTTCGAGGAAAGGATTATGAGTGAATAATAAAAGCCCCCCCCCCCCCCCCCCCCTTCCGGGTGGCCTTTAAATACATCTGTCGAGGGAAACAAAAAGAAACTAAGCAAGTAGTAAAAGTAGTTACCGTGCTTCCTGTATCGTTTCGTTCAGCGAGAGCCCTAGAAGCGCTTTACTGGGCGAAGTTAATTCGACACGCTCGGCAGTTTTGCTACCTTGTCTCGCGGCGCCGCTTTCGTTTATGCTATTCTTTTTCCTCGCCTTATTCAACACGAGACGCGTCATCCAAAAGACGAGGCGTACGAAGCAGCACAGCGCACTCAGCTACCGGCCCATTTGTATTCCGCTTGTCACTTGCACAAAAGCAAGGTTACTGGACGCTATATAGTTCTCATGGCGCACCGCCACTTTCATACATAGCACCAAAAATAGCGAACCGTTCGGCAACTACTGCCCTTTTCGAGAAAATCGATGCTTGCTGATGCAAACCGGGCGTGGTATCCGTCGAAATGGGCAACAGTAAAATCCCTCTGGTCGAGCACGTGACAAGTTGCACATGCAGAGGTCAGGCGCCGCAGGCGAGAATGCACAAAGAGAAGACAGATCGTGGTGCGTGTCGCGCATTGTAAGTGAGCGTCGCCGTGGCGCCATGGGCACGCTGGCTGACCGCTCTGAAACAGCGCGCCGGTGTAATTAACCGCTCAGAGGAAAGGCCCTTCGACGCCTGCAGCCGCGTTGCGTGTGCGGCGCACGTTTTGGCGAACAACATGCGTGCAGGTGTCGTGCGTACGGTGATATCTCAGCCCCGCAGCTCTGCCCAGTTTCTCAGCGAATACTTTGGATAATATTTTAAAATGGGCTTTAAGACAGACAAATAAAATGATGCGTTATGTTTCATAGCGCGGCAAGAACTCAGGGGACAAACACAAGCGCTACACAAGCGCTTGTGTTTGTCCCCTGAGTTCCTGCTGCGCTATGGAACATAACGCATACCCACTAGCCCGAACCATCACCTTGTTAAACAACAAAATGGCCGTGGTATCAGCAGTGGCGGACGTCAGAAAAAAAAAGTGAACCATCTTAAAAGGTGGGCTGGTTACCTAAAATATACAATTCAACATTTAGGCCCCGCACTGCAGACTTCAGAGCAATTTTCGAAGCCGTATTTGCTAAACGTTCATTAATGTAACGAGTATAGTAGAGAAAATGTTTCTCCTTGGTTCTGCGGCGCAAGGAATTTTCGCTGTCTGTGCACGTGAAAACGAAATTCAGCGCTCTCAAAAGGTAAACTGAATGACGCCCGCAATTAAGCCGACTGCACTGTTTCGATATACTTACGGTCTTCAGTCGCCATTTTTAAGGCGGAAGCCTTTAATGTCTCATCGTTGTAAGCAGCAGTTGTCGACAGAAAATGTCACGCTTTTCAATTGGTGGAAACAGTCGTGACGTCACAGTGCGCGAATTTCAAACGGGGCCAATTGCACTTTGGCTAGTAACCATACAACCAATTGAAGGGATCGTATAGTGATGCTCCAAGTAAGTGGGACTGAGCTTAGTTAATTGCTTAATTACCCAATTAGCCTAATTAGCTGTACTAGTCAGGCCATATAAATAAATAAAAGCGATTAAGAAATTGGTCGAGCTCAGGAATCGAACCCCGGTCTTCGGCGTGAGAGACGAGCACGCTATCCACTCCGCTACGCCAGCTCGATAGTTTGGAATGAACAAAGGCGCGTCTAGTGAATACGGTGTCTTCACTCACTCTCATCCTCCTCCATTCCCTTCCGGCGAGGTTTAGGTGTCCACCGACAAATGAGAGACAGATACATTTCCTTTCCTCAAAAACCAATTTACCGACGAGCGAGGCGTAGAACCGAATGGGCGATGGCGTTCTATGGACTCCCTGGCAGCGTTGCAAGACGCTGTCGCGTTCCACTCTTAGGGGCGAAGCTTAACATCTTAACCACACATCAGTGACCACACTTTAGGTCAAAAAAGTGCCCCCCTGAATTTTGACGGGTGTCCACCGAGATATGTGAGACAGTTACTGCGTAATTTCCTTTCCTCAAATACAATTTTCATTTTCTTCACTACGGCTCCTCTTTATCTATCTTCTTTCACTCCCACCTCCCTTCCTCTACGGTGCGGTTCAGGTGTCCACCGAGATGACAGAGATTTACTGCGCCATTTCCTTTCCTCAAAAAGCGTTGCGTTCAAAGGGCAAGGCATCGCGCCGAACGGGTGGTGGCGTTCCGTGGACTCCCTGACAGCGCTACAACGCGCTGTCGCGTTCCACTCCTAAAGGCGAAGCTTAAGCGTCATTAATTAGCAGTTAATTAGCATCCAGGCATTAATCAGTAATTAACAATTAATTAGTGATTTGCCATCACTTAGTAATTAGTACTCAAATATATGTGACGCCACCAGTGCCACAGAAACAGCGAAGGTGGTGCGGAAAACGCTTCCGCCTCTACCCACTTTAGACAAAGTGCCCCCTGGATTTTTAGGTTTCACATGACTACAGATGGTCACATTTCCTTGCAGCCCAACATCGACAAGAACGGCAGTTTTTACAGTCTAGAGGCTGGTATGACATTTACTTACGTTTAGCAACAGGTTCCTAATCACAGTGGGGCCCCGCACTTCGTACATGAAAAAAGAGACTGAAAGCGGTTTTTCACGTTCTCTTATTTCTCGGGGGAAAGTCGTGGGGAGAATCAGTGCGGTCGATGATCCAGATGTACAACGCATTATTCATGGGATTCCTCCCGTACAGTCTCCTTGTACTTCGCAACATTAGGAAAACGAACATCCGAGCTGTACAAAGCGTTCAAGCTCAAGCCTTCCGCAACCGTACTAATCGCCTTGGAGCATCCCGCCACCACCTACATTACGGTTGACACCCTGAGAGCACGTATTCGACCATTCTCCCTCAGATTCCCTGCCACCATCTTGCCAGCCTTCCTATTACCAGGTCACGTACATACATACATACATCGCTTGCAAAATTATGGAGCCTGCTTGTCAGTTATGGAGCCTGCATCAACTTTTTGCGCTTCTTTCCACACCCGGCATAAGAAAGAAGGCTGATTTATCGCCGACAGCATTAAAACAGGCCACTCTTGAATAGTTGCATAACCACGGACACCGACTGCACGTGTACACAGACGGCTCAGTAGCTCCCATCAGTAATTCGGATGCGTGGTCATCCCCGCAAGGACGACAGTAATCAGAGTAAAGACATCTCACTGGACTTCATCGACGGGTGTAGAGCTTGCTGCTCTTCATGTCGTCATTGAGTATGTCAATGAAGAAAGCCTCCGGCAGTGGTTTATTTTGACTGACTCAAAATAGCCCTCCAAGGCTTACAAGTTGCACTTCACCGTGGATTCCACGGAGCAGCTGTTCATGGAATTCCGAGAATTACATCACTTTGGCATCAATAAAGGAGACGATATAGCCCACCAACGCCTACCAGGATAAAGCGGCATCACAGGCAATCACCGCGCGGACGAGGCTGCGCGAACTGCTGACCACGACGCAGAGGGCAGGCTTCGAACACTTTCGTGGAAGATCACGCTTGCCTTGTGGAATTCCGGCCAGTTTTCAAACCTACGTCTACAGTTCCAGGAGTCTGACCTGGAGCTCGGACTTTCAACCTGCCTATCACGACGTCAACCAACTTTGCTGTGTCGCCTGTGGCAAATCGGTGTCGCATTCGCGAACCATTACTACTTTGTTATCTGTATGGCTGATAGCCCTGCGTGCGCTATCTGCAGATGCGACAAGGCCATATCCCACATTTTCTGTGCATTTCCTGCATGCAGTGTCGAAAGGCACCCTCTAAGCCAACTTCAGGTTGGCTTTAGGTAGCGTCTTTACCCTCGCCCACTGACGGAGATGAATATTCTCGGACAGCGGCCGTGGCAGTCATCGGCGGCGAAGGTCTGCCCAGTACTGTTCCATTTCTTGAGGGCGTCTGGCCTGCACGACAGGTTGTTACTTTGACGCACGATAACTTTGTACTCCAATACGGTTCACCTGTTTTTTAGCGTCTGCCACCTCTAACACTTCCAAGGAACTAACTACTTTTGGGTTAAAAATTTTAGGGTTAAAATGTTTAAATCCTTAGCTGAAACACCTTGCCCCTGACATGTGGCGGTCGCGGGGCCAGTGTGCCGGCAGGGCCCACAATGTGTCTGCGTTGGCCTCGCTATGCAGCTGCAGCGAAGTCGTATAGAGCGCAAGCCTGCAAAGTCGGACAAGCAGCCAGCCTGTGTGCACAAAAACCATCACATTCTGTAGCCGTTTCCCTGCTTTCGTCGTGTGAGGTCAATCTGCTCCAGGAAGTATGCGCCTGTCGTCAAGACCAGGCGCTCATGGGTCTGTTCTACCGCGTCATTTTTCCTTCTATCCCAGACCAAGAGAAGGCCGGCAAGATATTGACACTGTCACGAGCGGCAGTTTAGCACTCACAGCATTGTCAATATCGTGCTTGTCTCTCTCTCTCTCCCCCCCCCCCCCCCCCCCCCTTCCCGTCTTTGTGCATTGTGTTAAACTGGTTAGTGTGTGGTGTGCTCGAGCTGCTGGCAGTTGGCGATATCCAATCGATGCTTCTCCTTTTATTTCCTTAAACCGAAGTGGCTTTCAGGTGCATCGAGCTAGCGTGTAATTGCAGTTCCATCGGTTTGCAGTACACTGCTGTTTTTGGTTAACTTTTTCTTTTCTAACGCGCTGGGTAGAACCGACTATTGCCGGTTATTCACCTCGTTTACTTTTCAGCTCTTCTCTGCCTGCCCGTCGCTTTGTTCTGAGTGTGTCAATGGCATAGCGACGTCAGGCGTTCGTCACCTGTTTTTTTTTTTTTGGAGGGGGGGGGGGGGGGGGGGGGATTTGTTTTGCATAACCGTACTTCTTCGACCCTGCAAGCGCTTGGCAGTATTCTTCTTTACTTATCCCAATGCGCAAGGGGAGGTCTTCGACCTTTGTGTCCTGCCTTTTCCCGTTCTTTGCCTAAACTGACACCATCCGATTTTCGTTAAAGCAGGCTGGCATTGTTTACTTACACGGTGGCAGCTGACAGCATTTTACAATCATATTTTTGGCTGTATTTGTTTTATGTAATGACATTACTAATGTTTATGATTAATTCGGCCAATAAACGAACCGCAGTAGCAAGAACAAAACCGAAGAGCGAGCTTCGTCCGTGCGTTTTCACGCACATCGATCTTCAAAAAGATGAACTGCGAAAGGAATCGGCGCAAAAAAAAAAAAAGAAAATTCCGGCCGACCCGTGACCACGGCCAGCGTATAGTTGGGACAGCTGGCTGTGACAGCCGCAACGCCACCACGGTCGTTTGCGGCAGTTGAAGAAATATCGTGCATTGATTAAAGCACATTCCCGTTTTTAACAGTAAGATACATGTGGGGCATATGAAAGGAACTAATGATTGCATGGTTGAAAGAACGAGCTGGTCGTAGTGACTGACCACCCCGGACACTTCTTGGATGAATGCCAGATGAGGAAGCGGAAAAAAAAAATTGGTTTGCTCTCTTTTCTCTCGAAACAGATATTTTTATTTATTTTATTGCAGGATTGTTTGCTGCCAGGTAAAAATTCAACATGTAAGGGCATTGTTAACAGCGACTGTTGGGAGCGGAACGTCGCAGAAGCGGTATCTGGCAGATGATCGGAGGCATCATCTTTATTCAGTAAAGAACCCCACGTGAAGTCCAACTCACGGGACCTATAGGTTCCGTGCGGCTAAATTAATGGACTCACGCTCCTCTTCTTGCATAAACTCGTCAGCGTAGCGCCCGAAAACCTGCCCAGCGAAAGCGCGGTAACGTACACAGCAAGCGCATCGAGTTGCCCGTGCATTAAGAAGGCATGCATGGGGCGCGAAACTAGCAGGGTTGGTAGTCACGCTCTTGATCGTTTAATAACCACTGCCTCTCCTGTGGCCTGCGTCGCCACTCCACCTCACACCAGCTGGCTACCTGCATTTCAGGCTACTTCCGGAGTAGCTAGGATCGCACAAGATGCACGAAACCGACACTCCACCGTGCTGGACTCGGAGGGCCGCCAAGTGGCCTTTGTTTGGCACCCGCACACAAAGCACGCGTACGGAGGGGTTTGCCAACGAGCGGGCTCAGTGTGCGCACGCTATGCCTGCGACTTGCACGAGCTTTCGCTCACGCAAAGTTTGCTTGTAGCAAACCAAGCTGGCGCCTATATATAGCCCGATTTCCATTTCTCTAGAAGCGCTATATAATACACGTTACCTCATGAGCGTGTGGTATGTGTTGCGCATGCATACATTACGCTAAAACTGAAACTGCAGAGGAAGAAAACTAAGTCAAAACACCTTCCTACGCGCCATTTCTGAAATGCCTGACGCAACATACATGGGGTACCAGTTACATATTGTATGATATTGTATGATGGATTAATAAAAAAACTTGAAAGTGTGCAAAGAAGAGCAGCTCGATTCATAATGTCCAGATATGCGCGTACTGATTCTGTAACAGAGATGCCGTGTCTTCTCAATTTGCCACCTCTAGCCGAACGTCGCCGAATGAACAGACTAAAATTTTTATTTCAGCTCTCAAGAAACTCCTTCAATATCAATAGTTCCCATTACTTGGTCCGAAAACAACTTACACATCTCAGAGCAAGCAATGAATACTGTTACCATACCTCGAACCCACGCATTAATGTGTATGCTAATTCTTATTTTCCGAGGATGATAGCAGAATGGAATAATTTACCAGCATCTCTCTTGCGGTCCAGTACATTAACAACTTTCGGAAAAGCTCTCTCCATTTCACACTAAGAAGTTTTTTTGCAGTGTCATACACCTAATCACTTGCTGATCACAACTCGCCTAAGGTGAAGGCCGGGAATGTAGAAATGATTTTGTTGTTTTCCCTTTCTGTGTGAAATAACTGTTTTTCAAGTGAATATTTATTAATACTGCTTCTGCAGAAAAAGAGAAACATTACGCTGCAAGAAATATGATTGTATAGATGAAGATGAACTTTGTATTTTTATATAACCAAAAAAAAACATGTTACTCTTCAAGTGTCATGCCCCACCACTGTAACGGCCCCACGGCCAACAGTATTTGCAAATAAATATCAAGCGTCATAACATGATGAGAAAGCAATGTGCTCTTTTTTTCGCCTCGTTCACAAATCTGCCCCGACTATAGCTCAGCTACATATGGGCATCAAATGTGATTCTTTACATCAAATGGATCATTTCAGCTGCCCCCTTCAGCTAACGTACAAACGCGACAAAGAGCGTGTTCTGGTTGGTTGGTTGGTTGGTTATTCGGGTTTATCGGCGCATCAACAACTAAAGCCGTTACGAACAAAAAACGCAGGGTTAGAAACGTGCCGTCTTTTTGTCTTTAATGTGTTAATCGTTTTTAAGAATTGCAGTACATTTGGAATGTTTGCGTCTTTTAAAATTAGATAACAAAAACGAGCGAAGTGATTACAGGCGATTCTTCTCCGAGAAGCAAGCCGGAGTGAAAAGCTATTTTCCGTTCACAAAAGTATGGGAAATGTTCTCCTCTCAGAACGTCAAGTTTTTGCGCGTAATTGCGCAATAATTTACTCTGATAACATCTTCGCAATTTTCACACGCGGGGTTGTGTTGTTTCCCGAGTTTGAAGTTGTGCGCGGTGTATCTGTGGCCATTACGAAGGCGGCATAAAACAACTTCGAAAGAAAACGCTCTTGATGCCTAAATGATTTCCATTCTCCAAGGATGAGTTTTGCGAGGAGAAGTTCGTTGCTTAAGTCGTTATCCCGTTTGCTTAGCCATCTTTCTGAAGGTTTTGTGCGTATATACGTTTCGTTGTTTTCACGGGGAATAACTATATATATTCTCGATCTCTCTGTCGCGAGCTATGCATGTGGCCGCTCTCTCGTTTCCACGTCTTCTGACACTATTCAGAACCCGGCTTAATTTATTTCGCGTCTTTGTTTTGCGACTATCCTTACGGCATGTACGGTGTCCCCGAATAAAAGTTCAAGTGAATTTCTGGAACGCAGTCCTCGGAGTATACGCTGAACGAGCTCGTGCAAAAAGGCATCGCAGAGGGTTTTCCAAATAGCTCACAAATATTGTTCACGCGTCATTTTATGCCTGTAACACAAATTTTTGTACAAATAAACCCAGAATACATTTCCGTCTGCATGAAACGCGCAACAAACGAGATCCCTCTGTCTCAAGCCGAGAAAGTTTTTTTCCGTGACACGCAGCGCCATGATTGATCCGCTGGTTCGGAAGTTGTGCGTCGCTGGCGGCGTACAGGGACTCGCGACACAAATACGTGGCGTGATCTAACACGCTCCACAGAAGTTTTCCAGAAGCCAGAGGCCATCGTCGAAAACGAGAGGAGATCGAACTAATTACGAAAATGTCCCTCACCGTTGTCGTGTCAGGAGAGCGGCGCACTCCCAGCGCCGGCACTGGTGTGTACCGCGGATGTCATGGAAACCGCGACAAACGCGGCAGTTGGCATGGAATGTCGGCGGTAGGCCCTTGCTTCCTTCTGTTTACATTTTTTTTTATTTAGCAATAACAAGGAGAAGAGTCAGATAAAACTAAGTACGCGGCAACCGCACTAGATGTTAAGAATAGAGCAGACGCCGGCTCCCATTCTGACAACCGGCTTTCACGTACCTCCGTCAACCATAATATTATACCTTTTACAGACAATGTAACCAAGGCGTCTGCACTCGGAAGTACCGTTTGGCTAATTGTACATACCAACGCCAAACGGCGCGAGCCACGGACCATTAACTGAGCACCGACATCCCCTTCCAACCGTTTTTCTTGGCGCTTTAATTTACGAAAACTCCAGTACCTGCCGTCCTCACCGAGCCACAGTGTCAGCCAGAGTTAGCTCTTTTCCTCATCTCCCTGGTGCCGGGCTTTTCTGACAGAGCACGCCGCATGGCACAAAACAGCAAGGGCAAAAACCCACCGGTCGTTAACTATCGGGAGTGTTTACCGAGCGTGCGTCCGGCCATTCGACTCTCCTCAGCTCACGGGGCTCACAATGCGCCAACGCAACGCGTTCAGGTGCGCCCTAAAGCAGCGCTCCGTTGCAACCGCGAGATGTTGTTATGGGGGCGGATGAAGTGCGCGCGAAGATGGCGGTGGGTGGAGTGAGCGATGCTGCGGCGGTGCCGAGCGGGTCGTCGTCGGGGATTCCACGGCCCGCCCCGTATAACGCGCCGGGCCACAGAGCGCGCGCCAGTATTAATGGGCATTGTTTGTACAGAGCCAACGCGCCTGATTTATTAGCGCCATTATTATCCGCACGGGCCGCAAGACAGGCTGCGCCAAGGCTCCCATATTATACGCAGGCATGCACGACGCGGAACCGCCGTCCAGCCTGGCGCGAAAACCGACACGGGAGCGCGGAAGCTGACTGGCGCCGTTTCTTTCCTGCCATGCATTCGCCGGACACTGTGCGCTGTAACCCCTCTCGTTGGCGCCGATGTCTGAAAATTGACTCCGGGCACGATGAAGCACTGAACGATTCTTCGAGGCTCATGTGCGCCTCAGGACGAAAAATTTGGCAAGCCTATTGTATCACCCACGCAAAAGGCAGCTTATTCTCTTTCTCTGAACTATGGAGCAATCGGGAGCCGACAGACCAAGCGCAAAAATGAGGCTACTGAGAGGAAAGGCCTAACGTAACCAAGATGGGGTAATAAATTATTTTTGCCTACTATACCGGCCTGTCGAGTGAATTATTAATAACAAGCGGACACGCTCGGTAGCCTCCAATGTCGTATCTATCGTTTTTTTTTCTTTTATTACGTGTTACCCTACCTGCCTTCTCCGCATCTCTATATTGCGGACAGTGTTTTAGGCAGGAACCAGAATGCTGCACGTGTCACGAGCTCGGAAGTGATGGCGCAATAATTAGATAAGCGACAGATAAGCGATAGAACGAGGGCTCCTGTCACGGCTTCTCTCTGCATACGCCCCATTAGCGCTGATGATCTTTTAACTAATGACGAACCAAGTAGGATGCTGCACTGGTGTAGAATTAGGACACCCACCTCCTATGTATGAGAACGCGGTTCAAATCCCTCAGCCGCACAATTCTCCACCGGATAAAAAAAAATCCGAGTGTCGGCGGAATTTAATAACCGGGCCTTGGGTGCTGACTGATCCCGGATACCGGAGCTGCGAGCACACCCTCTCACCTGAACAGTATTTGGTAAACCTGGTTTAGTACTTTGCCACCACCTCCTGAGGGCCTGAGGGACACCATCCCCGGCCTTCAGGCTCCAGCGGCTGCGAAGCAGTTGAACAAGTCTGCGGTCAGACCTGTGACGTAGCGAAGGGTGAAAGGAATTTTTGGCTCCGGACAGCCCGCCACTCGAAACGGAACTTGGTAACATTTAACGCTAGAACCTTGGCTAGTGAGGCTAGCCTAGCAGTGCTGTTCGAGGAACTAGCAGGTATAAAGTGGAAGTTCTAGGGCTTACTGAGATTAGGTGGACACAAGAAGCGTATACCGTGTTAAAGGGTAGACACGTACTATTCTACCGTGCTTTAGCAGTGCGCCGAGATCTAGGCGTGGGATTCCTGGTTAATAGTGATATTGCTGGCAATATAGAGCAATTTTACACCATTAACAAGAGAGTGGCAGTTACAGTAATTAAGCCTAATAAGAGGCAGAAACTGAAGTCTGTACAGTCCTATGCAACTGCATGCAATCATATTGACGAGATAGTAGAAATGATGAGTAAAGAAAAAAATGCAGTACACTGTCCTGATGGGCGACTTCAATGCCAAGGTAGGCCAGAAGCAGGCAGGCGACCAGGCAGTGGGGTACTACGGCCTAGGTTCTTAGAATATCAAGGGGGAGTTATCAGTAAAGTGTAGAACGAAATAGTTCACGGATTATGAATACCTTCTTCCGCAAACTGGAGAACCGGAAGTGGACTTGGAAGAGCCTGAACTGCGAGACAAAAATTAAACAGGCCATATTGTGCGCGCATCTTGGTAGAGTGCAGGATGCGAAGGTGCTCGGCAAGGTGCGATGTAGTGACCATATGATGGTGATGTCTTGAATTAGCCTAGACTTGAACAGGGAACGGAAGAAACTAGTAAGGAAGGAGTACATCAAAGAGTTAGCAGTAAGAGGGAAAGTACAGGAATCCAGGACCTGGCTCGAGAACAGATATTGCGTTTTAACGGACGACGAAGACATTAGTGTTCAGGAGTTGAATGATAATCTCACAAATATCATTACTGATTGGGCAATAGGAGTAGCCGGTACTGTAGATAGAGAGGATAATGGCAAGCTCTCCCAAGAGACGGAAGACCTGATTAAGAAACGCCAAAATATGAAAGCCTCTAACCCCATAGATTGAATCGAAGTGGCAGAACTGCCAAGGGTTATCAATAAACGCAATGTAAACGAAATAAGGAAGTATAAAAACTGCAGAGAACACTTAGGCTCCGCCTGACGCAGTGGTGCAGCGGTTAAGCGATGCGCCACGGCCCGGCAGGGAGCTATTGCACACAGCCACCGGTGGGGCCTGTGAGATCCAGGTTGCTCTTCCCTAACAACTTCTCGCGATCAATCAATACATTTAACTGCAACGATGGGCAGTTTACTCACAATCCGCTAGACAGGTTGTTATGACGTCATAAGGTCACGTGATTCATGTGGTCCACCTAGGTTACTTCTGTCGGGATTTTTCGCTAACGCCGCCGCCGCCGACGGCGCCGCGTTTTCCGTTGAACAGGGACCTTAACGTCAAATCAAGAGGGTCGAGCAAACTCTAAAGAAGGGAGGTAGCATAAAAGCGGTCGAAAGGAAATTAGGCATTGTCAAAAATCAGATTTTCACCATAAGAGACAAGGAGGGCAAGTCATTGCCAATATGGATAAGGCAGTTAAATAGCCGAAGAATTATGCACAGATCTGTACAGTAGCCGATATAATCAGAATGCTAATAATGAAGTCAGTGGTGTGGACGAATTGAAAATACAGTCGGTAGCGATAGAGGAAGTAAAGAAAGTTTTACATGCAATGCAAAGCGGGAAGGCGGCCGGTGAGGATCAGGCAACTACTTTTTTGCTGAAGCAGAATGGGTACATTGGCCTAGAAAAACTTCCTACCCTGTATACGCAACGCCACATGACATCTAGAGCACCGGAATCATGGAAGGACGCTAAATACATCATAATCCGTAAGAAGGGGGACGTCAGAAAATTGAAAAACTACAGGCCGATAACCTTACTATATGTTGTTTTACAAAGTATTAACTAAGATAAACGCTAATCGAACTAGGTCAACCTAAGATTTCAATAAACCAAAGGATCACGCTGGCTTTCAGAAAGACTGCTGGACCATACAGAGTTTTAGTACAGCGTAGCGTGATAGCGGCACTAAGGGAAATTATAATGCGTGCCGCAAGCAACTTACCCCCACAGAGAGTTTTAGCATAGCGTTCCTAGAACGATAAATGCGATCAACTTTACTTGGAGGCGAAATGCCTTTTTAAAACGGTCGCCACTGCCATTAGTCTGCCAAAATATTATATATCAGGGCCTTTGATGGCCAATTAATGCAGCAAAGTTTATTTCCGCCAGAAAAATGCTCAGGCAATGCCTCGGTGGTTCTGAATATGTGAAATAAGATACGTAAACACAGTGGCGCCATCTAGTTAAAGAAATGCACAAATCGCTCGAGCAACGAAACTTTCCAAGACATGACATGTAATGTCCGAAATACTTCAGTAAATTTAATACAAATTACCGCGATAAACTACTGAAATACGTAGAACACTGTGACAAAGCTCAAAACCTGTTTCTGTTACATTCCGAGTAGGTGCAGTCGGTTGCAGTGCAGATGGAAGCCCCATCAGGCCTTTGCGCTCCAGAATCGAGTGTATCTCAAAATCTGGCTGAGTATACAGCTTGCAGTTTGTCGTCGAAGCGAGGTCAATCATAGCGAAACGCAACAACAGCAGTAGTTACCAGCAAATGTAGCAACCAGAGCAACGACTACTTTTTCGGCGGAAGCGAGCGGCCCTCGCATAGAAGGGCGCCCCAAGTTTTCACGCTAAGTGAGAAAAAACGGCAACGCCAACTTTTGAAAATTGTGTCCATACGCTAATGCTAGTTCCCTTCCAGCGATCTGCGCATGCGCACTCTGAAGCCGTTATTCTGCTAAGCACGAAATCGCGCAAAATTCATCATACTGAAACTCTCTAATATGCCACATTCATACAGTGAATCAGGTGATAGAGAAATGCGCAGGATATAACCAACCCCTATATATAATTTTCATCGGCGACGAGAAAGCATCTGGCTCAGTCCAAACCTAGGCGGTTATGCTGGCATTGCGATCCAGGGTGTAGAAGAGGAAAATTTAAAGCTAAAGCTATACTCGAAAATATCTGTAGCGGCTGCACAGCGACAGTATAGTCCTTGACAGGGAAAGTGACAAAATACCAATCAGGAAGCGTTCGAAGGAAGCCAACAGTGACCGAAACCAAGGAAAGCACAGGGGAATGGTTCTTTTTTTTTTTTTTAATGTGCCAGCGTTAGAATCGCCATCAGCGGAAAAAGTGTCGGGCGTTGGCGTCCAGCGTGTGAAGCCTCGAGAGAGAGGCTGCAAAGTGCAGACAAGGAAAGAGCGAGAGAGAAAAGGAAGGAGAGGGCGGGGGAAACGGAGAGAGGGAAACCGTGGTGGGTAAGAGAAGGCTAAAGTAGTGAAGGTACGCCGTGACACGCTGTGATTGATGAACTGGACCACGCCAGCCGCTGCGCTCATGGAGGAGCACTAATGCTAACGAATACCCTGCCGCATGAATCGCATTGATTGCCGGTGACTTTTTAAATTTCTGTTGCTGATGAGTGGGAAATTACTCACTTAATCATTTTTACCTTTAAGATAACTAATTTAAAGATATAAGAAAAACCACAACTTAAAGGGCAACTAAGAGGTTTTAGAGTTCGACGAGCTTGAAGGGTCGACTGGGTGAGACTTTCAGGTAAAGCATGCGAAGTCTTTTTGTGCTAGCATTTCAAATGGCCGCGCAATCGCTGAATAAAGCCGCGTCAGCGCTTAGGCTTCGCTGCAGTGCAGAGCGACGGGCAGAGGCCGCAACGATGACATCACGTACGACGGCGATATATGTTTTCAGCGTAGAAGCGGTTGCTTCAAGGAAGAAAACCAACACCATCGAAGGTGACGCCCACGAAGCATTGTTTGGCGGCATCGTACGATGTACGGCAGTATGTGGGCGAATGCAGAAGACAACTGAATTTTCGGCAACAATGACGTCATCACTAGTTTCTTCGCGCTTCTCGAGCGTAGTGAGGAGAAGCCTGAACACTGTCGCGGATTTAATCGGCGATTACGTCACCATTTTCGATTTGGTTTTATGTGGTTTAACGTCCCAAAGCGACTGGAGTCAGAACTGGGTTCATCCCGTAAAAGCGCGTGCCGCCCCCGGTGCGTACCTCTCGTGACTGCCTCGGCTGGATCCAGCCGTCGTCCAGAGTCAGTCGACTGACTCGCAGTTTGGTCAGGCATTCTCAGTAAACTGAGTCTAGCATCGTTCCGAAATCGCGGTGAGCAGTTGTGATACCCAGCGCCTTAGACCATTTGGCCACTGTCGCAACAACGGGCGCAGTGTATTGTAACTGGAATTCATTGCACAGATGGCGTTACCGACCATCATCTAATCGACGTGCTTGGAGTAGGTGGCGACATTGAGTACACTGTAGTCACTGCGTGAATGATCAGATTATGTAGCCTTCCACACCGGCACAAAGAGGACATCATCGTCGCCAGCATCATCCCAAATGTCTGCTACGTTCGCTCTAGTACACGCAAACGGCGCATATCATTGCCATTGTCATCCGTCACCATGCAGTACATTCATTCTGCGCTTCCACGTGCTCCATAACTGTAGTGCTGCAGCTAGGAAACACTGATATAGTAGCGTTGGTCAAATGTTTTAGGGGAATCCCCCAAGGTGGAGTAAATTTGTAATAAGGGAGTAATTACTCATTGGCATCCACCCAAGCGCAGCCATACGGGTACATAGGAAAGCTATACAGCTTTCTCAGAAACTTCGTAGTTAAAGAAAAATTCGTCCTGGTCCGGGGTTCGAACCCGGGACCACAGTTTGACGCCAGAGAAGGAAAAGGCTCGATTTCGTTGGCAATCGCTGCTTTATATGTTGCCACACACGAAGCTGAGAAGGCAGCAAAGACGGCTGAACGTGTCGGTAAGGCTGAAGAAAAGGGCAGAACGTGCTATATGTCGAGCAGCAAAAGCAGCGAGGGACGACCAGCGCGCTGCCCAGCTCGAAAAAATAAAGGCGGCTGAACGGCTCATTTCAGAGGCACGTCAAGCGGTGAAAGCAGCGAGGGAAACTGAGCGTGCTGCTCAGCTGGACAAAAAAGAGATATGGGCGATGACGGCGACTCGTCGAGCAGCCAAAGGACCTGGCCGAGACCCATTTAAATAGAGCGAACAGCCCCATCTATGAGCCGTCCTAGAATAAGCCACGCCGGTCAGGCAGAACATTTCATGCTGTCGACAACGAGATTGGTTGCCAATTTACTATATGCACTGCATCCCCTCGCCCCACACCTTGAGTCTGCCAATGTTCGGAGTTTCTTCTTGTCTTCGCATTGCGCACCGTTTCGCGCTGACAGCTGTTGCAGGGTAACTGTGCCATATTCAGAGTCAGAGTCATTTTATTCAGGCAGCAGTAATAGATGCCTAGGAGGCAGACATAAAGGTAAATTAGTGCCTGACTCAGTGTCGGCCCCTTCCCCCCCCCCCCCCCCCCCCTTTCCAAAACATATCACTCAACAGCAGTTACAGTCACATCATTGAAAAAACTTTCGATCAGTAATCATCACCATAAAAGGAACATATTAAGACAACATCGCATATAGGACGAAGTTATACTGCGAGGAAAAAAAGAGCGAAAATAAGTGACATGTAGTGACATGCAGAGGAAATAAACAGGCAGGGACAATAAAACGTATTCCTAACGAAAACCATCTGGTGTCTACTTAGAACCCGGAAAAAAGGAGGAAATAGATTGTGTGCTCAGAAAAAAATATGTTAATTTTTTTTAAATGCTTGAGCTCAGAAACTGTCAGTAATGATATTTATAACCATGGCGTGCTTATTCAAGAAGTCAGGAATCTGATATGTCAACTTTTAATCTAATATATTGCCAAAGGGACCTGCATGACAACTTTTTCATTCCTACAGCATAAAACCATATAACCACAGTCCAGTGCTACCAGCTTCGCGCATCGATAGTTGTCTTCATTGGCAGTGTTTGTGCATATTGTGTACAGCAAAAAAAACAATAAAAGCAAGAAAGAAATAAGGAAAGGAAGAGGGAAAGAAAGAAAGAGAGAAAGAAGGAAAGAAAGATAGGAATAAATAAAGAATGAAGGAAAGAAAGAAAGAAAGAAAGAAAGAAAGAAGGAAGGAAAGAAAGAAGGAAAGAAGGAAATAAATAAAGAAAGAAAGAAAGAAAGAAAGAAAGAAAGAAAGAAAGAAAGAAAGAAAGAAAGAAAGAAAGAAAGAAAGAAAGAAAGAAAGAAAGAAAGAAAGAAAGTTAAATTGCCAGCGTGCAACGCTTTTCAAGCTTTTCAAAATTTTTCTCCTTGTCTTCTGTCGAGGTGCTCGTGACCTCCGCTCCCTTCAGTAACACCTTCTGTCTCCGAAAGTATCGTAACCAAAAAAATGGGCCAGATAACGACAGCCAGAGTACTGGGACAATCACAAGTCGTTCGTGCCTGACGCCTGCTTTTCGAATTAGATTCCGGATTGCTATAGAAATTTGTTCTTTCACCAATTAACATTTATCCTGGGTAAGCAGTTCACAAACTCGCAAAATAAGAAGCGGTGCCAAGCTTCATCCAGTTATCAGCCCAGAGTAAACGTCTCGATTGCTACAAAATACCGTGCGCAAAAAAAAAAAAGAGAGAATACGTAAGCGCGCGAAAATGGATAGCAGCGCTATATTCTTTCGACACATTTCAACGTGAGCGTCAAGTTAGTTTTCGTATTTGTCGCCCTATTTCCCCGCTAATCAGCGAAACGTGCGAATTCTGCGATAATTTGCCATGCACAGGAAAGAATGACTCGGCTACGAGCGCTAATTCGGGACGGACACCGCTGCGACAGACAGGCGTCAGGGTGGCGTGCGGAAACCGGCGGATGACAACAGCGATCACCGCTGACAGGACAAGGGATGAGTGTAAGCCTGCGTTTTTGCCCGCTTACTCCTGACGAAGAAGAGGAAGAATACAAAACGAAACAGAAACTGTCCGAAACGAGCGCAGTACATACATAGCGCGGCAGTGGAGTTTATTACGTGTCCCTTCCTTCTTCCATGCTTTCTCCTCTCAGCGCTGTGCCCATTACTTTATCCTCGCACCACGCTTTGTCGCGTTACATTCTGCAGGGCGAAGATCCCGGGAGAGATAAATCGGCCGTTGATGGCACGACATTAGCTAATTAAGGATCATCCACCTGTGCCCCTCCCCCGTGCGACCGATGTCCGCTGGCGGGCGCAACGTCCCAGTGCGGCCGCAGACAGATAACCGAATTAGAGACACTGCCGCTGGCAACTAGTCCGAGGTTTCCAACATTTCTGGCTGCGTTCGGGCAGGGCCGTTACCATTGATCGCGCCCGAGGAACCATTCGCAGCTCGAGACACATCTCACTTACACGGTCCATTTATCGCCACATTTGTGAAGAAGGTCGCGGTAAATGGGTGGGGAGAGGGAGGGGGGAGGTCAGGCTGGCGATGGCGAGGAGCAAGCTTGCAGTATGGACTTCCATACGCGCCCAACGAGGTGTCGACCCGTCCGCTATTTAGCAGTCCACCACGGGAGGGAAGTCGTTTACGCGAGCCTTCACGTTCTATGATTTATAGAGATGGCAATTATGCGGCCCAATTCGCGACCTCGAAAACCGTTTGATAAAGAAACTCGAGAAATTGCCACGGAGACGCGCTGAAGCGTGCACGCAGTGCCGCGACTGGCATTACTTCGCAGTGGCATCCCCGCCAGCACTCTTATACAATACCTCGGCAGCGTTGCTGCCAGGCGGCTATGAATACAAGCTTCATCCACGCCTCCTTTGAAGGCAGCGAAGAAATAAAATCTCTTTGTGTCGTGCTTAAAAAAGCGCGCGATGGCGCCTCGGTGCCTGCTGCCGATTTCTCACGGCGCAGTGCCGGTAAGAAAGCAAAGCTCCTCTCGCTCAGTTGGCGAGAAAGCAAGCGCAGCAGCGGGCTCGAAGAACCGGCAAGCCGCTGAAAATCAGCGCGCCGCGTTCGTCATTTCTCCGTCCGCCGTCTCTACGCTGTCAGCCTGTGTCCCAGGGAGCCGTGCCTTCCTGCGCTCTTCTTACTGCCCGCCTATATCTTCTAGCATCTGGGGCAGATGCCTCGGCGAGCCTCGGATCGTTGCGGATGAGCCTGCCTGAGTGCCCCTTTGAAGTTCCTCCGTGGCTCGACCGTCGCGGAGGGAATGCGCGGAAATCGTGTTGACTTTGCGCTGCGCCTTCTTTGCGGGCTTTTTTGTAAGCGAACGATATGTGTATTTACGCCTCTCTTCGAAGCACTTTCCTTTGCAGCTTTGCACAGAGAAAGCAACATTATGTAGGTTTATCCTGGTACATTAATACCAAATACAGATTTACTTCTTAACGATGAAGGCAAGCGGCAGTGGAGGAAAAAAAACTAACACAGCGTCATAAATCCGGACAGAGCTATACAGGAAAGCTAACGGATGGACGCAGAAGAAAAAAAAAATGTCGTCAGAAGAAGTGGCTGGCTCAGTTCAGAGGTCGGGAAAGAGCACGAGCAAGGAAGTGCATTAAGGTTAGAAAGTACAGCACTCATTCTCGCAGGAACGTTGGTTCACAATAAGTGGCGAACCAAAGAAAATGTTTGCTCGCGAAAGCGAAGAAGCAATAGCTAAGGCGCTCGATCTATCTTCCAAGCGGGTAGGAAAGAGAGTGAAAGAAGGGACGTATTGTGGAACATCAGGTATAAAAGAAAAGAATAAAACAAGCACCTTCCGCTGGAAGTCCACGTGTCTTTCCAGAAGCGGCTGTAATATGAGCACTGCGTTCGTCTTCGATTCCGCTTCGAAGCACTCGATGAAGGGAAGCCAGAGCGCAGAATCTCTCAGACCTTGTGTCGTTGGCCCGGCGAAATAGGAAATACGGTTGTTATAAAAGCCACACGGAGGACTTCTGCGGTCTGGAGTTGTAATAGAGTTAATGAATCGATGAAGGTAGACATTTAAGGAAAAGCATAATTAAGCTCCAGTCCTCGGCAAACTCATTAGGTCATCACCAACGCAATTGCGACGAAGACCGCGCCGAAACTGACGTCAAATTTCGTCCAGAACGTACTCATGTGCAAGAAAAAATCCCGAAACGCCCGGAGCTTGATTCGAACCCACGCCGTCACGAAAGCACCAGCTTGCTCGACTGACTCTGAGACCGCATCGCCTCAAGGGCGAGAACAGTGTATCTAGCATATATTCCCATGCATGAACCACGCCTGCTATAGACATTAGGTGGCCAGACTGAATGGAACTGCATATAGATCGCGGCACTCGGAGGAGTGTGTAGGTCTTCACACTAACAACACGTGGAAGTGCTTTAAGGGCTCTGATAGTGACCGCTTGGAAGCATAGGGGGCGACACGTACCGCATTGACACCAAGGGAGAGGGCATACATCATTAACATCGCCGTTTGTTGCCTTTCACATGTACGGTATCGTGGGTACGATTGTCCGCGTCCACATCGCGGAGGCAACTCTAGTTTTGACTCCACAGCGAAGCAGCGATCCATTGATTTGCAACAGCTGCTTTATGAGAGCGCACTTGAACGCAAGAAGGCGGCCGAATGCGTAGCTAACGCCAAAGGAGAAATCAGGCGAACACCACGCTAAGCATGCACACGAAACATGGCCGAGACCGATTCAAAGAGTGCAGATATTGCAGCTGTGACCCGTCTTAGAATATGCGACGCTGCCCCTGCAAAGCATCATTTCATGCTGGAACCTATACGCTAACCCTCTATTAAGTGTCCCTGCCGAGACATTGACTCCCTGTATGAAAATTTACCCCAGCGTGTGTCTATATATAATTTGAAGCAAGTTTTTGCGTGCAAACTCAGCCTTTCCGATTTGGCATACCAAACATGAACTAAGAACTCCTTGTCCCTTAATATGCTTTTTTGCGGAGCGATAAATCTTAGAAGTTTCCTGATCCCCTGATGCTGAGGGACCGCAAGATTGTTGTGCAGCCTAAAACGGCAATATAAAGTCTCTAATGCGCTCGGAACGTGACGCAATGCTCCCTCATTGAAAAGTGATGTTACTGAAAATAAAACAGCGTTCACCAATTCAGGACATTGCTTATTTACTCCTTTCAGAAAGCAATTTTACTCTGTTGCACTCACCTTTGTAATATGCCGAAAACTAAGCCGCGGGAGCTGTAACTTCATTTGTATCGAGGTGTATACAGGTGCGGATAAAGTAAACTGAGCACGCTATGACCTTCTTATTTCCCTTACGAGTTGTTAAGCATATGTAAGGAGATAACGCCTATGCATATACCTGAACGTTGGTATTGTGGGTTTCGCGTAGATGCATACACTGTTTCTTGATTTCATCTGTCGGACAGGTCTCAATGCAGTTGGAACAAAAGAGCATGTATACCGTTTACCATTCTTGCGCCTTTCTACAACACTTAGTTGAATTCGAACCTACATTGTCTGTTCATATTACATCCCCAACTCGTAGCGACTTTATGCTGGAGCCTGCATGCACTCCTCCTGCACATCACACCTGCACAGGCAACCTTAGACGAATGCGCACGACGTCGGGGACCTGAAGAAACGCCGCCGTGCCTCTAACGTCCCTGACAGAAATCTGCCAAAAGAAAAAAAAAATGCTCCATAGAGGCAAAAATGTACAGACCACCGTGTGGGAAGATTGCTGTCTGTTGAGTAATCCTACTTGTGCACGGATTGCCTATTTCAAAACGCGACAATTTTACGCTTCTATCAGCAGCCAAACTTGATGCGCGTTTGCAATAACAGCATTGACTACACACACACGCTCTCTGGCAGTGTGGCAGTCTCCGTGACGTATATACAAGGCGCAACACTTTCCTCATGCGCTCGAGTTTGACCATTCCCGTACTATGACTCTCCCCTTCCCAGCCGCTGTTGCGCGGAGAAATCCCCCTTCAAGGTGCACGCGCGTCGACACTCGCAGGTTATTTAACTGAACGCTTCGCAACGTTAAGATGGGGCAACCGGCTGCTGTCACTGCCGGGGCAAACTAGCTGCAGGGAGAAGCGCGGGTGATTCGCGGCGCCCAGCCTCCGCGTGTACCTGCGGCCTCCGCGGCGTCCGCCGGCTGTGTCTCCGTCCGCCGGCGACCTTGTCTCAAAAGGTGCGGAAGCGTGCGCTGTTCGGCGGACACCCCAGTGCCTGTGCTCAAGATCCGCGTCTCCCACACGCGGAACTGGCGACTGCAGAATGCATCGGATGGAAAGCGCCCTCCCATTGTGCATGATGTGGTCAACCGACAGCGTTATTGTTTAAAAACGCGACTCAGAGATCACCTGCTGTCGATAAACCCGCTTAGTGGGACTCACTGCAGTGTTTCTTCGTTTCAAGCATGCCAAGGAAAGAAGGCTGCCTTGTGTCCTTAGTTCCTTTTCTTCGATGCCGTTAGCTTCGTCAGCTCCTAGCATGCAAAAGTAGTGACAGTGATAATAATCAGCGGCTTTATACGCGCCAAAGCCGAGGACGCAGACTTGAGGGACGCCGTACTGGAAAGCTCCAGATTAATTTCGACGACCTGGGGTTTCTTAACGTGCGTCGGCTTCGCACAGCCCACAGGCGTTGTTGTTGTTTGTTTTGTTTTTTTGCGTCTCGTCTTCATCTAAACGCGGCTGTCGGGGCCAGGAATCGAGCCCAGTTCGAGTATACCGAATGTGGAAAGCAGCAAGCGTCGGACGTGCCGCTCGCCAGCAGTGTTTTTGCGATTCCCAGCGTTCTTGCTTCTTGTAGGCTGACGTTTCCTTAAACCCAAGCAGCTGCTTAAAGAGCTATACACAACGCGCACAACATCTAAGCCTTCGATACGAATAGTTAGTGCGCGCTGGGAATTACGCACATAAAACATAAACCATTCCGACCACTGGGCGTTACGCGTCACGTTTCACCTCCCTTCTCTCTCTTTTTTTTTTTTTGCTGTCTTCCCTGTACTCAACACACATTATTTCCTCTCTGTCTCTCTGCATAGAACATGAAACGCCCCTTTGCAGTTTTGGTCACTACGAGCCTTCAGTTATGCAAATACCCCGTACACCATATGCCTTTCATGTGTATAGTGCTGGATTACAGGCTGCTGAAGATGGTGAGAACAAAGCCGTGCGGCTGCGTTCACGAAGCTCTTTGCACGTGAATACTTGCAGATGTAGCCGGCTACAGTGCCGTGGCGAATCGCATTAGCCAACGAGACGCAAGAAAAGCTCCAAACGGTCACAATTAATCTCACTTTTGAACACACAAAAAAACAAAAACAAAAGCAGCTCATTGAACAGACTGCGAATTTCAACCTTTTACCTCTTGTATGTCGTAATGCGTTTCTTTGCAGATTATTATTATCATGATCGTTATTAAAACAAGAACGGTAACTTCTATAACATCAGTAATATAGGAACTTCACTGGCGGTATTATAAATTAAATAAACCAACCAAAAAAACTGTTGTCTCTCTGCGTGGTACGTATGGTGCTCTACCACGATAGCTCTGAGAACTCTTTTGAAGACACGCCCTTCGAATGGGGCTCGTCGCACGCTCTAAGACGGGTCAGAGGTGCTGCCAGCCGCACTCCAATCTGTCTCGGCCAGGTGTTTAGGCCCACGTTCGTCCGCTTTTTTTCTTCAGCCTTAGACGCGTGTTCATCCCTCTCCTCACGCATAATGCTGCCGCTATCAAGCAGTCTAGCGTTTCTAGGCTCTGGCCTCAAACCCTTGTCGCATTTCAAATTCTGAAGACGCTTGCTGGCTCCCGAATCAACTAACCCTCCCCACCAGTTGCAGCACTGCTGCCTGGCTGTGGTTCGTGCATATAAAAACCGTTTAGATGCACCCTGTGCAGACTCGCGGCAATGAGCGAGTGCTTGGTTCAGCCAGGCATGCTATTGGTTCCACACCGTTCGTGGGCTTGAAATCCGCTCCGCTCGGAGCGCAAAGTTCTTTCTTTTTTTTTTTTTTACCGTGCCCTTGCGTGTTCCTCGAACGCGTGTGGCCTCACCATAATAGCGTGGACGCTTGCTGAATATTGTCGGCATCCATAATGAAACGGCGCAATCAATTTCTTCTTATTCCTCTGGTCGCCATTCCTTCTTTCGCTTTTGGTGCCGCGACCACTAAAACAGTTTGTGATAGAGGCCCGACGCGCACGCTCAAGAGCGTAGGCCAGTTTTCATCTTCCTTGTTTCTCTCCGCAACCGCTTCGAGGCGCTTAGGTTTTCCGTTCAGACGACCGACGCGGGTGGTCAGGAGTGTAGGTCATGCAGATGTCGCTCTAAAAAGGCGCAACGCAAGATACGAAAGGTCAACGAGTTCTTGGTGTTCAAGCCGCACTGCATGATTACTGCGTGGTGCACCGTGCTGTTGAGGACTCCGGATGAAGTTTGGCCGCGCGGGGTTCTTTAACGAGCGCCGAAATCTCTAAACACGAGTACACTAGCCTTTCATAATCATCATCATCATCATCATCACCCTTAGTACGCCCACTTCAGGGCAAAGGCCTCTGCCATATCTCTGCGATTAGCCCTGTCCTGTGCTAGTTGCGGCCACCTTATCGCCGCAAACTTCATATTCTCGACTTTCTGCCGCCGCCTGCTACGCCCGCCTTCTCTTGTAACTACTCCGTAACTATTAGTGACGACCACCGGTTATTATGCATCCGCATTACATGCCCTGCCCATGCTCATTTCTTCTTCCTGATTTCGGCTACAGATATAATCAACTCGCATTTGTTTCCTGAGTCACTATGCACTCTTCCTGCTTCTTAACGTTTCATCTATCACTTACCTCTCAATAGCTCGCTGCGCTGTCGTCACTTAATTCCAAGCCTTTTCGTTAGCCTCCATGTTACCGCCCTATATGTGAGAACTCGTAAGATACAAATGTTGAAGACTTTCTTCTTGGGGGATACTGGTAAAGTGATATGCACGCCAGCCCCATTCTTATTCTTCTATGAATTCACTCTCGTGGTCCGGGTCTGCGGTTACAACCTGCCCTAAGTAGATGTATTCCCGAGGCTATTAAATATTACTTTATACTTCTTCAGATCAGTTATTAGGCCCACCATTATGTTTTGCGCGTCTAGTTTCTCTATCATGCTTTGCAATTCGTCCCCTGCGTTACTTAGTACGGCAATGTCATCAGCGAATTGGCGATTACTAAGCTATTCTCCGTTAACCTTTATCCCCACCATTACTAAGCTATTCTCCATTAACCATACCCCGAGATTGGCGCATGATGGCCTCAGTTGCCTATGTGCCATAAAACCCAACAAACAAACTAACCTTTATCCTCACATATTCCAAATCGAATCCTCTGAATACCGCTTGTAAGCACGATTGGTGCATTCATGTAGGCAGGAGGTGGTGGCCAAGTACTACACCAGGGTGGCCGTTCTGAACAGAACAGAACGCAACCCAGGTTTGGTTATTTGATTATGTCAACACTCGTTTCTTTTTTTTATCTGGTGGGAAATTGCGCAGCATCTGGATTCGAACCGCGGTCCTCTTTGCACGCGAGACGAATGCTCTACCTCTACGTCATCGCGAATTGCATTTTCATTTCGTGTGCATTGAAATGTGGCCGCCGTGGCTGGGATTCAGCCCCCTAAATGAGGTTCAGTAGTCGAACATTACATGTCCCGAGTCTTGCCGCCGGGGGCAAAAATCATAAGGGCAAGGGACAAAGGCAGAATTTGCTCACTTATTTTCTTGGCTGATTGAACTGGCTTGCGTGATTCAAAACAATGCTGCAACTAGCCCGTCATTAGGCGCTGTTGTAAGCAGTAACCTCTTCAACAAGCTCAGAAATACAGGATAACGGCTTAGGGGGGCAGCGTCGTTGAGCTATAGGGCATAATAAAAAACTGGAGGTTCATCGGAGCTTCGGTTCGCGCGCGCGTGAAATTAGAATCGTCCCGAGACGGAGCTGAGACAGGCGATAAAAGAGGAAGCAGTTTTGCTTATATGCCTTATCATACCTCTCTTCTCTACGCGAGGAGAAGGCGCGTCAGCTGCTTCCTTTTGTTTCACTTTCTCTAATTTCCTGCTTATCTTCTGGCCATTTTTTTTTATCCGCACGTGAGATTTTTTTCATTCGACGCACACTGGAGCGGAGCAACCGTATACTGTCGGTCCCCATCATTTCCATCATTTAACCCTCTTCCAAATGTAACGAGGGAGGGAAAAGCGTAGATCATACGGCATAACTTTGCTTTTGGTTTAGTGACGATGGGTGAGAAACGAAGCGGCGATTTCACATGAACGCGAAAGAAAGCGGAAAAGAGAAAGTATTTCTCTTCTCAGGCCACCACATTGGTGATGGCGATGAACTTTAATGGCGCAAGAGAAGGAGGGGGGGTCATAGACTCATTTTCCAAGCACTTCACCCGAGAGAGGCCAGGGGAAAGCTTGTACCCTTTGTATCACCGGTGGGTACCAGGTGGCACTGGGGATCGAACCCCGCACCTCCCGCATGTGAGGCGGATGATCGAACCACTACGCTACTGCTGCGGTCCTTAGTGCACCTTTATACCTTCATTTAAAAGCGTGTATGTATTGGCCTTTCTCAGTTGTAAGGGCGTAAACATAATATACTACACGGCTTTGAAGCTAACATTTTGGGCTTTATATTTTGACAAAGATGGCATGCGGGATTTAACGTCCCGAAGCTGCCCCCGGGATGTGAGAGACGTCATAGTGGGGAGCTCCGGATTAATTTGGACCCCTCGCGGTTTTCAACTTGCACTTCCGTAGCGCAGCGCACGGGCGCTTCTCATTTGACTTCCTTCGAAAGGCTGTACCCAAACTTATATACAGGGAGACCTTTTCTGTACATACAGGGTCTGTTCTGAAAGTAGTAGGACTGGTTTTTTCCTGGGCGAACGGGCGCACGAGAGGTTGTCGGCGCGTGCAGGATCGTTGAAGGGGGATATTGGGAATGCAGGGGAAAATCGGCTGTCGTCTCTCGGCCGTTGAAGAGAGGAGGTCACTGGTACTGCGAACCCCTGTCGAAACGTCTCGTCACGCAGAATCGTCGAGCGTTTACTGGATCAGCGATACGCGATCAAATTTTCAGTAAAGTCTTGGTAAAACGGGCAAATAGACTCACAAAATGATTAAGGAGGCCTACGGTGACGCTTCCATGGGTAGATCAGATGTTTTTTGATTGGCACAAGCTGTTCCGAGAAGGTAAGGAAAGAGTGGAGGAAGACGACCACTCCAGACGCCCTTCGACCAGCAAGACCAACGAAAATGTGTAGCGAGTGAAACATTTACTTAACAGTGATCGTAGAATGAGTATCAGATTGATTTCTGATGACTTGAGCATTCCTCAAGCCCAAGTTTTTGAGATCGTGACAGAAAACTTATCCATGAGGAAAGCGTGCGCGAAGTTTGTGCCGGTAGTGTTGTCAGAGGAGGAAAAGGCCAACCGGTAGGATCTTCATCATGTGAATGAGGACCCCGATTTTTTGCCCAGCACAAGGCGGCAACGCTGCCTCAGCCCCCCTAGAGCCTCGACTTGGCCCCGCCAGACTTTTTTCTATTCCCGAGAATAAAATCGACGCTCGAGGGGAAACATCACGGATCGGTAGAGGTGGTTCAACAGGCCGTGACGAGGGAGCTAAACAGCATTTCGGTCAAGGCGTTCCTGGAGGCGTACGAAAACTGTAAAACTCATAGGCAGCAGCGTGTAGGTGCGGAAGGGTGCTACCTTGAAAAATTGTAATCGTTTGTACTATTCTCTTGAATAAATTTTGTTTAAAAAAATGAGTCCTACTACTTTCAGAACAGACCATGTATTTACAGCTTTACTAAAAAATTACGAGGATTATGAGGCGCATACCACTTTCACTGGAAGTATGTTAGACTTAGCGGACACAGGGTAAGCAGATAGTGGTTACGTTTATTAAATTTTAACGCCAAATTTTTTTAATTATCCTTTAAATATCGATGCTATGCTCCGTGTTCATATCACGGTCTTAATGAAATCTTTAATTAGAGACTAAACTAATTTGAAGAATTTGTGAAAGTACAATAGCTCTTGCGATATTCATCGATTAATTCCTTCTTTCTCCCACATGTTCGGAAATTGAAATGCGCCAGAGAATGACACCCGCTCACGGCCGGTTACCAGCACTGCACCGCGGCCAGCTGTGGTTGTGGCATATGAGAGCATATGCCGCCATTCTAGCTGCACTGTTATTTCAGCCGTGGGCAGCTCGCGCGCTTGCGATATTTCGTTGTTATATGAAGATCACCGACGTGTCCTTACAAAATTTTTTTTAGTCTATAAACTTCTGTCTATAAAGTCTGTAGACTCTCTATAGACAAATCCTAGGGAACAGTCTATAGGCAATACAAATGCTACAGCCAGTCTATAGACAATGTATATATTTATGGGCATACACTTTTAGAAGACTTTTGCCTATAGATATTCTATAGAATATGACTAGACAAAAAGAAATACCTATAGAAAGGCAATGGAGTCTATAAGAAGTCTATAGATTGTCTGTAGACGATTTCTATATATATTGGCCTGGCGCTAACGTCAGCATTCTGGGAAAGTCGGCCCATATTCAAATAAATTTCATCGTAACTGTTGTAGTCAGTGGGTAACAACATTTTTACGTTCGCCGTGTATTTCGTTACGAAATCCGGAATAGGCGAGGCTCCATCGTAAACAAATATTTAGCAACTCCATCACGCATTATTTCGCGGCTGAGCGAATCTCGTGCCTGACTTAGCCATTGCGAAGCTAAGTAGTTTAGAGCGTAAACTGACCCCACGCAAACACCACCTCGACTAAACGAATTTGAGCCATTTCCCCTGTGACATGATCAACTCGCTGACCACACGCGAAAATGCGTGAGTGGGTGTTTGCGGCAACCAGGGCTGCGGAGATCACTGCTCGCCGACCTCGCAACTCTGACGTCGCCGCTAACAGCGTTTGCCCTCGGACAGGCGGTGTCGCACCGGGCGCCCGCCGCTCGCCCGGTGCCCTCGCGAAGACACCAGCGACGGGCAACAGCCGACACTGCAGCGCCTTCATTTCCCAGAGGTCCGCTTGCTGGGGAGGGGTTATATTTAAGCCTCTGGGGGCTGTTTCTCTCGCGCGAGGACTCGGCTGTCAACGTGTCATTCAAGGCGAAAGCGGACCTGCCGCGGATCCCTTTTTTTGATCGCGACCCTCTTTGCGCAGCGTGCGGATGCGCTTGGCTGGCGCTGCCTCGGCTCGCCCGCCGCTCCCGCTCAAGAAGAGACACCGCCGCGTGGTTCTTCCCGAAACCACATCGATTCCGGTGCCCAGTTCAGTTTAGAAAAAAAAAGAAAAGCTTCATCATTTTCACGATTCCGTTGTTTTGCTGTTCACGTCCGTCCACAGCGTGCTATTAAACTCGCATGAACGAATCAGCAAGCGAGTGGGCAAAGAAAGACAGTTATCGACTCTTACGTCACGGCGTGCCGGTATATTTAGCGTAAGAAATGCAACGTTTGCTTCGCAGCCTGAGATAGGTTGCTGTTGTGTTTCCTCATTTTTTTATTATTATTGGCGTTGTGCCCTCCAACTCTGAGTATATCGAGAAGGAAAGTATTTTTGCAACTATAATATTGCTCAGTGAGCGTCGGTTAAAATGACGCTGGCCTCCTAACGTGTACGGCAATAACCAGTACGTGCATGCGCCAAAGCGAATCGTTGTGCCTGTCCGCCAACTGCAAACCACACGACGCAGTTCCGCGCACCGTGTGGATTAATCATAAAAGAACACGTTCAAAAGCTAAAAACGAGGAAAACCACGAACTGAAACACAGATGAGGTCGAATTGGAGAGCACGTAACCGTTTGGCCACTCCCCACACCTGGGAGGCATCTAGTAGATCAAGGACAAAAATTAGGTAGAGCGATGGCGGAGCGCGTTGAGATGTGAAAGACAGTGAGCTAGCCCGTCGTTGCCCCTGCAGGTTGCGCTGTTTGCGAAAGCATAACAGGACGGCAGACACAAAAGTTGCCGCGACTGAGCGGGCGAAACAACCACAAGGGTGAGGCTCCTGCAAAACACGCCGCAGAGAGAGAGAGAAAGAGAGAACTTCTAGAAACATTATTCACGCGGGCAGAACTTTGAAAACCAGGTAGTTTTCGACATACGACGACGTCGATGACGGACATCGCAGGGAAGGTTTTGTTTTGCATGTCGCAGCCGACGAAAACGCCCGTGTATTCGTGCTGGTCATTAATAATGTTGGCAAAATTACCCATGTCTCACGCTGGGGAGTGCTAAAGCGGGTCTTTAATGCGCAATGTACAGTTGTGAGCAATATGAACGGGAACAAACCGTACAAAATTGCGAATTTTCCGTTCTTTCTTGTGAATGAATTGTGAATGAATTTTGTATACCATACGCCTAGAGGAAAACTAGTTTGGAAATGGAAGAAAACAAAACTGTGCTTGTCACACGTAATTATGCAGTGATCAATCAATGAATGCTCAAACTTTGCTTCATCTCATATTTCTCACGACTGTACGGTGATTTATTTCACACAAAGCACTAGCAACTGTGGCCCCACTATAGGGAGCGCCCTGATTGGGTGGGGATCGGAGAGGGAGTGGGCGTTACAAGATCAATGTTCTTTTTTCTCACCGATGGCAGGTGACAGTTTGAACGTTCTTTGTCGCCTTTGTTTTTCTTCTCGGCTTGCATTTCTTCTGGGACCTTTTTTTTTTTTAATCTTCACTGCGCATGGTGGTGCTTCCTAATAGGGTGCGCCATTAGGTGTGGTCGAACTCAGTGCGAATTCTCCACTACGCCATGGTTCTAAACCCGTAGTGTTGTTGCAGCTCGCGGAGAAAAAATAAACATTAATCCACTAAATCCGCGCTAATTATAACAGAAAATGACTGAAAGCTAGCCAGGCATGCGCATACAGCCCTTCGTTCGTAATGCAAAGTGAAGAGTACTTTTGCATACCGCCAGGATTTCGCTGTACTTTGTACCTTTAGACGAACACGACTCTATCACAATCACAGCAGAACGCAGGAAACAACACTTGTAATCCAAGCTATTCACATCGCGATTAAAATATATAATTAAAACTGACGGCTTCCTGTTACGAAGCAGCGCTTGCACTCCGAGATGTGTCGCATGCAAGTGCTGTCTCTAGATTGATACTGACCCATCTCGTAGCACGGCAAGGAGCGGGAAGGGAGATTGTTTTCCTAAGCCTCATCGCTGTAAAGAGGCACGTGGCGCATTTGAAATGCGAAGCTACGAGCAATAAAAAGAATGCAGTAACAGAACGCGTGGAACCACTACAGTGGTTGAGCTTTTAACGGGCGGATATACATAGCACTGTAGTATGTATGTATGTATGTATGTATGTATGTATGTATGTATGTATGTATGTATGTATGTATGTATGTATGTATGTACGTATGTATGTATGTATGTATGTATGTATGTATGTATGTATGTATGTATGTATGTATGTATGTATGTACGTACGTACAGGCGCGGCCATAAGTAAACAGAGCACGCTATTGCGTTTGAAGTGCAATCACGCTTTCTCCATTGCTAATGAAGAAGCGTTGTTTGTCTACCAGAAAACCCACCAGCCTTCTCTACCAGCATGATCGTACCACTGCTGGAAATTTCAATTAAGTGACACGTGAAAAATATTCGAAAACAGTTGCGTGCTCCGTTTACTTTTCTCCGCGCATGTATGTATGTATGTATGTATGTATGTATGTATGTATGTATGTATGTATGTTGTGTGTGCGCATGTGTGTGTGTGCGCGCGCGCGCGCGCGTGTGTGTGTGTGTGTGTGTGTGTGTGTGTGTGTGTGTGTGTGTGAGAGAGAGAGAGAGAGACTAGAGACAATGGACTGAATATACTGCGTAACGGCAACTAGCTCTCGTAGAATTCGCACATTGCTAAAAAAAATCATTGTCTCATAGTGAGCTCTGTTGCGAGGTTCATTAAAGATTACTTCCTATCTAATGACAGACCTACTAATCGCACGTTAAAGAACCCCATGTGGTCGAAATTTTCGGAGCCCTTCACTACGGCGTCTCTCATAGCCTGAGTCGCTTTGGGAGGTTAAACGCCATAAACTAAACCAAACCAACCACTTACTAATCAGCATACAGACGTAAGGAAACGCGTACACCAGATTCACCATTATTCGCCAGAAGTAAAGCGGTTAAAAAAGGTTTTGTGACCTATGGGTTGCGTGCTGGCCTCGCAGTCTGAAGGTTCATAGTTCAATTTCCCGCACCTTCGGAAGAAATTTCACTTTCAAAGCAGAAGCTTTACTGGCTTAGTCAAGCTAAGATCATCGGCGCCACTTCTTGACCTTGTTGTGTTTCTACCCCCCCCCCCCCCCTTAACTCTCTTTGTGTGTTCCCGTCACACCTGTGTCCATTTCGGACCACGTGGGCCCGATCAAGCAGCTACCGTGAACATTCATCGAGGCCGACAACCCCGCGACGGCGGTAGGAAGTGGGATGCTTGGAATGCCCCTCCGAGCCTCAGCGGATTAGTGTAGCAGGAATTTTAAGGGCCATTGTCCGAGCGACCACAGCGGAGATGACCACTATGGCGACGAAAGCCGGGGACGCGCCGGAGGTATTGTCCGGGCGACCACAGAGGAGGCTACGTGCCGGCGCCGGTCACGCTGGCGGATAATTGAAGAATTCTGTGGCCCTGACTCGCGTTCTGGGCATTCGGCGGGGAAGCAAGTTTATTCACCTGCTGGAGGACTTCGGGAGATTCCTATCCCGCAGAGCTGGATGGGTCAGCATCTCCTCCTCTCATCAACCAGCTGCGATAGAGTGAAAAAACCCGCACCTGCCCAGCCGTGGGCGGTAACAAGAACGTCCCCTTCGGTCCATCCGATTGGACAGTGCTCGTCGACCATTATTCCCCAGCCAGGGATCTGGGGAAACCGAACGATATTTAACTCGGCCGTGAGTGTGGCCGAGAGAAGCCTGCTAGCTCCAGTCGACTACGGTTGACGAAGACGTTGCCCTTCCACTGAGAGCCATTCTCAGTCCCGCTCTATGTAAATAATGTAAATATGTGAATACAGTTTTTCCTTCACTTCCCCTACTCCCCGTCTCCGGCCCACGTTTCCTTCCTCCTTCGGCACAGCGGCGGTGCTCTTGGATCCGATGCCTGGTGGGACACGCTTCTAGCATCGACAAATATATCAACTGGTTGGCAGCGGTGGGATCTTCCACGCTTGGTCCTGGCTTCAGCAGTGGTGAGCGCTTGACTTTCTTTAAGAATCTGCCAGGCTTGATAACTCTGGAAATTTATCACTTCCTGTAGATTGTTTTTTCTGCACGTGCTCGCTTAAGCATTTCACGTAGCAGCTTATTTTATGAAAGTCCTCGTTCGGAAGTTGCCATGGATTTGAGCAAGCTAAAGAAGCCAGAGTTGATGTTGCTGTGTGAAAAGCTGGGTATTGAGGCCAGGAAAAGTCACAGAAAGCCGCAGCTGATTGAGGCTATTAAGGAATGTGGTGCTAAGGAGGAGGGTGACAAAATTTGGGAGACCTGGGAAGTCATTCAGGAGGGAATCAGGAACGCTAAGGAGGAGGCCGACAGGGTTGAAAAAGAACGCCTTTACCGCAAGGAAGCCGCTAAGAAGGAGGCTGACAGGATTGAAAAAGAGCGCAAGGAGAAGGTCGAGAGGGTTGAAAAAGAATGGCAGGAGCAATGCCGTAAGAGACTCGCTGAGCTCGAGGAACTACAGCAGGAGCTCATACGTACTACTCAGTTTCTCAGACAGCGAAGGGCCCGAGATCGGTTGCGGACTTTTCAGAGAGGCGAGAGCTTCAGAACGTTCCTCGCGAATTTTGAACAGGTATGTGCGGAGGAGGAACTAGATCAGGGCGAATGGTCAATGATGTTGCTGGCCATCCTTCCTTGCGATGTCAGCGCCGTATTAGCGCGACTGTCCGATGAGGATGCCAGAAACTACGACAAAGCCAAAAATGCCCTCTTCCGATACTTCGGAATTCGCGTACAGACCGAGTCTAAAAGCCGAAGTGATAGCAGCGGTCCGCGCTCCCGTCAGTGCGTCAGCGACCAGCCAAAGAGCCCCGCTTGGTCAGCTACGCACATTGTAGTTGCTCAGAAGAACAGTGGCAGTCGGGAAATTGATGTGATAATCTGCGGCACAGAGCGTCGTTGTCTGCCACCTGACAGCGACTGTGGCGCTCCAAGCCAGAGCGCGGCGTTAGATGAAAAGCGCGATGCCGCGCAGATTTCCCTTTCAACCCAGAAAGACGTAGGAACAGCGCAAAAATGTCGTCCTCCGGAAAGCAGTCGCGCGCTGAAGGAGGCAACTGCAAGTTCTACTGTAAGCGAGGAATGCGCATCATCGCTGCTTGGAAACAAAGATCAGTTCAGCGATAAGGGAACGACAGCCGCTCGCGACCGAACACCCGAAAACGAGTTATGCGTCAATGAAAACTGCGTGTCTTTGCCAATTGCCTGCGTCGCGATCGAGAGCCCGCTCGAGGTGCGTCTGACCGAGGCAGCCGTCTCCCAAAACCTGCCTAAGCAGCATCCCTCGATTTTCTCAAATCGCTTGGATATGCTGCCCAAAGAAAAAGGCCTTTGTTTTGGAGATAACGCTGCGCAGGTCCTTACCATTTCGAAGGCTCGTGAATTCGCAGCGCCAGCAGAGCACGTTGTTGAACAGGGCAAACCTGAACCTGTAAGCCCGAAGCCTGTAAATTCTCGCGGTGATGAGCCAGAGCAAGCTCTAGTAAAGACTGACGATGAGACGAACGCCGGCGACTTAACCCGTGACGGCTCCGCGTTACCAAATGACGAGCCAGCCCAGGACTTACTCACTTCTAGCACAGGGCTAAAGAGCACTGATAGTAGTGCAAGCTATAGTGAGTCTTCCGAATCAGGCGCAAGTGATGAGCTGGAGCTAGGTGAGGAGTTGAATACCAATCTGGTGGTACCCCACTCGGATGGCTTTCTCGAACTCCTTCGTGTGGACAGAGAAACGTTCACCGCTGAGCAAGAGAAAGACCAATCTCTACGCAACTTGAGTCCCCAAAGTGACGTAGGTGTGTCACGGAAGAACATACCTTTCCAGCTCCGTTCTGGCCTGCTGTACCGCCAGTATAAGGATAGGAAAGGTATCGAACACGACCAACTTACTGCCCGCGTCGCGATCGAGAGCCCTCTCGAGCTGCGTCTGACCAAGGCAGCCGTCTCCCAAAACCTGCTTTTGCAGTATCCGTCGATTTTCTCAAATCGCTTGGATATGCTGCCCAAAGAAAAAGGCCTTTGTTTTGGAGATGATGCTGCGCAGGTCCTTACCATTTCGAAGGCTCCAGGATTCGCAGCGCCAGCAGAGCACGCGTGTGAAGAGGGCAGACGTGGCCCTGTAGGCCTTATAAACTCTCACGGTAGTGAGCCAGAGCAGGCTGGATCACAAACGGACAAAGAGGCGAACGCCGACGACTTAACCTGTGACGGTTCCGCAATGGCTAGTGACGCGCCCCGCAAACCAACAGCGAGGGTTTCCACAGAGCGGCAGCGTATAGAGGTGGCCAAACGGGGAATGTTAATGAAGGGGAAAGTGCGCCTCATGTTGACTGCTGCACAGAAAACCGGACAACCGGTTACCCGCCCCAATTTGGCACCTCAGCGCTCAAGAGTTCGCACGCGCCGCTTGAAGGGAACGCAAGCTAAGGGGACGCAACGCGCGAACCCAATCCGAGAAAGGCAGATTCGCTGGCACGGCATTCGCACTCGTTCGCTCCCTTCTCGCATTCTGCTTTCTGAGCGTCAGCTAAACTTCAGAACCGCGAGACTTGGACGAAGAACAGTGCAGGGTCCCAAGCGGAAGTTTCTAGCCTTGTGTAATTTTGCACCTGCTAGAGTAGCTATCGGACCGCGGCCGCGCAGAGGGCGGCTGAAGAATAGGAACCAGTAAATTCCTCTAATCGTAACGCTGTTTCTGGACGGTTTCGAGGAATAATCCTGTTCAGTTTATTGCTTGTTTCTTTTTGTTCATTTAACTCTCCTGTACAGAAATGCAAGCTGAAATTCCTAGCATTATGCAATGTCTCATCTGCTAAAGCAGCTGTCGGACCGCGGCCGCGAAAGGGGCAGATATGACGCATAATCTCATATTGAGTTTAATGCTTGTTTTTTGTCTTTTGTTCATATCACTCTCCTATGCGAAATGAGAGCGAAAATTTGGAGATTGGCATTGCCGGACTCAGTTTACATGCGTTGCAGTAAAGTGCGAGGTAATGGAAACGCTGATGGCCTCAGCCGAAGCTTTCCCGTGTAATGCCCTTTCCTGACTCCCCGGACGTTAATCCGCTATGCAAATTTGTATTTTGTTTTTTTGCTTTAGCGGGAATCATTTTTGTCTGTTTTGTATGTGTGTTCAGCAGCTCCACCTTCCCTTTGTGCTCTCACGGGCGGTGGCTTTCTGTGACATACACCGTGCTACGGCACCCCCCAAAATTTTAGGAAATTTTCCTCCCTTTTGGCTAAACAAGCTCTGTGTATTCTGGTTTGGTCAAACTTGGAAACTTTCGGAGGAGGACGTAAATTTCACGCGACAGCTCATTTTCTCTAAACAGACTTTGTCGACCGAAAACAGCTTGGCAGTTCTTAAAGTCGGTTTGGCGCTTTCTGCTTGTTGGGCTGTGTACCTTGCTGGTTGAGCTCGTTACAGCTGTAATCGAAGCAAGAAGAACCTTTGGGCCCAGCTGTGACCAAAAGCCGAACGGACACAACTCCAGGTCTCTGCGCGCAGCAGCGTTGGCTGCAACCACTACGAGACCTCTTCGGGCGGCGGACGTGCTGTTGTGTTTCTACCCCCCCCCCCCCCCCCCCCCCTTAACTCTCTTTGTGTGTTCCCGTCACACCTGTGTCCATTTCGGACCACGTGGGCCCGATCAAGCAGCTACCGTGAACATTCATCGAGGCCGACAACCCCGCGACGGCGGTAGGAAGTGGGATGCTTGGAATGCCCCTCCGAGCCTCAGCGGATTAGTGTAGCAGGAATTTTAAGGGCCATTGTCCGAGCGACCACAGCGGAGATGACCACTATGGCGACGAAAGCCGGGGACGCGCCGGAGGTATTGTCCGGGCGACCACAGAGGAGGCTACGTGCCGGCGCCGGTCACGCTGGCGGATAATTGAAGAATTCTGTGGCCCTGACTCGCGTTCTGGGCATTCGGCGGGGAAGCAAGTTTATTCACCTGCTGGAGGACTTCGGGAGATTCCTATCCCGCAGAGCTGGATGGGTCAGCATCTCCTCCTCTCATCAACCAGCTGCGATAGAGTGAAAAAACCCGCACCTGCCCAGCCGTGGGCGGTAACAAGAACGTCCCCTTCGGTCCATCCGATTGGACAGTGCTCGTCGACCATTATTCCCCAGCCAGGGATCTGGGGAAACCGAACGATATTTAACTCGGCCGTGAGTGTGGCCGAGAGAAGCCTGCTAGCTCCAGTCGACTACGGTTGACGAAGACGTTGCCCTTCCACTGAGAGCCATTCTCAGTCCCGCTCTATGTAAATAATGTAAATATGTGAATACAGTTTTTCCTTCACTTCCCCTACTCCCCGTCTCCGGCCCACGTTTCCTTCCTCCTTCGGCACAGCGGCGGTGCTCTTGGATCCGATGCCTGGTGGGACACGCTTCTAGCATCGACAAATATATCAACCTTCAAGTGAAGGAGCGGTGGAGCTGTGGCAACCATGTGACATATTTTCTCTCATTCCCTCCTCTACCACTTCCCTAAAGGCGCGGTTCAGGTGTCCACCGAGTTGTGAGACAGATAGTGCGCCATTTCCTTTCCTCAAAAACCAAACCAAACAAAACAATTGCGCCACCGGCGTTCATTGGCTTTATTGGCGTTGACAACGTTGAAGAGTCCGTTGATTTTGACAATAATAAAGGCGTAAAACTGGCTCCCTGGGTCAGTGGACACCTCAATCTCGCTTTCATATATGTGGCGTTGGTGTCCTCTTTCAAAAACCCCCTTTCGCTGAATATTCCGTTTTTAGCAATGCTAAACCGCCAGCAATTTTTTATTCTTTGCTATAGACGTCACTAACTTATGCTCTGTTGCTGACGTCATGCGAGAGCGTAGTGACGTCACTGAGGAATTTCGTGCCATGGACGCGTCGACAGACGGCGGCTTTCGTGCTAATAGGAAATACAATGCTTTCGCATTAGGTTTGGTTTGGTTTATGGGGTTTAACGTCCCAAAGCGACTAAGGCTATGAGAGACGCCGTAGTGGAGGGCTCCGGAAATTTCGACCACCTGGGGTTCTTTAACGTGCACTGACATCGCACAGTACACGGGCCTCTAGAATTTCTCCTCCAAAGAAATTCCCGGGATCGAACCCGCGTCTTTCGGGTCAGCAGCCGAGCACCGTAACCACTGAGCCACCGCGGCGGGGCGCTTTCGCATTAATAAGCAGCTATTGCATTGATGTTATTTCTGCGAGAGACACGGCTGCTTCTGTCTTTGTGTCTGCCTTGTAAGGATAAAAATTACCCAGTAGAATTGCGCGGCGGGCAGTAGATACGTATATAGCGCACTCTGACGAAAGGGTCACTGCGAGCTTCGAAGCGTGCCTTTCTAAAACAGAGGGCTGTCCTGCATGCCATGGGAAGTTGACAGATTAAATTTTGCGATTTCTTTGATCTCGGAGATTTTTTATAGTCTCTATCAAAACCACTGACACGCGCATGCGATCTATTGCTGATATCAATATGTTCGCCGCAAAGCCTATATACTGTGCGTATACCGCCAGATATGAACCCACGCCGGGGCTTGTAAAAAAAGAGAAAAGGGCGGGTGGACAAGTGCCAGTGGCAGCTGAAAAGGGTGTATGAGGTGACGCGAGAAGTGCAGTGCAAAAATATGTTTACCCTCGATGCGTTCACAAGCAGCAATGTTGCCTACAGGGCACGACAGCAACTACAAAAGATTAAAAAAAAGGACAGAAAATAAGAAGACGAAATGAACAAAAGTGTGGCGCGGCACGGACCGCCAGATCAATTTTCTTCCACTGCCGACTGTGGGCAGCACGCTGTGGGCGTTCCCTTCCACCAGCGGCGCGACGGAGTACACAAGCAGCCGTGGGAGCAGCGCGGAGCGCAGTAGTCCGCGGCCAGCCCGTGAAATGATGCGCGCCCACGAGCTGCCGCAGCAAAGGAGCGGGCGCCCCTTTCGTTACCCCCCTCGCCAGGGAGCGCGTCAGTAGGCTGCGCGGCGATAAGACTGCAGCCTGCTATATACATTGTGTACATGGGCTCCCCCCAAACCTCCTTCGCAGCTGTATTACTACGTGCATACGTATACTCGCAGGCGAGCGCGCGAATGGATTCATGTACCCCCCTGCATGACCAACGAGGCCGGTGGTGTTCGCACGCCGCGGTCCGTCTGTTTTGGTCGCCGAGCCCGGCCCTTCGCGTGAGATAGCACCTGCGTCGCCGCGGTTGTGTACACGGAGACACAGCCGAGCCCCTTATCTAAGCCTATCGCGTGCCCACCGCCGCGTGCAAAATAGAAAAAGCCAGAGAACGGCTTCCGGGTATGCCTTTTTTTGAGTGCATGTGTTTTGCGTGCGCGTCTGCCTGCTTCTGTGGGCGCGATCTTCGAGAGGTGGCGGTCAGCGAGCCGCGTTTTATCTGTGTGCCGCTAGGTGACTGGATGGCTGCTTGACGGGGCGCAGAAAAAGAAAAAAAGACGGTTCAAACATCCACCACAGCGGTAGCTGTATTAATGCCAAACGAAAGCTTAACAGCTTCCTCAAATTGTGTATATTTCAGGCAAATTCTTCCAGGTCCGGGAATTTCTAAATTTACGAAGATATGAGAAAGATGTGCACGTTTTCTTATGCAGTTGTATGACTGCGCTAAAGTGGACGTCAATATTACCTATTTTGGGTCTAAAATCTACTGCACATTGGAAGCCTCTCTTGATTACACGGGCATCCTCGTTTTTTTATTCCCCCAGACTGGCCTCTCGTGGAACACGTGGCACCACTGGAAAAGAGGATTGTCACACAAGAAACAAATATTCCTACCGAGACGCCGTGAACAGGAATTTTGCTTTAAGCAGTCATGACGTAAGAGCCCCGTCACTGTTGCTGCCACATGACTGCTGACTACTGACGCAACATAACGAGCACATAGAAGTTTGTTTAGTCGCCATCTTGGCCGAAATAACAGCTGTGTAAAGGTGTAGGAAAAAACATCCCTGGAAGATACGTCCCCGAAAAAAAGTCCCTTGAGGAAGCGCCTACTATAGGGAAAGAAAGTCCCCAGGTCAAAAATTGTCGAAAGAATGAATTCGTTGGGAACCTACTTGACAAAGGTTTCCGTCTTTATTGGACTATTCCTTGACTTACAGAACAGTTGTAAGCGTCAAGTATTCTGCAGTACCCGATCACAACATGGTCATTTAGGGCATGTCATGCCAAGAAAAGCCACACCACAAACCTATTTCGCCGTTGACTTCTCTGAAGCGCCCAATGATCCCAGACGCACTTGCCCTCGACAGCTCCCCCTTCCGCCGCCATCCTTTTTTAAGGCGACAGCCTTTCTTGGCTCATGAGTGGCGCGGACGGAAACTGTCCGCAAGTGCGGCGTGGCGGAAGTTGTAGACAGAGGCTGTCCGCAAAAGTGTCCGCACAAACTGTCAATCATAAGTTGCATGGTAATTAAATAAAATGTAAAAGTTAGGCAACATTTCACAAGCAACATATATGTAATGATAGCAGTGATAGTAAATAGGTAGTAAAAAATAATTATAGTGACAATGACAGCTACTGATAGTGACAGTGCTAGAGATAGATAGCGGCAGTGATGGTAGTGATAACGATCGCTGCCGACAGTAATAGTTAGTGATAGTGACAGGGCTAGAGATCGATAGTGGTAGTGATGATGATAGCGAAAGTGGTAGTTGGTATAGCGATTACGAAAAACAGAAATAAAAACAATAAAAATTCAAAATATAAAAATAAAATTAAGAAATAAAGATATACAAAATGGAAAAGGGAGGAAGAAAGAGAGGAAAGGCTTCACGAAAGCAACAAGTTCCATTTAAACCGCAGCACGAAGGGTAAGGCTTCCATAGACAATGCAGGTGAATTTTAAGGCGAAAGCCCTTTATGGCTCATGAGTGACGTGGACAGAATGTGTCACACTCTCACGAATTCATAGCCAATCTACAATCCAATCCATAGCCATCACACAAGCCAATCCACAATTAAATCCATAATACAACAAGCAAAACCATAATCCACAATTCAATACACAATCCAATCTAGAATCCAACAAGGCACGAACAGTCAATGAAGAAAGGGCCTGCGGCATGCGAGACGGGGACGATTCCACTGCGCCACGACGGTTTGACGTTTGCAGCTGAATAAAGGAGCGTGTAGTGAATGCAGGAAACGTATTTTCTAGATATGTACTCAGGCGGACATGAGTAATTATGAGAAGATAAATTTCAGATATCGCAATTAACCGAGTACAAAAGTACGTTCCCGGTAAATTTACATTTTGCTTGGCGTGTCGTGACGCCATCTCGCGGCACCCACTGAAAACCCCCCTCTGTATGACGCTGGCCCAGCAGATGGCGGGCGCGTAGTAACGCAGCGGACGCCATCTTAGCCAGCTCAGCTTTCGCATTTCCGCACGTAAAGAGACTTAAGTGCACCTCATAGTTTTTTTTTGTCATAGTTATTAATCTGCTCAGGAAAAAAAAGGCGTAATATCGAATGTCTAAAAAGAAACAACGACAGCTAGTGTCCGGCTCATCGCCAAATCGCTATGGCTTGTGCGCATGCCTGTACAAAATATAAATAAGTAACTTTTTTTTTTTTGACGTGATCGGTCATTTGGAGCTAAGTATAGGGCTAACACCGCTCCATAAACACCACTGCCAACTCTCCCAACCAACTAGAGCTGCTCACACAACAACGAAGAATACCGTGTGCCTAGTGAACATCCCCGGACTGGCAGACAAATAATCTGCGCTAGAAGGAACGCTCAAGGCAGAGTCGAACCAGGATTCGCGCTTTCGTGTCTCACCTTGTGGCTCCGCCTACCGCGCTTTCACGGCGTGAAAAGAACGCTCCATCGCCATAACACGCGATAACGAAGTCTGTATACGCTGTTGGCAGCTGTGTTTACTGCACGCTTCCTTTACGGGGACTTCAACCAAGCGTTCGGCGCTGCAGCCTCTGGGCCGTCTTGACCCAAGACAGGAAAATTTGCGGTTAGAGAGTGATTGAGCACCGCCAAAACAGATCCCACTGCCACACAGCTAACCCGCAGTAAAAACAAAAAAAAGGAGTACAACGCTTTTGAGACTATGGACCAGACGATTAAGTAAGAGCGGCAGAAAAAAAGACTAGAATTCGTTGGGAAGTTTAATGTAGGGGGTCTGCACAGATACCAGCCCTCCTAAAGGCGCATATGTGCTGTTGCTCTTTCAGAAGTGGTAAGTTAGTTTGTTTATTTTTTTATAAAGTTCAAAAATTTATCTGATAGCCGCGGAATCGTGCATATATACAAGCGGGCAGACTTCTAAGGTAGGTGGCAGTGTCAGAAATAGAGAAGAGCGAAAGCCATCATAAGCTGCTCTGAACTTGTTAATCGTGCAGGGTAGGCTATGACGCCGAGCACGCGACGCAACCTCACCAAAAGTAACTTTTTTCTTTCTGCCTCTTTCAAATATGACGGGCGGGGTGGGTGACAAAACCAGGCTTCGATCTGAGACAAAGTTTGCCGAGACAACTGAATTCACTGAATTAAGTGCAACAAAATAGCAACTAAGTGCAACAAAAAAGTAATGTCCGCAGAGATGAAAACGACCATGGCTGCGGCACAGGGCGGTGCAGATTGGAGGCCTGCGATAGAGTATAGCTATACCGGTCTTATACTTTCATTCAGTAAAAGTTCTTGAACGTGAAGCAACGTCGGCAAACTACTCCTATCCGTCTCCTATATACCAGCCTGGCTTGCCACGATACCTTGTTCGCGATAACTCTGAGAGCCATCGAGTTTCCTGCCATTGTCGTTTGTGCCAGATAAGCCGGTATGGGTAAGCAGCGGGTTAATCGCACAATGCATACATCCAAATGCACTCCCAGGCCTGCTAGCTTTTCCCGCTCGTTTCTGCCGTGTGATCAGGATCTACCGTAATTACTATGCATAAGGAAGATATGCGTACAGTCAGTGGACCTGTCAGCGCTCGAACAGTGCGCAGGAGACAATAAAAAGAAAATGAGGCAGCAGCGCCTGCCTTCCATGTGACGCGCGCGTGTGCACGTGATTTGCGGGTCTACATGGCTTTCCTTTCACCCAAGCATTCCCTCAAAACTGCAGCAAGTGCGGCAAGGTATTGCTTTGTTTCCAGGGCAGTGTGTCGCTCGAGCTGCATACGCAAGTTCGACGCCGACCGCACAGGTACGGAGAGATCAGTCATAAAGTACTTCCAGTACCTTACTTCCTATCGTAAAGAGCTGCGCCTTCAACAAAGTACTGAACATTACTTTTGTTTTGTTCATACTAATCACTCACCTGAGGAGCCGAAACTCGAAGGACCACAAAAAAAAACTTAAATGAAATTTAACACACTGCAGCGAGTAATGGAAAGAAAAATGATAGGGACAACACTGAGAGAAATAAAACATTTATTTTTTATTTGTTTATTTACGCTCAAGCCAGAATCATTACAGAGTGAATTCAAACAAACAGTAAACGAAACAAATTCCTAAAACGTTATGTAAAGAAGTTACTACTGATTACACAATGTTCGCTAAAGAATTGCGAAAAAAGTTGGTTCTCATCAATAGACACAATTTAAGCGAGAATGCAACTCCATCCGTGTTAACTAATACTACGCTGGCCCATTTTATCATTCGCGGTACAAGAGCGGTTAATAGAATTAAATGTGTAACCACTTTCCTCGCGAAAAAAAAAGGAATTTACCCAGAAAACATTTCAGGAGGTTCCGATAATCTACATAGACACCTTTTCAAAGAAGAATACACACACACACACACACACACACACACACACACACACACACACACACACACACACACACACACACACACACACACACATATATATATATATATATATATATATATATATATATATATATATATATATATTCGGAGGTCGTGGGTTCAGATCCCACCGGCGGCATGTGGTTGTTTTTTCTTCTGCTTTTCTAATCAATTAGCTTTAAGCTATAACATATGCAGTACTATTCTAAATCGAACAACTGCACAAAATAAATAAAAAATAAAAAATCCCCTCTATCTCTCGGTTTCTGTGGCTGTTGGCTTCTCTCATATATATATATATATATATATATATATATATATATATATATATATATATATAGGGTGTTTCACCTAAGACTTTCGGCAATTTTTAAAAATAAGTTATTTGAATTAGATGCGCACTTTTTCTGGCATAGCATTGTCAGTGGTGTAGTACATCATAATTCAACTAAGACGTCGTAACTAGCAGGCTTCTTAACCAATATTTAATAGTTAACTTTTAAACGATTACCGTTGGGCTCCTTGATTATTGAGAGGCATGCAGCCCACCGTAAGTAATGTCCATATCCGTTTTTATAATTTCGAGAACGCGATTATCCTCGCGCTGTGGCCCAACAAATTTCGCCTGCATCGCGCCAAAATACATGCGGTTTGAGAAGCTTGTAGGCAAAGCAACCTCTCCAGTGAACCTAACTCGTCGAAATAGCCAAACTTTGTTGGGCCACAGCGCCGAGGATAATCGCGTTCTCAAAATTCTAAAAACGGATATGGACATTACTTACGGTGGGCTACATGCCTCTCAATAATTAAGGAGCCCAACGGTAATAGTTTAAAAGTTAACTATTAAATATTGGTTAACAAGCTTGCTAGTTAGCACGTTTAGCTGCATTATGATGTACTACACCACTGACAACGCTATGCGAGAAAAAGCGCGCATCTAATTCAAATAGCTTATTTTTAAAAATTGCAGAAAGTCTTAGGTGAAACACCCTGTATATATATATATATATATATATATATATATATATATATATATATATATATATATATATATATATATATATATATATATATATATATATATAGCAAACAAGGGAAGGGGAATGAGGGGCTCGTTATAAATATGACAGAAGCCAATAGCCACAGAAACCAAGGGGCACAGGGGATTTTTTTTAATTTATTTATTTATTTTGTGGTGTTGATCAATTTAGAATATTACTGAATATGTTATCCCTTAAAGCTAATTGACTAGAAAAGCAGAAGAAAGAACAACCATGTGCCGCCGGTGATATTCAGTAATATTCTAAATTGATCAACACCACAAAAAAAATAAATTAATTAAAAAATTCCCCTGTGCCCCTTGGTTTCTGTGGCGGTTGGCTTCTGTCATATATATATATATATATATATATATATAGGTTGCGAAAGCATGAAGTACTTGACTGCTTGCAAGAGTTTATAGCGAAGTATACGCTTCGTTAAAGGAAACGTATTTATTCGACTCGACGTTTCGATCGGAAGATCGGTCTTCCGATCGCAACGTCGAGTCGAATAAATACGTTTCCTTTAACGAAGCGTATACTTCGCGATATATATATATATATATATATATATATATATATAGCAAACAAGGGAAGGGGAATGAGGGGCTCGTTATAAGTTATAAGTATGAAGGAGCGTTGGAAAGGCTGGCCTGCGTATGTCGCGCGTGCGCAGTGAGTAGCGAGTGTCATAAATGTCTGCCGCACTAGTTGTGCGTTCGTTGCACGGTTCTAACGTATCCTGTTCACGATATAGCAAGCAAGTCTACCTGCTGTCGACGTTTTCTTTGCAGTTTGAGCAGCGAAGCGGCTATTGCACAACACTTGGTCTAAGGAGCACTGCCGAGTCAATTCACAGCGCCAACCTGGGATATCAATTACTCTTAGTTTCTAATCTGGGATAGAACAAAGCCTGTCACCTAATGCCCCCCTACAGATTGTAATACCTTAATCAACCCGCAGAACCTGCTCTTCGCTACAGTATCCTGACAATGCAAGGGCTAAACGTACATGGAACCGTCACTGGAGCCAGCCTCGGAAGCGGCCAAACTTCAAATTCGTGCAGTGCACTGCGGCAGCTAGCAGAATTGCCCATCTGACTCGTGGTGGTAGCGTCGCGGGTATCATGTGTGCATAGCGTCAAGCAATGATGTTGCTATAACCGCAAAACCGCCTGCAGCGACGTCATGGGTGGCAGCCCTCGTACCTCGTCTTATTATCGACGTGCTGCCTTGGCCTTCACTCAGCCCAACGACCGACACGATATACAGGGTGTTTCACCTAAGACTTTCTGCAATTTTTAAAAATAAGCTATTTGAATTAGATGCGCGCTTTTTCTGGCATTGCATTGTCAGTGGTGTAGTACATCATAATGCAGCTAATACGTGCTAACTAGCAGGCTTGTTAACCAATATTTAATAGTTAACTTTTAAACTATTACCCTTGGGCTCCTTAATTATTGAGAGGCATGTAGCCCACCGTAAGTAATGTCCATATCCGTTTTTATAATTTCGAGAACGCGATTATCCTCGGCGCTGTGGCCCAACATATTTTGGCTATTTCGACGAGTTAGGTACACTGGAGAGGTTGCTTTGCCTGCAAGCTTCTCAAACCGCATGTATTTTGGCGCGATGTAGGCGAAATTTGTTGGGCCACAGCGCCGAGGATAATCGCGTTCTCGAAATTCCAAAAACGGATATGGACATTACTTACGGTGGGCTACATGCCTCTCAATAATTAAGGAGCCCAACGGTATTAGTTTAAAAGTTAACTATTAAATATTGGTTAACAAGCCTGCTAGTTAGCACGTATTAGCTGCATTATGATGTACTACACCACTGACAATGCAATGCCAGAAAAAGCGCGCATCTAATTCAAATAGCTTATTTTTAAAAATTGCAGAAAGTCTTAGGTGAAACACCCTGTATATCTTGCTCACTTGGTGACAGCACCGAACCCGCTGAGCCCTCTGCGACAGGTCACCTTCCCCGCAGATCAACGTTCCCTGAGGAGAAGCAGACACCAGGTGTCTACAGTCAAGAAGAGGCTTTTCTCACTTTTTGGCAGTGAAGCGAAGATCAAAAGCGGGGTCAATCAGCATTTCTTCACAACCTGTCGGCTCGCGCTGCCGCGAAATAGCCGCACTAAAAAAAGCATCCTTGCTCGCTTGCGTCTGCAGTCTTCACTGTCACTCAAAGTTAGTCCGAAGACTACATTTTGCGAAATAAAAGAAAAAATTACAAGAAAAAATGCGTCTGGACATGTCTAGTCTTAATACAACGATGTCGCCATTCCTCCACAGGTCGTTAGGAAACGCTCGATGTGGCTCGACTAACAGCCGTGACGCAGCTAGTGTCGCCTCCAGTGTCGACAGGCCACGGCACGTACTACGTCGTGCTGACTTCCCGTGTCGTAATACGAGAGCCACAGAGGTGCTCCCTCTGGCCAGCGCGGGCTCCGACGCACGTGCTCTCCGGGCTAGGTGAGCTGTCGCCGGTGGTGTACGTTTTCTGCGACGCACTCGCCGCTCTCGGTCGCTTCCGTTCGACCAGTGGAAACTTCCATCCAAGCCCCACGTGGCCGAAAGCGCTCGCCTAGCATGCGAACGCCATATTTAGCGAGAAACTCCCTCCCTGGCGAGAATATCGAGTCTTTTGCACCCACGGGTCCACGAAAAACGAAAATCACCAATTTCAGTCACTTTAAAACCGTCATGGAAGATCATCTGTACTGATGTTTATACCTGTTAATTTGCCCACTCATGCAATGTCCATTGTGGACCTTTGATTGATTGATTGATTGATTGATTGATTGATTGATTGATTGATTGATTGATTGATTGATTGAAGTGGAATCTGCGAGCCTCAGCAGCCGCAAAACCTCTGATTTTTCACTTTTACGTAAATTAATTATCACCGGTAATATTATCATGCTCTCAGTGCGTTTACTCGAAAACATGCGAACGCGGACGTTCCTCATCGATGCACAAATGTGCAGAAGAAGAAGGTAGCTGTGGTATACGGTCCCAATTTTAAACGATGCGAACGACTACGTTCTGCTCGACGATCGCAATTTGCCCACGAGCGAGCTATTTAGCCAATGTGTACCTCCATCTGCGCACGATGCTTCGGCAAGCGCCAGGAAGAAGCGGGTCCGGTTGTACCACCCCATCATCCACAAAAAAGCGCGCCTGTAATGGCGCACAGTGTAAGCGGGATGCCTTTTATTATTTTGTGTTGTTCGTCGATGCGCTGAAACAATGCCTGTTAACATTTCAGACGCTGTGCACACAAATGTGTGCAACTCGCAGCTTTTCCTAAAAGTGCACTGCCGCGAGCAGTGATTTTTTTTTTAAGTTTCAGACGAAAGTTAGCACTACTAGTACTGCAACTGGAGTGGTTCATCATGTCAGATAGTGAATGCAGTAAATGATGTTTCTCAAAGCAGTGAGCATGAAAGTACGTCCTTCGACACAGCCATGTAGACAGACTCTGTCACCCTTGAGAGCACCATATTTTTTTTATTTGGATTGCTAGTGTCATGTGCATCTTCAAAAAAAAAAAAAACAAATTGATTGCGCGATGCATAAAATGCTTACCTCACGAACTTTGGTGCTTCGATGTTACGATCTGCAAACATTGTGGCGCTTTGAAAAAAACTGTGCACATCCCTTTGAAAAAGTAACAGTTCGCGTTTCGTGTTGCGAAACTAACTGACTTTCTTGTGGTTATTTTTTCTTCTGTTTTCTGACCATTTACCTTTAAAATAATTACGCTCTTAATCTCCCACTGATGAACACCACAAATAATCCCCTATGCTCCTTGGTTTTGGTGACTGTTGGCTTCCGTCATTTATGTCATAAGGAGCCTCTCTTTTCCCTTCCCTTGTCTGCTCAAGGACTGCACAGACAGTTTAAGCACTTTTTCTTTTTTTTTTCTTGTAGCAAGAGCTGTATCTGCGGCATTCTCCGATGCCGGCACGTACGTACGCTCACAACGATCATGTGAACGCTCCCTATACGTGCTTCGGTCTACCTTCGGCATCTTCGGGTGGGGTCCGAGTTCACCCGTGATCCCCCCCACCCTCTGCACTCACCCCGAGCCTCACGCTTCGTGCGTCCTTTGTCACAGGTGACTGTGGCGCGTTTTGTGCGGCCTTGTCTGGATGCAAGCATTTGCAGTTAAGCTCATAGGATTTCATCGTCATTGTTTGCCTTCCATGGTTACAGCGGCTTTGGGAGGTACGGAAGAGACATTTCAGTCGTTCTAGGCATGTGTTTTGCCCTCTCTACAAGGACAACTTGTAGCCACTGCAGCGACACTATGATATGTCTGCGAAGAAAATTCCGCTCACGCAGTCCGGTCTCTCGTCTCCCAGCGAATGCAATGGTGTGTTCAGCGAACGCAAGACTGATGTTTCAGGCAACGAGTCGACAATGTCGGTGGAAGAGTCGCATGGGGGATCGCACTGTCTCGTCCCGCGTCACTCCTTCTCTTTCGCCTTTTTGTGAAACTCGCACCCACGCACACCGGCGCGCACACGTCGTAGGAGGATCCAGCCCACGTGGCTGCCGAAATTAATCCGCGACTGCCGTCCTCCACTGTTTGTTAGCGCCTCAAGTTGGGTTCGCCGTTTGCGCGAGCGCACAGCGGCGCATCCAAAACTCGGAAAAGGGCGAATTTCACGGATTGGTTTCCTTCCGCGGCCTTTCAAGCGATTCATGTAAAAGAACAAAGGGGCACGAAAGTGCGGGCGCCACTAGTAAATCTTTATGCCGCTCTCACCGGACGGCCTTGCGTATGATCGGAAGGGAAGGCATCCGAGAAGAGAAGGGGTCGGTGGAAGCACAGCGATAGTATGCACGCGCGGGCCGATCTCCACTGTCCCGTGCGGGCCGGCCTCGCCCGCGGCCCTCGTGTTTGTTTCCTCCCACTTGCGGATCGGCGCCACAAAAGAAGCTCCTCCGCCACCGCCGCCGCGTGATTTGCATAGCCCGTGCCGGCCGGCCGGCCGGCGGTAATAATGAAGGCGCCAAGCAGCAAAACGGCGGCGTTTGCATTGCATTCGCTTCTCGCGCGCCGCCGCCGCAAACTGCCTCGACTCCTCTTTCTTGCTATCTGCCGCGCTGTCCCTCTCGGCCGCACCGTTAACAAACAGTGGCCACATTACGCAGGAACACGCGCGCACCATACTCTCGCGCGTACGATGCCGTCGCAGTCCATGCACCTCCCCACCCTTCCCCATCTTCCCCGGCAGTGCTGCGCGCGACGCACGGCAGCTGCACTGCAGCCTCCCGGAGTCTGTCCGCTCCACTCCACCGCCAACTAATTAGGCGCGCTTCGAGTGAAGAGATGACATCTCCGGCCGCGATATCTCCCGGAGCATATATCACGTAGTTTGTCCGCCGCAGACGGTCATGAATTGCGCCAGACGTAGCACGGTTATCCGCGGACGCCTCAAACCGACTGCTCGAGGATCGTGTAACCGATGCGAGCGTCGCTTTTTCCCTGTCATGTTTAACGGTGACGTTCTTCGCGCTCCTCTGAACATACTTTCAACTTGTTTCGTAGACTAGTGTAGTTAACGGCGTGTCGGAGACACAGCTCTCTTTGGCGCTGCAGTTTGGTTCACTTAGTGGTATATCACTGCAGCGTCGCGGTTTTTCAGTCCGCCCTGCGCTTCTTACGACTTTACCGCCGAACCATGTATCTCCGTGTAGGCAACACTGTTTTAAGGAGGAGCCCGACAGCGAAATAGCTTTTCGCATTTTTTTTTTTACCATGAACCATGAACTGCTCCGGCTTGCACTGTGCTTTTTTTTTTTTTTTTGACGCGATGTGTGAAAAGCTTTACGACGTTAGTCATCATGAGAAGAAAATCGTTCAGCGGTTTCGGCTGCTGCGCTCGCTAGACCAGTGTCAACCACGTGTCGAAAGGCAAAGCGCCCTAGGTGTGGTGCATGCTTCGCAGCCTTTTTTGATTCGACCATGAGTCACATAGAATAATTTAAGAATGATTAATGCTTCACTTTTCCAAACCACACGAATAATATTATATTACTCCATGCTCGTGCGAGAGCATGGAGTACTTGACTGCTTGCTTACAGGAGTATATATAGAGCGAAGTATACGCTTCGTTACAGGAAACATATTGACTGGACTCGACGTTTCGATCGGATTAATATATATATATATATATATATATATATATATATATATATATATATATATATATATATATATATGTGGCAACATTCGGGTTGCGTCTGCCCTTGGTACTTACGAAGTTACGACACGCAAACAGCGGGCCAGCGTACCGCGTCATCACCAAGAAATATTTTATCCCCTGCGCCTTCCTCGCGAAAATACAGGTTACACGCATTATAAATTTAAGCGAAGCGCACTGGCTTTGGATGGGCACGGACACAAAACTCAGCGAACAACCCATGAAAAGCCTGAAAAGCTCATGCTGGCATCTCAGTCTCGCGCGCTAGTTATTGCGTACTATCTATTGGCAAATTTCACTACCTAGAGAGGGCGCCGCAATTGATTCAACATGGCCGCATTAAGAAGCACCCCTTTCGGGGTTATCAAAGGTAGAATCGCACTTATCTTTAAAGTTTGACGATAATCTCACGCTTGTTGAGCGAACTGCCTCGTTTCTGGGGGGTGGAAATGAATAAATGAGAGAAAAGGAACAAATCGCTGTCTAGTATTTGAGAAAGGTCGGTGTGAATGCTTCGCGGTAGGCGGTCGACGCCAGCTTTGGAGAAAATTTTGATCAATGACACTGATGATGAAAAAATGAAGCTCTGTTTTGTGCACTTAGCCCAGGTAAGCAAGACTCACTCAGTGACTGTAATGCTGCTGGCGTGAAAACAAGGTAGAAAAGACAGTGTTGCTTGAGTTTTAACTGAAAAACTTGCGCTCTTTTGGCCTTTCTTTTCTTCCCATAAATTTTATTAACCTCGCACTAATTAAATATGAATTTGTACTTATAATCATGTGTACAGTAGGAAAGCGAGAACAATGCTGTCACGCGTGCTGTTTTCTCAGGGATATCATTTTATTCATAAGCAGTGGATGCAATGCACGTAGTGAACGTAACTGTGATACGATTGTTTCCGTCAGATTCTATCCGATTCTTACCATCCGCCCGTCTGATTGACTTCCAGTGAAGGCATAGGGCAAAAACGAAGTACAAAATGAATTACAATGAAATTTAATTTGTATCACAAAGTACCATATCACCATATACGCATTCCGCAATGAGCCTTGCGAGCACAGAAACACAGAAACAGACATGCGCAATATTCTTGGCGCTTGAAATGCACTCTTTAGTCATGTGTGCTCTGCGATGTTCGTTAAAAGTCAACTGCACCACTTTTTGGGAATTCCGCGATATTCAAGGATTCAAATCTATATAGGCTGCAGGTAAAGTATGCCAGGAGTTTTTACGCTAGCGTTTAAAATAGTGACGTAAGCGACGATTGAATTTTAAGCTTCTCCTCAGAGCACCGAAGCAGTGCTGGTAAGTTTGGTGTGACGTCACTGAAGGTAAGATTTCAAGCTGCCGCTGCCGTCAACCACACCCTGGCGTGCCTCGTTTGACGCTGCTAAACAGCAGGCTTTGCCTGCAGTGCTGTTGGATTTTTTTTTCCTCCAAAGCAAGCGTTTATGCGTAGCAAATGTACCGGTACCTTCCATGACGTCATCATGCGCCCCCACTTCGCGCTGTGTGCTGCGCAGAAGCTTGAAAGCCATCGCGATTTTAACCGGAGATTACGTCACCATGTCAAACCCTAGCCCAAAAGGACTTCGCATGCTTCACCTGCAAGTTTCATACCTTCGACTCCTTTAAGCTCGTCGATTTCTAAAACCTACGCAGTTGCCCTTCGAGAAAAACAGCCCTGTATTTACACCGCCCGTTGTAGACCGTGCAAATTACCAGTCAAGAAATACAGGCTCGGTGCCTGATAAGTACCGCGCTGTCATGGTCCTACAAGCGTCCCGCTACAGTGTGGAACCTTCCTGTTCCCACGTTCTTTGCGTATAGGTGGCTACCAGAAAACTTACGCAATGTCAATCAGCGGCTGTTCTATCTCGTTATCGTGAAAACGGTCATGTAACCGCGTTCCTAAGATATATTAGTCGCAGCAAAACTCAGACATCAACGTCTGAATATGCCGGCGAACCATTTACGCAACAGAGCAAATGAAGTGGTTCCGCGCGCGCCGATCCTTCATAAAGTATAGTTCGCGGCGCCGCCGCCGCATGTCGTGCGCTAAAACGCCGCGTGCGCAGCAATGCGCATGCTCCGAACGCTATTCGACCCCGAACCAATGAGTGGGTCCGAATCGCAAACGCAGCTCTTGCATCTTTTTTCGTGCATGCTGCTACGACTGCTACCGGGCTCGAGGCGAGTGGCGCTGTCGACGCGGCGGTGCTTGAAGCTTAAGTCACTCCCTTCATGAAAAATTAGTCATGATCGTTGCCCTGTTTTGTCTGTTCGCGGGTAGTAAGCGCTACATCGGGCTTTCTCTTCGTCACCACGGCTACGTAGAAATGAAAGAGGCATAACCGTACGGAGTTTTTTGAGACTGTTTGGCGGCTTGGCAGTTCCTGAAAGACGCATTTTTTTTTTTTCTCTGACGAGTTCATGCTAGTGAGAGAGCTGCTGGGTTGCAATGAGTGGGGCGATAAAACGCACAGTACTGGGTATCGAAAAATTAAGTTTTCTGTATGACAAGCATGCAGCACTCATTATAAAACAACTGAAATCTGTGTTAGTGACCAAAACAATGGCTTTCTGAAGTGCTGACATGATTTTCCGTGTTGGCGCCATGTAGAGGACGCACTCGCTCGCGTTTGCATTACGTTGCAGTGCAGGAAGACTCTGTTAAACTCTAGACATCGGTGTACGTACTGCAGCTGACATACGCGTATCGTCCACTGTGAACGCTACTTCTTGCCTCTGTTAAACTAGCTCGCAAACATTCCGCAGACATTTCGCTGAAATCGCGGCGAGGTTCTTAGTCACGGGCCCTGATCAGTTTGTTAAAGAGCTAAGTTCAGAGCTAAAATAGAAAAACTCGGTTCGCGAGAAGGAATAGGTTACGTCATTTGAACAGTGCCAATGCAAACTGGGTCACTGTACACTGATGTAATTGTGATGGCTCGTTATTGTCGTATCTATGCATAGTCGAAATCGGTCTTAATGTACCGTAACTCTCTCATTCGGTCTTGAATGTCACGGCTAATTAGGTGTTTTACTCGCTGGTGTCATTACCGTGCATGAGCGGAACCAAATCTGCTTTGTGAGGTCATACCAGTCGTCTGGCAGCACCATAATCTCATCTCGCTCCGTATACTTTCTGCGTCTCCCTTCTTAGCCCGCTCCTCGAGCGCATCACTAAGTACTTAAGCATAGGGCGTTACCACCCGCATATTAGCCATCGTGGCTCTGTTTCTGGCTTGCTGAGCATATCTTTTGAGCCCTCTGCTGCAGTGGAATACCCCTATTTTGCTGGTGCCTCACTTCGACACGAAAACTAACATGCATGCGATCAGGCTACATGTATAAGCTTTCACCTCGATGTTATTTTTTCCTTGTGCTCTGTGCTACAGCAATCATGGTCTCGCTTCGGCTTCAGCAGATAGCGAGGAAATTATCCGGTAATTTTGACTCCGACAGCTCGTGCACCGTTAGCGCGTGTTCGGCTCGGATAGCCACTGCAGCCTTCGAAGTAAGTTCGAGCAGCCGGAGCTTATTTGGCTCCGACGAGCCTCCAGCGGCCGGCGCGTCAAAGTCTGCTTTATTGGAACGAAGCCTCCCCTGCATCTCACTCTTGATGGAAACTTGGGCCAAGTGCGTGATGAGGTCACAGCCGGGCCAGCAAAGAAAGTCGCCTTAAATATTCATGGGAAACGAGCGGTGCGTTCGGAGAGGAACCCGACCCGCTCCACGCTGCGTTTGAGCCGACGACGGATTACGGCTTTGTCCCGCGAAACGGTTCCTCCCAACCGTGCGGTTCTTTGCCGCACGTTTTCTTCGCTGCTCGGTTCTCCGCACACAAACGTCCGAAGTGCACCGACGTATAGACAGACGGCGCTACGCTCTCGGTCGAAGGCTGCGCTCTCCTACTGACATCCGTGCTACCGATACGCGCGTTATGCTGCTCATCGTGCAAGCAGGCGCGCCACCGCAAAAAAAAAAAAAGGAAAATTTTTTCTGCGCATATCGCTCTCCTTAAGCGAAACTTTGGCTCCATATAGCGAACAACTTCGTAGTCGTAACTCTTCAGCCCTGCAGCCAGGCAAGAGTAGCCATGAGGATCATTAGTGCATGTATGCGGGCAGGCCCGGGTTGCGAATGAGTTTACGATTGTTGCAGCTATACGGGGGGCTTTGCGAAACAAGCGGTTTCGCAATGTGCCACGCATGTTGCATCATCCTTCTAACTAATGGTTACGGCTCACGTAGGTTTCCCTTCTCATAATATCTCGCAATGCGCCGCAGTGAAAGTCACTCGGTGGCAATGGCCGAAGCGGGAGAAAGCCTGAAGCATCGGGTCGTGGTCGAATTTTTGAGGAACTGAGAGAGAACGACATCGACAGACGTATGGACGCACGAAGAATGGGTGCGGGGACTGTGTACCCTTATACGCGGCCGTCAGACGGCGGCTAGCTTTATTTATGCACGGCGCGAGACGACTCTTGCACCAGTCGGCCAGTTGAAGTCACTACTGCGGAAATGGGTAACAGAGTGGAAGACGAACTGTTATGGCCAACAGGCTTAAAGCAGTTCGTCATGCCGCACTCAGCTGGGTAGTACTCAGATGGGTAAAAACAACCTTGCCCAGAAGTTTGCGTATGTCCAGGGTGTGTTCGCGTTGAATCGCCAAAATGTTGGCGCCTGAAGTTAAGAAAAATCGATTGAAGTGTCCTTAAATGTTAGCCATGACGAACATTGATGAGAGCTGCTTTTACAGCCGGTTGGTGACTGGGGATGGAGCCTGATTATAGCACTGGGACTACTTTTGCAACCAATGAGACAGCATGGACTGGAAGCACAAGAGTCCTGTTTCGCCCATCAACTTGAGGACAGCTTTCGCGATGATGATAACGGTGACAATTTTTTAGAATAGGAATAGCGTCGTCCTGCTGGTTGTCTGCCTACCAGGCCAAAGAAACGATGTAAGGGCCCTATTATGCTCAAGTGCTGGCTCCGTTGTGTCAGGATGTCAAAGAAAAGAAACGCGCCGGGGAAAATAGGGCGAAAAAATTTTGCTCCTTCATGGCAATGCCCCTGCGCACACGTCCCATTTTGCGCAAGACGCTGCGCAGGATAGCTGGTTAGAAGTCGCAGCCACCCAACCTATTCTCCGTAGCTTATTTTCTCTCCAACAGTTTAAGCACCAACTTCGAGGAGACCGATTTCAGGACGATGAGGCGCTCAAAAGAGGCCATTGTGTATACTACTTCGAGAGGTGCGACAAAAGTTTATTCGCTTCAGGAATCACAGAACTTCGAAATCGATCTACGAATTGCGTTCATGTTTGAAGTGGCGGGGAGGCGAAGGTGTCTAGTTCGTGGTCCTAGAGTAATTGCTTCTCCGTTAGGTTTAGAACTTATTGAACGTTCCTCGTCTATCTAGCTCTCACCACACACCGGTGGGCACAGGACCTCCATTACGGCGTCTCTCGACTTCGGACACAGTAACCAGAGACATGCGTTCACTTCGAAGTGGATCAATACGTTTGAACTTAATGATGATAAGTGAAAACGTCATTTGTAACGCTGAGCTCTTTTTCACGGTTGCATCGCGCATCGCATAAACTGAGACACACGACAGTGCCATAGAGGCAAGCGGCTATCGGCGAGTACGTATTGGCGTTTCATTTTTTTTTGCTTGCTTACTTGCTTGCTTGCTATTTGTTCCTAATTGCTTGCTTGCTTCAGTAATCACCATGAAAAAAAAAGCACGTCATCTTTACGATGATCACGACAAGACAGCTTCACTGCGATGATTCCTTTTTAGCAACATTAAGTTCTCAGTGCCAGTCAGCGCCTCATTCTCTTTTAATTCGATAAGACTACAGTGGTGTCTCGAAATTCGCTGATTGGTCGAGATAGGTCACGTGACCTTGTGACGTCATCACAACCTGCCCACCATGGCAGGTGACATCCTGGCCACCGGATTGTGAGCAACCTGCCCACTGGCAAGGTGGCGGATGTACAGGTGCGGACATAACTAAACGGAGCATGCAATTGTCTTCGAATATTTTTCAAGCGTTGCCTAATTGAAATTTCCAGTAATGGTATGTGCATGGTGGTAGTGGACGTTGGTGCGCTTTCTCATAGAGAAACAATGTTTCTTCATTTCCAATAGGAAAAGCTCGATTGCAATTAGAACAGAATAGCGTGCTCCGTTACTTATGTCTGCACCTGTACCTGCTACTGCAGTTGTAGTGAAATATGGGAGTTGATGGACCGACAATGGCAAAGAAACTGACGCAAACGCAACTGCAATAGAAGCTGCATCAAATGTGAAATCCAATGTTATCTCATTCCACTCTTAAGGTTACTTAAGCGTCCTCATAGTGTTTATTATGCACACGGATATCATGCAAATGTTGGCGCCTGTCACCTGTGTCGCTGCTGACAGAGAGCCGCAATGGCAGCATCACGTAGTTCACGCGGATTCACAGCTCCTATCTTGCGAAAAACGAGGTTCGGCTGTACTCGCAGCGTCGCACAGAGACGGACAATCTTGCGAGGTCTATTTAGAGACAGACGAAGGGAGAAAGCAGTTATTCCCGGTCGGCATTCGTGCTTTCCGTGTTCACAACCAACGTTTTTCCGTTGCCTGCGCTGTCGCGACTGACCTGCGCGCGATTTCTCGCCATTCTACAGGTTTTAGTGAGCGCGAAAAGTTCTCGGAATCGGGCCTTGTTCAAATGATGCCAGCTTAAGCTTCTGCAATGTCGCACTGTTCCAATGAGACGGAATACTGATTTCTTCCCCGCCGTTCCTGGTCGGTACAGGCCTCGTGAACGCATGAGACGCTGCTGAAAGCTTACCCCATCACACGTATACGCTTTTCCATTCTCTTTCATTTATGTTCACTGAGCAAGCTACGAATGGTGGAAATTGACAGAAAAAAGAACGGCAAATAAGCGATAAGGCCTTCTTGCATGAAAGCGTCGTAAATAATGTGTCTGCGTTAGTTTCCGCTGCCGCTCAATTTGCGTCTAAAAATTACTACCGCATTTATCTGGCGACTCGATGGAAAGCAGCTGGCGGTGGGCGGAATTTGAAATAATGTTGACAATCAGTAATTCCTAACAATGTATAGAGAGTCTATGGTTCTTGAATCTATTACCAAAAGTCAATACGTGATCAATTAATATTATCGATTCAGTTTTTCTGCTCAAGATTAACCAGAAGAGACTAAATTTTGGCGACGAACTTTCCAACGCTCCGACATCGTTTCAATTTTTTATGGCGGCAGAATTTTAGAGAAAACATGACGTAACACACGGCTTTATGCCTCTGGTGTGGCTGACTCGAGGAAGCCGACCACTTTCAGGGATAGTGGGAACAAGTCCCTGTAGCAGCCTACATAAATGTCGGAAACGAAGAAAAATTAGGGGATACGCGGCCGTCTCCTAAGGAAGAAAAGTTGGCGAGTGCACACGCTTCCATTGAAATTTGTCACAGCCGTTTTCATACGCAGGCCAGTGTCTCTGACGTGACACGACACGTGCACGACCACTTTTCATGCTGCTCCTGTCTTTCAAAGCCACGCGTCCCGAGTAGCAAAGCGTATTACCGTCTTCAAAACAGAGCGTCTCAGTGCACGCAAGTGCGTGCTTGTTTGTTTTCCGGCCGTCTACGACCTTTCATAAAGCGCCGACATTTATAAGCGTTTTCCATACGCGCCTTCCTCGAATTTTAACCCTCTCACGAGCCACTTTCGAAGCAAAAGGTGCAAGAAATTACTTCAAGAGAAAGCTTCGCAAGAAATGAGTGAACTAGGCGAATGAAGCTGCCAGCTCGGAAACTCGAGTATGCATGCAACCGCAAGCATAACCCACCATTTTTCCTTTTTTTTTTTTAGCGTCGTGGGGCTCCTGCACAACAGAACCGAGCATGTCGAGATCTACCAATAACCCGTGCATAATTTCTCTGCAATATGTACAATGCTAGCGGTGACCGTAACTAAAAATAAGAATAGTTTCTTGCAGGCCAGGGAGAGGGAAAAAGAGAGGGGTGTACTGGTGCTGTTGTCGCTTAAACGCCCGGGCAGTTCGAAAAGCTGGCATCAATAATGACATCAGAAATTTCGGACACCGGTATTCTCCAAGCTTCTCCCAAGCCTCCGGGCAACCGGCGCTGGGGCACCAACAGACAGATGTCGGTGATCGGTCTCCGCACCTCCTCTGTGCGTTCTTGTTTCTCTAATTACCCAAACCTCGCAGTGATGTTTTTTTACGTATTCCCCCTTTTTTTTTTTCACTTTTCAAGACTGAAAAAAATCAATAAAATTGATGCCCTCAAGTTTTCGAGGGCGGCGACTCGAAAGACGGGCGAAAAGAGAAAGTGAGTCTATTTCAAGCCATCCAAAAGGAAGAAAGCTCAAAATAGCGGAGAGAGCGAGGCTTTTTTTTTTTTTTTGCTGTTGTTATATGGCGTGTTCGGGTGCACTGAAACTGGCTAATTAGAAGAGTGTTCGTCAACTGTATATACACAATCTTCACTCTCGAAATACAGGCCTCGTCTACGACGTTGTTAACGATAGTTTGAAATCCTGCGCTCAGACGATAATGGCACAGGTTGATATCAGTGAAAACTGAAGGACTGCGGCGAAAAAAAAAATGTATATACTGCAGTAGTTGACTTCGAGTCCCGGCCTGTGAAACCCTTCTAATCCGCTGCCATATCGCTCATTGCCACGGCGAATGCATAGCGATTATCGTCCGACCGACCGACCAAATATGCAAAGTTCGTTGCACCAAAAAAAAAAAAACATTTTAAAGCAGAGAGTGAGGTTAAGGGGAAAATTGCAGACACGGCCGCCTAGAAAAAGAGAACAATATAAAACAAACCTTTTTTTTTCTTCCAACCAACCTTTTTCTTTTTATGTTTTTTTTTTGCAGCAACCTGAATGCGTCGACTTTTGGCTGCGTGAGCCGGTGTCTGCGACCATTCCTTGCAGGTGAAGGACATTGATGCAGCTGTCCTAAATTCCCGTTGGTCATCATGTTTCCTTCTGTCACCTCGTAAGAAGAGCAGCCTGCTGCTGCTTAAAGATCAGACAGAAGAGTCAAGACTGTCGTTTGTCGATGGCTTTTAGTATGTACGCTGCAAAAGACTTCAATTTCCGTGCCTTACACCGGAAAGCACGGCTGGCCTCAACTCGCCAGCTTTTCAGCCGCAAGTAGACGTCCGGAGTAAACCGGCAAGTCCACGATCGTCCTGTGACACAAGCGCACGTAATTGCACGAGTGTAGTTGACCCGTGCAATTAATTGCACTTGCGTAAGATTTACTAGGCCTGCTGTCCACAAAACCGCATCGTTAAATTTGTTACTATCAACAGCACTGCTCATTTCCACAGATTATGCATACCCAGATTCTCAACTGAATGGTACCCCACATGGTCAACTCACTGTTACGTAGATTTAACGTTTTTCTACATCCGCTTTCGAACTCTGCAACTACCAAAACTGACTCTCAGCATCGAAACTCTTTTCCTTGTTTTGATATCGATATGCTGTTCGATCATCAGACAACCCAATTGTGCGGGTCTAGGTATCTCTCCACCTGTTAAACGTCTACACAGTTACTACCGTCATCAGAATCATATGCTCGAAATGACGCACGTAAGAAGTTTGGTGAATTTTTTGTGCCCTCATAAAACGAGTCTGAAGTGCCCCAGTCGTCGATTGATTAACTCGATACGGACTTCCGTCTAGTATTCAGTCATGCTCTCTGAAATGCACAAAAACCGTGCATCTCTTCAGTGCGCCTGAAGTGTGGATGACAGCAGGGGTATTGTACGCCTCCATTTGGATCAATTGCGAGAACATGGTCACGGTGCGCTTGCGTACCCTATGTTCGACAGAACACGCAAAAGCACGCACGCACGAAAGCAAGGTACGACGTGGGCTCACCCTCAGCATGTCGAAGCGTCTCCTTGGTGGCCTCTTGACGAAGAGGTAGCCCTGCTTGACGATGTCGCCGGACGAAGAACCGCAGAAGCCCTGGTCAGCCATGCACGGACAGAGGATGGGCCGGTGGGCACTTGGCCCCGGCTCTCAGCGGACGGGCACGCACCGCTCTCCGGCCCCAGTCCACGCCGCGAGCAACGACTTCCCTCGATTTAACTATTGTCGCGAACTTTTCAGAAAAGCCTGCACACACAATAAGCTCCACGGCCGCCGCTGCCTCCCACGCGGAGGCCGACGCGCAGGACGCGCGCGGTCAGCGGTCGCGGCGGCGTGTCTCGCCGGGTGCGCGCGCGATCGCCGGGACGGAAGGCGTGCGCAGCGGGCGACGCGCGCGGGGCACGTTTATCTACTGTGGGTTCGCCGGCGTCGCTGCTGCCGGCGCGCGCGCACGTTGCTCGCTCTCTTTGGCCGGCGCGGCCGAGCCCCCTACTCGCGCCTCACGACGCCGGCGCTCACGGGGGAGCGCCGCCCCGTGTTGGCGACGCGAAGGACGGGCCCTCTCGGCGCCGCTTCTGTATAGCTCGGCGCGGCCGCGGTCTTCCCTGCGGAGTGCATGTAGTAAAGTTTTCTCGGGGCGTTGGGGCCCAAGACTGGCTCCAACGAGGTACTGGATGAGTATACGCGCTACTGAGCATCGCTTAACTGTGAACAGGAACGAGCTGTTCGCAAATCCAAGAATTCAGACCTTTCCTCGTGTTGTGCAAAGGTAGGTTAGGGTCGAGTATGACTGCCCAGTTGATATCTTCTGAATGGTGGCGTAGGAAGGAGGTAACCCTTCCTTTCGCGAGCTTTAGCGAAAACACGGTTGTTACTTGTGCTGGAAATTTGGAGCATGTCACTATATAGTTTGTTTTCTCACGATAAGGACAGCGAGAAGAGAAGTACTCATCCCCACCAAAGACAATATCCATAAGAGTGTTTGTGCTCAACCAAAACAACAGTGCATAGTGAACATTCGTTTCCGAGGGCAGCTTCTTAGAAAAAAAATAAAACGAGTTGCTTTGCGGGAGAGTTCAGAACCCACTACCCTTCACTGTGCAGGTGACGTTGTGGGACATATTTTGAAAATTAGCACAGTTTGCTAGGCCGTTTGGTAAAATGAGCCCTATTTTTGAAAATCAAGCAGAAAAGCCTCAACATCGTTCAGACGGGGCTCTCTGCAGGGCGAGTTTTGAGGCATGTGCCGCTGGAACCTATCTTCGAAAAAAAAAAGCAGACGTCAGCGTCGCTGCTCCATTAGGCCCACACTTTTACGTTTCTCTTTTTTGTGTGAAATATTCGCGGTCCTATCCAAGTAGTCCAGTCATGTCAAGACTGGTTATTTGCAGAGCAAGCACTTGTTCCACTTGTTGCAGAGGGAGCACTTTCCGCCCATTTTTTCCCTCTTTTTATACTCTTTATATTCATTCCTTTTCAACCTATGCGCAGTGTGTATATATATATATATATATATATATATATATATATATATATATATATATATATATATGAAAGAAGCCAGCAGCCACAGAAACCAAGGGGCACAGGGGATTTTTTTTTTAATTAATTTATTTATTTTGTGGTGTTGATCAATTTAGAATATTACTGAACATGTCATCGCTTAAAGCTAATTGATTAGAAAAGCAGAAGAAAAAACAACCACTGCCGCCGGTGGGATCCGAACCCACGACCTCCGAATTACGCGTCCGGTGCTCTACCTCTGAGCTACGGCGACGGCTGTCAAATCTTCTGCTTTCGGGGGTATTTATGTTTACAAGTAACCTAACCTTGAGAGTGTTCATCAGCGCCATCCACGTGCATAAGCAAATCACCGATTACTACAAGGAGGAGCACCGGCGCTACCCGGCCCCTTGTAAGGGTCTGGATCGCGCTGACGAGCGCCTCCTCATCAAAATTCTTACCAACACTGTACTGTGCCCGGCGGTGCTTAAACATTTCAATCCATCCTTTGATGGCGCGTGCCAGTTCTGTGGGGAGGTGGCTGACACCTTCCACATGGTTTGGGCGTGTCAGTCAAACCCATCTATCCCCCCCAACCCCAACCCCACCAGAGAGGACTGGGAGGCGGCCCTGCTCGGCTGTCAGGACCTAAAGACCCAAAAGGCCTTGGTTCACCGGACGCGGGCGGCGTTGCTTGCCAATGGGGCCCCGGAATAGGGGCTCCACCTAGTATTGTTAGGGGAAAGGGCCAATAGGGCCTACCCCAATCACCTCTCTGTAAATATTTATTGCATTATAAATGTTTTTCACCACCACCACCATAAGCGGCGGACGTAGAACGTCCTGAGTAACCGCAGGTAGTGACGTAGAACGTCATCGAAAGGAGAGGGTGGAAGCTGCGTGAGAACCCTCTTATGCTTCCTATGGAGTCAAGGCTGGCAGAACCGAGGCCCTCGCTAAGCAATTAAGCAAACAAGGGAAGGGGATGGGGGGCTCGTTATAAATAAAGGTAGTGACGTTCTACGTCACTGCCTGCGGTTACTCAGGACGTTCTACGTCCGCCGCTTATGAACGTGGGTGGCGCTGATGAACACTCTCAAGGTTAGGTTACTTGTAAACATAAATACCCCCGAAAGCAGACTTGACAGCCGTCGCCGTAGCTCAGAGGTAGAGCACCGGACGCGTAATTCGGAGGTCGTGGGTTCGGATCCCACCGGCGGCAGTGGTTGTTTTTTCTTCTGCTTTTCTAATCAATTAGCTTTAAGCGATGACATGTTCAGTAATATTCTAAATTGATCAACACCACAAAATAAATAAATTTTAAAAAAATCCCCTGTGCCCCTTGGTTTCTGTGGCTGTTGGCTTCTTTAATATTTATAACGAGCCCCTCATTCCCCTTCCCTTGTTTGCTATATATATATATATATATATATATATATATATATATATATATATATATATATATATATATATATATATATTTCCCCAAAGGCATTATTCCAACAGAGAGCTGTTTGTAGAAGAAATACCAGGCTTTTTCGGGGGAACGTGCCTGTTATCAACATCACAGTCTGTCGAAGCTCGGATAAGCATAAGATAACTGTGCCTCTTTGGCTTTTAGCGTTAAAAAAGCCAGGTTTCAGTAAGCTATGGATTCAGAATCGTAATGAAGAGGGGAGGACGGCTAAAAGCATTTGCCATCCTCCCTTTTATGTTGTTAGCGATGTTATGTAGTTCTGTGTAAACGGAACAATATTATATTCTCTTCGCTATTTCGCTCGGTAGCCAAACGCGTGCCACCTTTTACTAATCGTTTAAATGCATTTGAAAGACAATTTTTGTAGTGTTATTGGATGTCCCTTAGGTTATTTTGCGATACCAGTCTAAGAGAAATTCCGTAGTGAAATTCAGCATTAATCGGAAGCAGTAAACTCGCCTCAAGAAACTGCTCGCGTATCAAGAAGGCCTGCTAGCGTATCAAGTATATCACCTGGCACGGCTTTTGATAATAACCAACAGAAAGGTGCGCAGAATTTTCTAATGTCGCAGAACGATTTTATGGTAAGCTTCATTCATTCTCTTCAATTTTTGGTGATGTTACATGAGGTGAATACTACAAGAGGACGTCCCCGAGTAACAACTTTCAGGGAGACCTCCTGCTGGCAAATGCATCGACAAAGAGCCTGGAAATGAGGCAGCAAAATAAACGAAATACACAGCAAGGTCATAATCGTGAAACTGAAGGTGAGCATGTAAGTAGGAACTTATGAATAAATTTGTTCCCAATAAAAAGAAATTATACAAAACAATTCAAATCGTTACTACCGATACGTACGTAACATGCGTTCAGAATCATAAAACAAACAGAATGTTAACGCTCTTTGAGGGCAAGGACAACAGAAAGTAACCGTAAAAGGAAATCATCGGTACAGAGCTTAATTTCGCAAGAATGGTGCAATGCAGTGTAGTGTAAATAAAAGGTATAAATATTTTTATCACCATGCAGATAGTAAATGCTTATTCAGTGATTGACGAAATGAACGTGTGGTTTGTGCTTTGATATGAGTGGTCAGTGAATTCTAAATGAAAATCGCGGACAAGAGCATTAAATACTTACCGTAATTAGTAAGAGTATAGCGCCCGGCGACGCTACAAAGCGCCGGCGCTGAGATCGGCGTTACAGCGCGCGCTAGAAGAAAAAGATGGACAGTGCGTGCTCGGAGCGCACGCCCGGCACGGGCTGTTCGGAACTAGAAGTCTGCCACGCTGGTCGTCTTGCTCTGGTGCTCCGCTGCGACCCCGCAAATCTTCAACAGTGGTGACCCGGCGAACCGTGCCTTCTATCCCAGCGGCGTCCTAGCATGGAGTACTGGCAGGACCCAAATTTCGACCCGCAGCTCCGAGCGTTCCTGCCTGCAGGCGTCGGCGGGTGGTTCGCCCAACTGGAGGCTGCGATGTACCTGAACGGCATTACCATCCAGCCGTTTAAACACGCAGTCCTTTGCGACATCCTCCCGACCGACCTCCTGCGTCGGCTCACCTACTCTGCCTTGGGCTGCCGGCCATACGATGAGCTGCGTGCGGCCGTCTTGGCTGACTTCGGCGCCTACTATGTTCCGCCGCCGCTCTACGACGCAGCGGACTCGTTTTCGCCGCCGCCAGCCTCTGGCCCTGCACCGGCATCGCTCGCGCCCACGCAGCCTTCATCAGAACCCAGCCCGCCTCAGCAGCCCCTCGCCGCCTCGCCGCCACTCCAGTCCAGCGTCTCCAGCCCGGCTGTCTCTCTCGACGCCACACCAGGTGGGATCCGCACGAGCTTCGCCTCGTGTCCTGCTCCCACTACTACCCTACCCGCGTCTCTGGCCCTGCCTCCTTGCGCTTCAGTGGCGTTGTTGCCAGAGCCTCCTGCAGCCAAGGACGACTCTGCGGCAGCAGCCGTGCCGAGGCTTCCGGCATCTCCATCTACCTCGTCACTACCACCAACAGCTCTGCAGGCCTCTGCTGTGAGCTTGAAGCCGCCGCCCGCTGATGCTAAAGAGCCCTCGACAACGACCAAGCCTGCTTGTCACACTCCCAGCCCCTCAGAAGGTCCGCAAAGCACTAATCGTCATCAGGAGCAGTATGAGCAGGCCAATCCGGTGACAGCAGTAACAAGCATGGCGGTTGCCACCCGTCCCACTTTGCCTGAAAAGGATCGTGAACTGGTGCCAGCGTTTGTCGCCAAGCCAAACCAGGCCACTGCTGTGTGCCCTTCTTGCTCTCCGCCGGTGTTACCATCTTCAAAGAAGCATGACACCCCTAGCTGGGACGCTACCTCATGTCCATTTCCGGTAAGCCCATCTGTCCTTCCTGTCGCGAGGCACGCATGCACGCCTTACCAGAGCCCTCTCGCTCATAATGTGCAACCCGCACCGCTTGCCACGGTTCCCTGGGCATCTGTCGGCATCGCTAGTGCCTCTGCCTCTGCGACAGACAGGACAGCCGCCGAATGTGGTGCCATGCTTGCGACATGGACGCGTCTAAGCGGGCCCCATACAGCACCACCTGTGGTCGGAGCACAAGAGCATCCTGTTCCTTCCGACGCTCACGTGCCGGACTTGTGCCATCCTCCTCGATTCACAGCGGCCAGTACCGAAGCGGTCACGGCTTTCCCGTCTGATGAGAGCGGCCCATTTCTCGCTCCGCCTTCGCCTACCTTGCCGTTGTCTCGCCACCTCAAGCGCCTGCGCCATCTTCTCTGCTACTATCGCTGCTGCTGCCACAGGAGACACCATCTATCACACCCGTTAGGGCGACGCACTTCACACGCTCGCAGATCTGTACATTTGCTTATCTTCAGGCCATCCTCGAGCGCACTGTCAGCCCTACCAGTTGCCGTCAAGACTTGTTTCCGGCCATCCCGTCGACGTTTCCTCAGTGACTTTTCATGTCGGCTGCCCCTGTCATCACCATCCCCTTTTTGCATCCCTCGCCCGTTTCGAAGCAGCCAGGCTCGACCGCCTGAGCTTGGTTCCCCAGCCTGACTGCCTTCCCGGACTACCGACCTACACTGCAGACCCACCTGAAGACCTGCTTGCCGCCGTGGCTACTCCATCTCAGCCCCGTCGGCGCGTACATTTCGCCGTTCCGTCTAGGCGGGGGGCCCTATAGCGCCCGGCGACACTACAAAGCGCCGGCGCTGAGATCGGCGTTACAGCGCGCGCTAGAAGAAAATAAAGATGGACAGCGCGTGCTCGGAGCGCACGCCCGGCACGGGCTGTTCGGAACTAGAAGTCTGCCACGCTGGTCGTCTTGCTCTGGTGCTCCGCTGCGACCCCACAAATCCTCAACAAGAGCTTTGATAGCTGTAGAGTACCATACTCGGAAAATTTGGTTATGTATGTTTGGTTTGGTTTGATTTTATGGGGTCTAAAATACCAAATCGACCAAGGCTATGAGAGACGCCGTAGTGGAGGACTCCAGGTAATTGCGACCACCTGGGACTCTTTAAGGCGCACTGACATCGCACAGTACACGGGTCTCTATAGCATTTCGCCTCCATCGAAAAGCGACCGCCGCGGCCGGGATCGGCCCGCGTCTTTTGGGTCAGCAGCCGAGCACCTTAACCACTGAGCCACCATCGCGGCGCTGGTTATATTTGTGTTTAAGAGATGTGATGGATCAATGCAATTGTTCACAATTTCATTTTTACAATTCCAATATGTGAGATATATACTGCTAATTTTTTCTTAATTTTAAAGTATAACGGCAGAATACTTAGACTCTTCTAGCTGTACGAGATGTTCAGTCTGTATGGGGAAAAAGTAATTCTGCGAGGACCTTGATTTTCCAACCTTGAGGTTGGTTTTATCAGATAGACATTGCACAAGGTGAAAGGCCCCAAGGACTAGGGAAACTTGCGGACAACCGCACACGTCCTGTCGTAATAAAGTTTTTGCGTTTTCGTGAGCATTGAAGTTTTGAGAGTGGTTGCAAATTCGAAGGCTCAGACTATCTGACAAAATAGAGGCTTTCAGATCGTGCGGTAAGATAAGTAAAAAACAAAAAAATCTATGAGTCGTCTTCCTCCTTTATGAGAGGTGGTTCTGGCTTCTTTTTTTTATTTGAACAAGTGTTTTTCGATAATTCCCGGTATTGGCGATATTCAATACCTAAAGCGGCGCCTCACTTGATGCGATATCGCAGCGTTAAGGACGACTGGTTGGTTTATGTGCTTTGACGTCCTAAAGCGACTTAGCCTGTGAGGGACGCCATAGTAAAGGGCTCCGGATAATATCTACCACCTGGGGTTCTTTAACGTGCACTCGCGTCGCACAGTACACAGACCTCAAGTATTTCACCTCCATCGAAATATGACCGCCGCAGCCGGGATAGAACCCGCGTTTTTCGGGTTAGCTCAGCCGAATGACACTGCTTCTCTAGTCAGGCTAGGTGGAATCGCGCTTGTTTTTAAATTACACTTTTTACTCGCGCTTCTTTGCTGACAGTGGCAACCCCCTGTGGACAAGTTTTTAGTTACTTGATCATGCAAGGGAATAAACGAAAGACAAGGAAAAAATCTCTGGCTGATGTTTTAAAGCGCCCGGCGTGAAAGCCAGCAGGGGCGCGCTTTTGAGAGAATTCATACTCAGTGCCGTCGACGATGAAGACTCCTGTGCGGTGAATAACATAATTGGATAAATAAAACTAATTGCTGGGCTAGTCGGTTCATGTTTGTAAAAGCAAAGTTTATAAACATGTTTTTAAAGGTATCAGCTTCCGTCCTGTCTGTTGTCTGTGCGTCCGTCTTTGATTTGCCCTTAAACCTTTACCGTTATAAACATTGTCACGAGCTCAGTTTTGTTGCGTTTAGTTCCAGAAATAACCAATACTCAGCAATTACCATGCTGCTTGCTCAGAAATGAAGCCCGCTAAAAACCTTTCTAGTCACTGTCGCTTGAGCTTTAACTTACGAAGTTGAGTGCCTCGATGTTTATTCGCACACGTGCCATCTATTAGCCCCGTGTGGCTAAAATATCGTATCACTCTAGATTTCAGACCATACGTAAGCTTAAGAACTTAAAAGACAGTTAACAAAATTTGGCTAATTAATGGGATAGACGCCACCGATATCTGCCTATCGGGTGTCCACCAAGTCCACTATACTTGCAATGGAGACAGCAACTACCTGACCGTTATCGACATTTTTAGTAAAGCTCTAAAGATTTTAAAAATAACCCTGTACATTACTTTACCTTCTGTCTCCGGCATCGCATTAGGCCTCCTCGTGTGACCGAGTCGACGGAAGCACCGCATCGAGCACTCTCCTCTGTTCAATATCGGTAGACTGGATAAACTGAGGTTGCGAAGATAAGCTCTGCGCAGTCAACACTTTCGACGGTAAAAGGTCCTTCTCTTCGCAGGGATTAGACGTAAACATGCGTGCTATAGTGGCGCGTCCGCCGGAAATGAACCAGGTATTCGGGCCGAAAAATTAAAGAGGTTGTATTCAGGTCGATGAGAAACCATCACGCGACGGCAGCGACGCTTCGACCGAGTCGGCTGTTGTTCTGGTGCCCTTGGTGGTTGTCAGCTCGCCATCCTCGAGCGTCCGGCGCGAGCCTTGAGCATTGCCACGCCACTTCGTCGCCGTCTTTCAGCAGGAGCCGGTGGTCCTATTATGCATGAGATGCATCGCGCATTGCAGCTTTGCTCATATAGCACCGCTGCATTCCCTATAGACACCCTCCGCTCCCATGCGCAAAACAGGGGTCGCGCATGATGCGAGCACCAGTTGATGCCGTCGAAGAACACGCGAGCTGTATGTAGATGGGCTGCCCAATGGCATAATTAAAGCTTCTCAAGGAGGCGCCACTGAGCACGCGACTGACCATCCGATACGAAAATTCCGCGAAGTATGAACTTCTTATTGGCTTGGCTAGTGCCTGATCGGAAACGGAAATTGGGTTGCAGAAATATGGCTTTACCGCAAGTCGGGCGGTTTTTTATTTCGAACACTATCGATTAAAACGCAGAAATAGTATCCATGCAATCACAAAACCTGGAGCATGGCGGAAAAAATAAAGCTGTGCTCGAAACGTGCGCACATGGCTTCTTTGAATTCGCACGTTTCACGCATCTTTTATTTTTGGTGCTTGGCGTGTTTTGGAATGACTGAAGCTGTTCCTGGGGGTTTTCTTTCTTTTTTGGAAAAAAAGTTATATTTCTGCGGACTAATTTTATATTCGGCTAGAGAGAGAGAGAGAAAGGAATTTTAATGAGGGAAAGGTGGAGAGGTCGGCCGGTGGTAACATACTTCCCAGTATTGAAACGATGGATAAACGATTTCAGTACTACTTTTCTTTGTAGATAACTATGCAACACACTGAAAAACGGTGCTCCATTACCTGTGTGCAGTACGTGCCTTCACTAACAGGCGCTCTCAGAGTTTATAAAAAAAAACAAAATTTCATCCTAAGTATGTTCTGTCGCAAAGCCGTTTAGCTTATTTACGTACCGCAGATGGACCTTCTCCGGCCATCCTTGCAGTTAGCGCTCTCATGAAGTTGTCGGAGATGTAGTTTCCCCTTGGTGGAGGATGGCTAAAGGTCTGAGAGTTCTAAACCAAACGAATCTTCGGTCAGTGTTGATGGCATTACTTCCCGCACTATTTCGGGCGAATTTCTTTCTCACTTATTGCACGAGCATTAAAAGGGTAAGCTGTCGCCTGGATCAGTACAGAAGCGCTATTCCTGTTATTGCTTGGAGTGACATAAGCTTGTCTTTTTTTTTAAAGGCCCCTCACCATGTTTGGGCATTATAGCTAAGTGAGCGCAACGTGTATATAGTTCAGTCGGCTACAATCGTCTCTGCCTTACAAGCGCCGCGAAAGACGCTGAAAATTGAACGAAAGTCCGTTCACGTTTCTTCGGCACAGCTGCAGTCTGCCTTCTTTCGCTAGAGACGGAACGGACGCATCAGGCGCTACGTAAATGGCGCAGAAAATTTAATTGGTCGATCATCGCTCTTGACGGAGGACGTGCTTCCCAGTCGTCTCGTCGGCTGCGCTGCGCAGCCACGCGCTCTGTCTCTCTCAACGCCGTTCGATTTTGAACGTGAAGCAAGCGCTTTAACTTCGCTTTCTATACACCTTTCTTTTCCCTAGGAGCTGTGCATTGCGTCGCATTTTCCCTTGGCTCGTTTTTTTATTTCTTTTTGTGTCGCATATTAGCGACAGATGTCGGCCTACACTTGCCGCAGACATGACGTAGATTTCTGACGTAGCTTTACGACTGTTCCAAGGGAGGAGGAGAGTGAGAAAAAACTTTAGTTTGCAGACGCTAGTCTTTCGGGATGTGAAACGAGCTGTCCTGGAAAAAGCACGTGCAGCTTTGAGAAGCGTGACAGAACTGCTTCACTGAGACAGCTGTTACTCCGCTATCAACGAGACCTCGCAAGACATTTTTGAGGGGACGGGCTGCCTGGAGTCACAAGCCGGCCTGCGGAGACACAGTTTCTATATAGATAAATATTATGATAAGTATAATCTCTGGCTTCGGTGAAGTTGGCCAAGTTGGTTTCGAGGTGCATTACAAAACAGGTCGGCGAAGGTGCGAGCTGAGGAGGAGGAGGAAAATACTTTATTTGAGGCCAACACTAAGGCCCAGGGAAGCAGAGCGCTTGTTCTGCCAAGGCCCGCTGATATTCTGCCGAGCCCGAGAGAAACCAAGCACTCCAGGAAGGAGAGAGAGGGTAATGGAAATAAGGAGAGGTAACGACAGCGATGCATGAGTATAGAATGTGTTCTGTGTCTGCCCTGACCTCTGGACAGTTGGGACAGCTGGAGACCGGCGAGAATAGCAGTGGTCTCTCAGCTGATATATGGCGTTCTGCCAGAAAGCGACTGGTCGAGGGTTGTACCCCAGCTGAGGCTGCAGCATTTCGATGAAGGCGCTTTGCAGATGCAGGGTGGTCGGAATTATTCCGCGTCCCTTCACTACTGCGTTCGGTTTCCGCTTGAAGTCACCTGTGGGCGGCACCCAATCTGGCCTTTTATGGCTTACGTGCTATAAAATGACTGATATAGCTCTCAAAATCAGAATTAGTTATCGCGGTTAGGTTACATTCGTGCTGCACGCGCATGCGGAGAGGTATCGTCGGTCTCATCAAACGTAAATACCGGACAAATCCCTGCTTTTAACGGGAAAAGTCGGTAGTTGGTGCTTCTTTTGTAAAGTTGGGACAGTTCCGCAAAATTCGGGATCGTTGACAACCGTAACCTGACCAATGAAAAAGAGGCGAAAAAGAAATGAATCGCGAAATGTCATGAATTGTTCGGTTTTACCCTAAAATAGGCTCCTGAAAGATCTTACCGTGTGAAAAATGGACGCTTCTTGTTGCGTACATTTTATTATTTTTGGGTTAAGTAAACGGTGCGGTTAGATAATGCACGAAGATTTTCAAACGCTACTCTTCCTACGCGCACATGACCTGACTCATAAAATGACTCCTGCGCTCGCAGCGACTAATGCTGAAGGTCGTAGGAACTCAGTGAGGTGCACTAAACATTCACACTTGCCGAGGTGATGTTTTTCATGTTCACCACCATGCAGCACGGGGTGGCAGCAGCGCAAATGAGAAGCGTTTGTCCAGGCTTTCTGAACTTGAAATAATAGGCAGTAATGTGAAATTTCATTTGTATAATACAATTTTTTATGAAAGTTATGGTTTTTATTTACTGCGATAAGCTTATAACCCGAAAAAAGAAAATGTTGCAAAAATTATGAAATATACAAAATGTTGCTCGTTTTATTGCATTAAGCGCCTGAAAGCTCCAAGGCTCTGACTGACATAGACTTCAAGACATAAAAAAATGTTTGCTGCCTCATAAAAAGCAGCTATTGTTTTGCAGGTGTTACAAAAAGCTCTTTCTTCTATAAATATTTCTGTAGTAAGATAGTAGAAAATAAATACACCAGCTAAGATGTAATTCCGAATTATTCTGACATTCTGAATTCTGACATTTAAGAAGTACATTTAGAATTGTAAAATGTACACAAAAATTGCACAATAAAAAAATTTAGGGCAGACGGCAGCAAAACTTCTAAAGGCATGCAGGTATAATGAAGGGAAAAGATGGCTAATATGTACCGGGTGCACAAAACGTTTCGAATTAAAGTGTCTAAAGGGTGCGTTTCACGTCGAAAATGTGTTGAGGCACAGGAGAAAACCTTCTCTAACCAAGGCTCACGTGCCACTGTACAAAACAGCTCCTTAATTTTGAGACACATATTGTCATCCAAAATGCACACTGAAGAAGCAAGGTGCCTTGTGGGCATTAATCGAATGACGCGCATGTGCACTTGCGGCATTTTTGATAGGCCATCAGCTTTGGCTCAAAGTTGTTTGCTCAGGACGAGCATCGAGACATACATATTCGTTTCCACTGAAATCTTCTTGCCTATATTGTGAAAAGAGCCGGATAACTTCGCTCCACATCGTCACCTGTTTGGCTGTACGGCTTCACTGAGGTGAAGGTGGGGGAGGTAGATTCTTCTCAGGTACTACAGTTGTCTATTTAAAGATGGCTGGACCAAATATATTGGCCACATAATGTAGACACACGGAAAAGAACAACTGTAGTACTGCGAACATCCCTATTACATCTTGGGCGGCACAAAAAAATGTGGTAGGTAGGAAACAATGCTGCCCTGTGTACAGAAGTTGATGCTAAGCCTGGTTTCTTCATCGTAAAAATTATAGTTTGACTATCTGACATCTTCCTAAGCCTCAATAGTGCTACTACAATTCAAAAATGTTATCTCTGGCAAAAAAAATTCACGACATTTGGGTAGTTATCGAGAAGGTCCGGCTATCAGGCAGTTTATTGCTAACCAGGAAAACTTGCACACCGTGCTCTGCAGTCGCGCACCAAAAATTCAGCGCCACGTAGCAAAATTTTGAATTTCTTCAAAGCTAACGTCGATTTCTTGGCCTGTAAGTTCAGCAATGATCACCTTGCATATCCATTAATTGTTGCCTTTCAGGTAGCCAGCCACAATCTCACCCGTTTCGCACTAATCCTTGTGAAACCCAAAACTGATTACGGCAAATTCACGGCTAATTTTCATGCTTCTTTAGTGTGGAACTCATTACCGTTACACATAAAGAAGGTGTCATCTGTTAGTGCATTTAAACTTAACCTGATAGAATTTCTGCTGACAGCTTGAAGAAAATTTTTCCTTGTTCATATGTCTAAATTCTCAATAGTTCTGATTCTGTTCTCATCCTAATTCTTCTTGGTATTAAACATGCTTACTGGTTATGTTTCGAATCAGTTTTTTTTTCTGGTTTTTAGTTTTTGTTTTCTGAGTGCATATTGTGTTACTGCTCCTTCTTGATTTTGATTTTTTTTTGCATCCTGTTGCTATGTAGGAGGTCCGCAACCAATCTCCGACTTTGTGACCTCCTTCTGCATTCATAATCTGTACCTGCGCTAACATTTGTGCAATAAACTACGCCTATTGAACACCGCGGTCGTGTTTGAGTGTGCTATGGTTGCCTGCGCGGTATTAATATCATATTTTTTTTACTTTCTGTGTGCCAAGGGGTGCTCCGTCTGGCCAGCGCCGGTTCCGACGCACGTGCTCTCCGAGCTAGGTGAGCTGTCGCCGCTGGTGTACGTTTTCTGCGACGCACTCGCCGCTCTCGGTCGCTTCCGTTCGACCAGTGGAAACTTCCATCCAAGCCACACGTGGCCGAAAGCGCTCGCCTTGCATGCGAACGCCATATTTACCGATACACTCCCTCCCTGGCGAGAATATCGAGTCTTTTGCACCCACGAGTCCGAGAAAAACGAAAATCACCAATTTCAGTCGCTTTAAAACCGCTATCGAAGATGTTGATACCTGTTAGTTTGCCCACTCCTCATGTAATGTCCTTTGTGGACCTTTGATTGATTGATTGATTGATTGATTGATTGATTGATTGATTGATTGATTGATTGATTTATTGTGGAAGAATTCGGAAACTGCAGCGGTAACATTGGATTAGTGCTCGATATCTATAGGTAGCCGGTCGCCTGTACTCAGTGAGCATGGTAAGGAAAGAGTTAAACCCGATATCTACTTGAAAATGTGCTGTTAAAAAGTGAAGTTTGCCAATGCACAAAGTTGAAGGCACAGCACAAAAATTAGCCGATGTCATGTACTTATTCTAAGGCAGTGTATTCAAGTAACTTTCGAGGATTTTAAACCTTTTTTGAGCGCTTCTTATCCACTACGTGGTTTAATCCGGGGATAAGTTCGGAAAGTGCGTTTCAGAAGAAAGGCCAGAACACAGGCATAGACGGGACGTTATACTGGCAGCATTCTATCGGGCGCTGCCCACGCAAACGACGTGCTTCAAGACTGCTGAAAGCCTGAAACGACTGCGATGGTGTCAATCGTTTACGCAGGGTATAAAGACAAGCAGGACAGGAGCGAAAGTGCTGCACATGGGAATGATAATGCTGACGTCGAAATAATTGTAATAAATAAAAAAATATCTGGCTTGTTGCAAAGTTATTTGGTACAAGCTGCCGTTTCTAGATTGCTTACAAAAATAGTGAAAACTAGCATTTTATGTCTTGAAGAAACACTTGTGCTAACAGTTCAATATTTCTGCTGAAGAAAAAAATAACCCGAAAAAAGAAACAGTGTTTTTAAACTTCTTGTCACCAATTTCCACCTCCAGATTTCAGAAAACGCTTCAACTCTACACAACGGAGAGCAATAAATAATTGATGTCCTTGCAGTATACCGTTTTTAACGGGCTTCTGACAGGGTTCTGAGGCTGAACCATTTTTTTTATGGATTGACCATGTCTTTCTTCCAGACTCGACAAATAGTAAAAAAATAGGAAAATACTAGGGGTATGCGAATAGTCGGAGTTGTAAGTATTCATCCTTTCAGTACAAGAGAAAGGAGAAATAAAGTAACAGCTAAAGCCGTAGCCTGACAAGGACTCTTACTTCATCCGGCAGTCACAGAAAAGATGCATATATGCACAAAGGTTACAATAACAGAGAGCATATGGAATAAACCGGTATTCGTTTCAAAACCACATCGAATAGAATAGCTAAAAACCGAACCAAGTACGAACCGAATATTTTACGAATATTCGCTTGCACGAATACTCGTACACAAGGAATGATCGTGCAAAACAGCGAAGAGCTAGCGGTGGCTATAACTAGGGGTTCGACTTTTTGGTTTAAACCGAAAGATACCGATAAACGTATGTACACCGCATTCATTTTTGAAATTCGGTTTTAACACAAAAAAGGTAAGCATTTCTGGCATTCATGTCACAGCTATTCAGTGCCTGTTACAGTAGGCAACAGTAGAAAATCAAGAAAGTGCTGGAACCATAAACATGGTGAGATAAAGGTATCTTAGTAATCTAAAACTCTGAGTTCTGAGTCATTGATCCGCGAACTCAGACACGCCGTTGCAAGTAGGAAAGCTCGACCACTTAGCTATATATAAGCGCTACTGGCTTGCACAGTGCCATTTTCTGAGACTAATCACCTACTTGGGGCCATCGCTTCGTTAAGTAGGTTTTCCCACTGCATTTAAGGACATTGGAAACTTTTGGAACCGCAACAAGCGACCATCAGTACGAAGGCATGCATGAACGGCACGAAGGTGTCGGGTTCTGGCTTCCGCGACGGTTAAGCAGTAGTTCCATCGCTGCCTCAGCATGCGGAGCACAGTGTGCGCGGTCCCCTTCGTTTATCCCAGAGTTCAGCCAGAATACCGCAATCAAGTTTTCAGAACTAATCTTCCACTTACGACCGCCGCGGTGGCTCAGTGGTTACGGTGCTCGGCTGCTGACCTGAAAGACGCGGGTTCGATCCCGGTCGCGGCGGTTGGAGGAGAATATCTAGAGGCCCGTGTACTGTGCGATGTCAGTGCACGTTAAAGAACCCCAGGTGGTCGAAATTTCCGGAGCCCTTCACTACGGCGTCTCTCATAGCCTTAGTCGCTTTGGGACGTTAAACCCCATAAACCAAACCAAACCAATCTTACGCCTTGGCTTACAGCCCAATCATTTAACTTCGGCATTTTTGCTTTTTGGAACGACAGTACGACTTTCTTCACCAAAGACAGATCTTAAGATGGCCATTTATGTGGTACATACTGTTACGTGAGCACCTGGTTAAAAAAAAGGGGAGGGGGGGGGGGGGTATTAATGCAATCTGTACGTCACTTTTGACCGCACAGAGACATCATATATTTCACCGATAAAACTGAAACTTCGTATGACGAAAATAATATTCGCCGAAAAAAAGAAACCGAAAGTGGCGTTCTGAAATAAATACCAAAAAAAAAGTCCGCTGAATTTTCGAAAATTAAAAACCGAAAAGTCTAACCCATAGCTATAACTTATAGAGTTACAGCTATAGCTGTCAAAAAAACGCAACACTGGCCTTCACTATTGGGACGCAACAAGAAGTCAGTATGAAGATCATATTTTAAGTACACGAGAATTACTAATGACGACCGCGATAGACTATAGCGACGCACGCCAGTAGATGAGAGCGGCAAGAGCTACGTTGGAGCCATGGCCTCCGAGATTGGTCACCAGGGCAGAGTTTGCGCAATCTTGCTGAGCCCTGCCACGTTGTCAAAATCTTTCAGGTCATGCATGAGCGTTATGAACGCGAGCCACACGAATGGACCGTGTGGCGCCGGTGAACTCTCAATCGCTCGCAGACCGATCGCGGCAGCATGTTGTGCGGCGCCGGTCCATGTGGACCCTGTTGTGCAGCGAAAGCTGATTCTATGCCCTTCTAGAGAAATGCGACCGCGAAGCTCATGAAAAATTCGCAGCGCCCCTGGTGGGCACAAGCCCACCTTGCGCCGCCGACTACGCGTGTACCTCACGCCAACCGCGCGCACTCCATGTGCGCGCAGGCAGCGCACATAAAAACTGTTAATTGAAAATTGGTTTTGAGGGAAGAAAGAGCGCAGTCACAGTCTCACGTCTCGATGGACACCCGTGCCGTGAGGGATGACGGAGAGACGGTAAAAAGGAAGCGAGACAGAGGTGCCGTAGGGGATGGCTCCTGATCAATCTCGACGACCTGGGGCTCTTAAACGAGCGATGACGTTGCAGCGCACACGAATGTCTTTTGCATTTCGCCTCAATGGAAACGCAGTCGCCTCGACCAGGATTGTGGAAGCTGTGGGAGGAGGGTCGTTCACAGCGTTTGGAATACACGGAGCGCTGAGGAGGAAGAGGTGAGAGTTTGAGCGTAGATGGCGGTGCTGATGCGATCTATGCACAAATGAGAGAACGAGATGGTATAAGGAGCGTCTCGGGGTATCGACGTCACTCCTTCGCCTCATGGCACGGACGAAGGTGAGTCTTACGGTGTTGCAGCCCTGCGCACTCAGGTATGGGATGTCATGCTTCCGCTGAGTTTAGCGATTTACGTAGCATTGCGTAACTGTTCGAAACGTTCGCCGAAGCGGACTGTACAGCGGGCCTTATGCGATAACCGTTCGAAAACTTGAGGACATACTCTATTCGTTTCGAGTGGTTCTGAACATATTTGGTTCGCTTGGCGAATCGAATAGGATGATATTCGATTCGCTATTCAAAATTTTCGAATATTCGCACACCCCTAAATATGCTAACATTTAAATAGTAATACAGGAAGCCCTCATTACAAAGATTTGTAGGCATCTATAACATGTTAATGCTGTTAATTAAGCAAACTATGAGCTTTAATTAAAAACAAATAATAAAAGACAATTATGCTGACATTGTTTAGGAATGGTCGTCGAAAACTGGATAAAGCTGGAACTACAAAAAGACTACAGTAGGAACTACAAAAGGAAAGCCTCAATATTTTTTTCAGGAGAAAGATGACGCATTATTAAGTATATGGGGTAGGAATTTCATTCAGTAAAGGAGAACACTCACAGAGACAAAAATACTAGAAAGCACTCTGTTCGTGTACCTTCGTCTTTGATTGATTGATTGGCTGAAATAACTTTATTGTCCAACCGATTAAACGACGGCTTTTCGCATTTTTAATTACTCAAGGACCATCTAAAGTACTTCGTGTAATTTTAAACCAGATAATAATTGTGACCACGTCATGCAAGACGCTGCAATGGCCCTCATCTTCACGAAGGTTGTGTACATTGCCGTCTGAATTTGCTGTTGGTAATTTATTCGTGTAGATGAGCCCAAGACAAAATAAAGATAAAGATAATTTTTAATGTGTGGCTCACGGCTCCAGCCGGTCCGCTAAATATGCATCCTTTTCCGGCGTAATTGCGGCCCTCATAATTTCTGTCCTAAGAGAGCGCTCTTAATATCTTGGAAAGGAGGTTTTTAGTACGCGTTGTACTTAAGCAAAGGCTGCTTTTCAGTGTGTTTTTTCTTGTTCTGACAGCCCCTACTCGAGCAATAAAAATGGCGAATGCAAAGGTCAGAACGGCAACTCTCACGGTCGTCTGAAGGCACTGTTCAGTACAGTTGAGTGAAGTTCGATACATAATACTTATTTAAAGGCACTGCCACTCTGAGTCCGACGTGCGTGCCACAAGTAGACCAGTAAATTTCATTTTATTGTACTTCTGTACAAAAAAGTTTCAATTGACCCGATCTTTGAAGTAGGATTTTTTTCCCTCGGCATTCATGTACACATTAGCACAAAATTTTGTGCTAATGGGCATATAAATGCCCCGGAACATTGCACATTCTTCCTGGCCACCGCAAATAGTCCCTACACTGTTTGGTGTTACACCGGTCCAACTGCACTGTCACAAGGATTGTTTTCCTTCTCTGCCCTGTTATTGAAAATCATCAGCATCAGCCTGACTACGCCCACTGCAAGGCAAAGGCCTCTCCCATGTCTCTCCAATTAACCCTGTCCTTTGCCAGTTGCGGCCACCGTATCCCCGCAAACTTCTTAATCTCATCATCCCACCTAACTTTCTGCCGCCCCCTGCTACGCTCGCCTTCTCTTGGAATCCACTCCGTTACCCTTAAGGACCAGCGGCTATCTTGCCTTCGCATTACATGCCCTGCCCAAGCCCATTTCTTCCTTTTGATTTCGACTAGGATGTGATTAACTCGCGTTTGTTCCCTCGGCCAATCCGCCCGCTTCCGATCTCTTAACGTTACACCTATCATTTTTCTTTCCGTAGCTCGCTGCTTTGCACCTTAACTTAATCTGAGCCCTCTTTGTTAGCCTCCACGTTTCTGCCCCATAGGTGAGTACCGGTAAGATACAACTGTTGTATACTTTTCTCTTGAGGGATATTGGTAAACTGCCGTTCATGATCTGAGAGAACCTGCCATATGTGCTCTACCCCATTCTTACCCTTCTAGTTATTTCCCTCTCATGATCCGGATCAGCGGTCACTACCTGCCCTAAGTAGGCATATTCCCTTACTACTTCCAGCACCTCGCTACCAATTGCGAACTGCGGATATTGAAAATATCCGTTTATATTGCCGGTTGCAATTCACTGTCTTACAACTTGTACAACTGATAGGCGCTTTCTAATTAGTGCGGCAGCCCCGCTGCTTATGTAGGTGACCTGACATTATCGGAGGTATTTTAAAAGCAAGTATACTTTTTCTGGCTGCGCCTAGGTATTTTTTTGCGTCAGATTATGTGCACCAATTTTTTCCCACAAGATTCTGCGTAGACCAATTTTCGCCCGCCAAATTTTGTGCCCTGATTTTTGTCTGCAGTGCTGCCATCCGTGGCCAAAGGGTATGGTTTCTACGTCAAAGCAGTCGCACTGCATGCCATTCATGTGGTGCAGGTGGATCTGCCCAGGACCTGCACCTGTGCATACAGTCAAGGTGCGGGAGGTAGGTGACATCTCGAGCAATAGACATACAGGAAAGCGTCATCTGCTCCCGCGCAGTCCCAGAGGCCCTGGAAGAAAGTGCACTCAAGGGGTGCCTCGAAACAGATGCCCAAAGCACGGCGTCAGAGGCATACATCGGTAGATTTTTTTTAGTTCCAAATTAAAAAAAAGTAAAAGGCAAATTGCTTTTGACTTTTTTTTAGCCTGGGGCTATATTCGGGGCTACGGCGGGTACCATGCAAGAGGCAGAATGCTTTAATTAGTTTGCTGATTAAATACATGCGTTAATTAACTTTTCTCATTTTTATTTTAGGAGGTATGCTGTGCTATCAGAATTGAAGATCGTCCTCCAAGCAGTCTAGCCACACTGGCGGGCCGGCTGTTTGGCCATGTTTGGCTGCCAGTATCGCTTCGCTCCGGGTCGGAACTCAATGCGCCCTGTCATTGTACTTACTATCCGACGTCAAAGCAACTGCGTGGCCGTTGTCGTTTGTGGAAGCGGAAAAAAAAATCTCGCGGTATTCTCGCTTGTGACGTGTGACAGCATCGTCTTCGGAATGGCGTCGCGGAGTGAAGGAAGGTTATCACCAGAAGAAAAAGTGGACATGGTTGTCGCATATGTAACCATGGAGAAGAGCGTCTGGGGGCGCCGGCTTCCAGCGGAGACGTCGTTTGTGAGGACTTTCAGCAAATTTGCTTCTAAATGTTATGTGGCGTCAACAAGAACCCCTAAAGTGTATGTTCTGGGCGAATAGTTTGAAATCGGCGTGCTTGCATTCGAAAGAGCGAAGCCTGAGACCAGCATTCGACAAATAGCCCAGTGTTCCGGTGCAAGCATGAGATCACTGTGGAGAATACTTGTCAAGCACTGCATGTATCCTTTTCATGTGAGTCTGCACCAGCAGCTCAGTGAGAGAGACTTTGACCGAAGGCAGGATTTTTGTAACTTGGCCCTGATTCAGTTAAACATAGATCCTAGCTTTTTACCGAAGGTGCTCTGAAAGGATGAAGCACAGTTTTGTCGTAATCCGTCTGTGAACCTGCCCAGTGACCATTACCGGGCTGGTGTGAACCCTCACTGGCTTCAAGCGCATAAACAGCAACAAAGGTAGGCAGTCAACGTTTGGGGCGGCATTTTCAACGACCGAATCGTTGACCCCTACTTTTATGAAGAGTCACTGACAGGGAGAAAGTACTGCGACAAATTTCTCGAAGAAGTTTAAGATTTCATTGGAGACCTGCCTCTCAAAGTGCTCAGGGAAGCGTGATATCAACGATGGAGTGCCGGCGCATTCTTCTGAGCGTGCTCTGAAGCATCTCTATGCAGGATTTCCAATGCAAGGGATAGGATGTAACGGCCCCGTACCATGGCCCCCAAGGTCTCCAGACTTGACCCCCTTGAGTCTTCTTCGTGTAGGGGTTCATAAAAAAATAATGTTTTCATTGATGAGTCTGCCCGTGTAGAAGATCTTAAGGCGAGGATCATCGCAGCATGCACAGCAGTTGAGCCTGCAATGCTGAGTGGGGTACTCGGTACCGTGCGTGAGTGATACATGATGTGTGTTGCTGCGGAGGGACAGCATTTCGAGCACTTCTCATAAAAGTTCTGTTTTCTTCTAGTACCGCTTCCTAGTTTGCATGTGAGTCTACAAACTGTGATTTTGCCACTAAAGAAACAATTCAATAAAGTGTTTTCGTCAAATCTGCACACATTGCTTAACTATTTGGAAGTAAACAATCAGTTCTTTTTTTGTGTGTGTGTCCGTTCAGAATTCTGAGTTCTGAGTTTTAATTTGGTCTTGAAGATATTCAGTGCCAGATGAGTGCTGCCAATGAATCATAACAGGGACTTTCGCTTCTAAAAAAACTTGCCTAGAGTAGGTTTTCAAGTAAGCAAGTTTACTGTAGCAAGCGATTAACAAATATTTCAGTTGTGAAATGTATCAGGCACTAAACGTTACATGCGCTGTCAAGTTAGCCATGAGTCCCTAAAGCATCACTCTGAGCTCCATCTAGAGTCCGCTACCATGGGGTGGCAGTTCCATTATCGAGAGATTTCGCAATTGTTTTGCCTTGAGCGGAATAAGTGCTTTCAAAAGAAAAGAAAATTTAAATCCCCCTGGAGCTGTGGCCAAGCCGTGGTTTGCAGTAACTATTCTCGCAAGGAGCATGAATTCACGCGCAAGATTTTTCCAACCCGGGTGTCAAGACAGACAACACATCCGAGGTGCTTGCATGTGCACAGTGCGGCAAATAAAAAGTTTTGCCGATGCAAAGCACATCGCGCATTCTGCGGTTGAAAATAACGGGAGCCCTTCTTTTTGCCGCTCCAACAAGGGCCAGTCCGGAGCGCGCGCCTGCGTCTCGTGCGCCCCAGACCGGCGGTGCTCCAACAGTACACAAGAACCACGCAGTTATCTGGTGCCCGCCGTCACCCCCAATATAGCCCCAGGGTTAAAATCAATCTAAAGCAAGTTGCTTCTTTTTTTTCAATTTTGAACCTTCTAAAAAAAAACACCGGGTATAGTAGATGTCGTCCATAGCAGCAGACGACACATTGCAAATTTTATTTTCTACATAAAAAAATGGCTGAGGCTTAGCTAAGGTTAAGCCTAGTCAGATGCGAAGCATATTGATGGCTAGGCTTGGTAATACATGGCTTTCCTTGGTTGACGTTCATCACGCTCTTCATCGGTCTCTGTGGCACGCTGAAGCTTTCGCTTCTCGTTCAAATCAGCCCTGCTTCTAGGCGGCATCCCAACACCTGGCCGCCTCGTAAGTGCCCGGAGAGCGAGGCAAGCTCAGCTTTATACCGCTGCTGTAGCGTCACGTGGTCAGCTGCAGCGCCTCTCATGTGGAGCCTCCACCGCCGCGGCCGATCGCGCGAGCCGGCAGCCCATCTCTCCTCTGCTGTGACGTCATGTTGTCACGTGGTCAGCCGCCGCGCCTCTGATGTGGAGCCTCCACCGCCGCGGCCTACCGCGCGAGCCGGCAGCGCATCTCTCCTCTGCTGTGACATCATGTTGTCACGTGGTGTCACGTGGTCCCGCTAAAGGTCAATGGTAGCTCCACCGCCGCGCTCGACGGGCTGTAGTGTAGCTCTAGTTATAAGCGTCGCATAAAAGGTGGACGTATGAGATTAAGAAGTTTCCGGGAATACGCTGGCCGCAACTGGCAAAAGACAGGGTTAATTGGAGAGACATGGGAGAGGCCTTTGCCCTGCAGTGGGCGTAGTCAGGCTGATGATGATCGTGATTGTTAAAATTTATTTTTACATTTTCTGGCAATGCTTGACACGAAGCAAAAAAATTCCTATTTCTAGCCAATGTACCCATGTACCCATTAGAAAATCTGTGGGTGCACATCGGCACCGACGATCGGACGCAGCACTTCCCGAATGCGAAGCAGATGCTCCACCACAAGGGCACCACACCAGAGAACTACTGCAGCTCAAAATTAAAAGATGAGATCGGAAAAGATGGTTTATGGAGGTTTAACGCCCCAAAGCGGCACACGCAAGAAGAGACGCCGTACTGAACGGCTCCGGAAATTTCGACCACCTGGGGTTTTTAAACGTGCACAGACATCGCACAGTACACGGGCGTCTAGAATTCCGCCTCCACCTAAATTCGACCGCCACGGCCGGGATCGAACCTGTGTCTTTCGGGTAATCAGCCGAACGCCATATCCACGGAGCCACCGTGGCGGCAGATCGAAAAAGACAAATAAATCAATACCCCAAATTTTCACTACAAATTGAACGTTTATCATATCAAATAACATATACGTACACCGTTTAACAAAGTTGTTTGAAACATCAAACGACAACAATAAAAACCGCAAAACAATAAACACACTAGAGTGCTAGCAAAATTAAGCACCAAACACTAATCGCCTTGTCAAGGCTTCCCGAAGACCCGAGGGGCACATGCAGTGGATACACATCTTCGGTAGTGCATCGCCACATGTTAGAGTTCAGCGCACGTGACGAGCTTGACGTCCTCAAAGTCCCAGTGTTGAGCAGCCGCCACAGACATGAGCGACGCCAGAAACCTTGCAGGCCCGTTTTGCCACGAACGTCTCCGGCAACTATGCCCAGACGCTTACACTGGGTCATGGAACGACGGCTGCACGGCTGCCGGACCAGAACAGCGCTGGGCATCGCACATCTCTCGATCGTGTCCGCGCGAGCAGCTGCTTGGCCAGAGCCGTCCTTGCGGTGCCTGGTGGTGTTTGTGCCGCCGGAGACGAACGCAGTCTTCAAGATGAGTCGTGGGCACACTTGCCAGCGCACTCGGCTGTCCGGATGGCCAGCTGGTACGTCGACAGTGGGATCACGGCTACTGGCATCTGTACCGGCTCGTACGAAGCGTCTGGTGAGGCACTGTCGCTGAGCGGAGTCAATGCGAGTGTCTTGCTGGACTCCGCCTGTACACGAGCCACGAAGGCCGTGCTGGTCATTACAGCCTTGACACCGTCAGCCTGAACGGACGTGGGCTTAGCGTACATGTCCTGCAGGACGCTGCGCAGGAGCAGGAAGCGCGGGATCTAATCCTCAATGCTTACGAAAAGGTCCGCGAAACCGCGAACCACTACAGTACCGTCCTCGACCAACTCGTTCCACGTAGAACGGAGCTATTACCGAATTCGCGACGAATGGCCACGTCAGCTGCTAATGATGTCGATGCTACTGCGGAGACTGCGGGAACATCTTGAAACACTGATCTCCACTAGGGGGCTGGATGGCGCATTGAGCGAAGCCACCAGAAGTAAGCGGCCTTGTCCCGGAAGTCAGCCTTTGGCAGTGCACGAAATCGCACCTCAGCGCGGTTTTTCAGTTCCAGTTTTGTTTTCCCACTAAGCATTTCGTCTTTTCGCAGTTCTCGTCTTTTTACATCACAATGCCGACCTGTCGCGCCGTCAACTGAGCAAGGAGACCAGCGAAGTCTTCAGGAAAGACGTCTAAAAAATAAGGGTCTATTGCATCTCAATCGGATGACACTAGCAGACGACAGGACGTCGCTACACACAGCAAGTATGGAGCTCCGTCTGATCAACTCTGTGTCTCTTCGCGCTAGCTTCGCCAACTCTGCTCGTTACTGTCATGCTTGATCCCACGCTCAAGCCCAAGTTATGCTATCAATGGGGGATAAATATAAGAAAGAATAGGTGGAAACATCCACCAGGCAGCTGACTTTGCAGCGACCATTTTACCGAATTATGTTTAGACCGAACCGCAGCAAGGGCTAGGCTACTTTCTGGTGAGGTGTCGACAGTGTTCGGTTGGTTCACATTACTGCCTCCAGAAGGTATGGTACTGCTTTTTCGACGGAGCGTGCCATGTACTGATTCGTATTGTAGCAAGTTAAGCCTGAATGGGCTTTTATTCGTGCTGCTTCGTGCAGTTGACTTCTAACAGCGCTTCTCACGCGCACTGCAGCATTGTCAGTCTTAAGAGTCGTTCCTCTCACGCTGTGCCTGTTCTTTGCTACACGAAAATTTGGTTTTAAGATGACCTACCATCATCGTCATCGTCATTCTACTACTTCTCCTTCGCGCTCGGGAGACAAGAACCAGACAAGAACATAGTGTTTAATGCACGTGCTCCTTTGCCGCGGCAGGGTGAGACCTGCATGCCTGTTTTCTTCGGCTTCTCTGAAATTACAGGGTTCTGCACTCAATGCTCACATTTCTCGCGTTCAGCCTGCTTGTTCCTTTCATATAACAGTAGACATTACAAGTGAACAGCGCAAAAAACTGACAACGAAAGGGCGAAAGACGTGACTTTTTGCATTGAAATACACAGCAGACACCCGACTTCCGGGACAAGCCGTCCAACTTCCGGTGTACAGTGTCCCCTTCTAAACACTGTATTCCGGTGGCTTTACTCGTGCTCGTCTTGGAAAGCGGGAATGTGACATCCAGCCACCTAGTGGAGATCAGTGTCTTGAATGCAGGACCTATATGAAGTAAAGCCACGCACAGATGGCAGTGCTCCAGCGTGCGTATCCTAGTTCATGATTTTCGCTGCAAGGTTAAAAATTCTACCAGCGGTGCGGCGCTAATTTACGTCGTCGTTCTTGTGATGAGAATCACCCGGTGAAGGTAGATATTAAGACACTTCTTCCTCCTGTGGGCCATGAGGCACAGCCACGGATAAGGAAAGAACTGTGGGCGCCCCCATGGAATGGCATCCATGCACATACTTCCTTAATAACAACTAGAGCGAGTGATGGCGGCGCTGCACCTCATCCACTAAAGTAGCGCTGGGCATTAAAAATTTGAAAATATTTGGCAAAAGCCTTATTATTGTTGTTTATTTTCAATTATTTTAGAATTCTGTACACAGCTCCAACAATTACTTTTAAAGACACCTTATATTTCCAGTGTTGCCAAATTGAGCCGCTGAATACGTACAGCGTTGCCTGATTTTAATGGCTTAATAAATTATCTTTTTCTCTTAGGTCGGAGGTGTTTGCAGTCCCTTGCAAAAGTGTGTTTTTAGATTAGGAAATCGTTATCGGGAAAAAAGCAGTATCTCTTATCAGGCACACAGCCCGCACCGAGATTATAGTAGTACACTAGGCACGCCGGGAAAGCAGGCCTTTGAATTTTTCATCTGTTGGGTTGCTGATTGCCATACAGGCTAGATTTTGTTGTTTTCAATTTCGTTTCTGTTTTCGTTTTGTGAGTGCGCGCGTTTTGTTTAGTTTATGGAGGTTTAACGTCCCAAAGCGACTCGGGCTATGAGGGACGCCGTAGTGAAAGGCTTCGGAAATTTCGACCACCTGGGGTATTTAAACGTGTACTGACATCGTACAGAACACGGCCGACTAGAATTTCACTTCCACCGAAATTCGACCGCCACGGCCGGGGTCGAACGTGTCTTTCGGGTCAGCAGCCGAACGCCATATCCACTGAGCCACCGTGGTGGCAGTTCGGAAAAGAGAGAAATAAATCAATACGTAAAGCCCTAGTAGCACAGTATGTTACTGCAATGTTGCAACAACATTGCCAATGTTGTACTATGTTGTGCTAACATTCTTCAACATTAGATAATGTTGCTGCAATGTTACCAAGCAACATGCTGATAACGTTGCCCTAAAGTGGTCTTTTTACATTGCAGCAATATTGTCAAATGATGAATAAATGTTGAATCACATACGATGACATTGATATAACATTCATGCTATAGGTTAATTGTCTGCCCTCTCGGGCTATTTCTGAAGCCCAAATAGAAAAGCCGGTACCAGATCACTTAATTCTACTCACCATGACAGTATTAATTTATTTATTTATTTATTAATTTTTACTTCGAGGGCAAGTTTGCAAGTTTGCATATGCAAATGGTGAGCAGTCCAAGTGTACTTGCACTCTGTGACACTAATGTAGAAAGATATATTTCTATCTAAAATATTTTTAATGAGCTGGAAGTACGTTGTTTTTCAATTAAACATGCAGACAAAATTAAAACTGCCGAAGAAATTTAGTTCTGGTTTCACTGACGCCCCGCAGTTTAATGACCATGGAGATCACTATCACAAATCCAAATCATCCAAATCCAAACCGCGGCCGCGCCGAGAGCCAATCCTGCGATGCGCGCTCATCGGAGAACCTGCGTTGCGTGTCAGCGGCAGTCGTGGCAAGATATTCACGTTTTTTGTTCTTCTAGTACAGTTTTTCTTGCGGTCGCCGTGCCCGCGCTGCTGTGTTTCGTTGTGGTTTCACTGGAATTCAGCTGAAACAACAAAGGCTTGCCCAGAGGATGACCTCAATGGTGAGTGATTTCTAGACTTCCATTGTTGTGCTGTGAGTTGTGTTGGTTCTTCGTGATAGTTTGATAAAGTGTTACATTCGTTGTATCATGAAGAGAATGAAGTGTTCGCTAAGCGAAGTGTCCATTCAGCAACGACGCCGAAGAACAGCAGAGGTTGTTCACGACGAACTAGAAAACTGTTTTTCTGTTGTTAGGCTTGATAATGGTCATGGCAGCAGATTGTACGCAACATGAGCAGAACAGTATCAAGATGCCTTTTGATCGCATAATATTATTTTATCCTCTTTATCAGCGCCAGGCGAGGACGCAGTTGAAAGCCGCAGTTCACTTGTCGGATTTTAGCACCGCTAGCAGCATCTCTGACATAGAAAGGGCAACATAGGAGTTGTCGCGGATTTCTGACAATAAGGAGTTGGTGGTTTATGAAGATAGGATGACACTTGAGTCTGGTGCCGCTACTCAATGTCTAGAGCACGACTTGCGCGAGTGGGCAATTAATAGCCTGCTTCTCACCTGCATTCCCTGCTTAAAGTGCTGAAGCCATACCATCCAGAGTTACGCACGGATGCTAGAAAATTACTAAAGACGCAGAGGCATACTGATCCAGCAGTGATGACCGATGGTCATTACCACTACTTTGGAATGTTTCGTTCTCTGGAAGAACATGTGCATGTTCCTTAACGTCTGCACTTTGTGCGAGGGCATTACACCAGTTCTCATGCATTCTACTGGAAGATAGTATAAATCCAGCGGCATTTTAAGCAAGGAACCAGAATTTGTTCTTTCACTCGAAACTGACGCTGCTGCAGTATACTAGTCTTTGCCTTCTCATTCCCAATCAGATGTATACCCTTATAACCAACATTTATGGGACTGTGCAGCGATTTGCGCCAAGGGTAAGAAAAGTGAAATATTCATTGTTGTTCAATCATCCTTCATCATCGTCAGCCAGACTATACCCACTGCAGGGCGACAGACTCTCCCATATTCCCCAAATTAGCCCTTTCCTGTGCTAGCTGCATCCACTTGACCCCTGCACCCATCATCAGTTTGTGATCTAGCTTATGTAGCCCCAGGAAGAATCGGCCGTTAGCAACTTTGCCTTTCAAATTGTGCACAGCAGTGAGACTGAAAAAGACTATAGGCTGGGCCTGCCCTCTTCGCTCGGTTTACTTTGTCGGCCACCTGCCATGGCACAATTGAGGGAAGACAAAGGGAGTGATGTGCAACCACCTCCAGCCGGCTACGCCTTCATCTACAAACGCCCTTGTGGTTTTAAGCAATTGAATGGTCGTCCCCATGGATGACATCAGTATGTCCGCTTGTAAGGCAGGATTCAAGCGAGACAGCAGCACTGGAAATCGCTGTGAGGTGCGGGAATGGGAATTTTTGTTTGTAAATTATTTGCTTGCTTTGGAGGAATTTTAGGTGGCATGAATGGTCGATGTCTTTTATGTAATGAATGCATTTTTTAGCCACTTTCAGAACAATTTGTTGCTCAGGCTGTTAAAATATGCTCGCGGTGCCAGGGAAGGGCATTTTTTTTTTCACTATTTTGGTTTGAGCCAAGTGACTGGACATAAGTTCTTTAAACAGAGCTGTCCAATGTCTGTGTTCCTTGAGGAGTGTAGAAGATTTGTTATTAGACGTGTATGCTTATATTAGGAAATTTTTGTTCTTTTTTTTTTTGCAGGGATGCAGCTTCGCTTGTGACATCATGAATTAGAAGAGACCATCATCGCGAGCAGCTGGAGGCTACCAGAAGACAAGCATATTTTAGACGTGCTAAATTGTTCAGGCAAATGTTGACAGTACTTTAAATTTGTAGTTTTCCAGTGCAACGGTGCATGACCAAAGAAGGGAAGAAGGATACTTGAAGAAAACAGCGCAGCAACAGGGACAAGAGAGAAGATGGGACAGGTGCTGACCAGCAACTGAAGGTTTATTGAAAAGGAACGCATAAAACATACTCTCTTCACAACCAAGAGTGCGCATAAACTGCGCGAATAACACTGATAACCTGTCAACTTCAGTCATGGTGGTCAGGATACAATAGTTCACAATCATGAACAAGTACGGACAGTCGTTCATGACTGTGAACTGTTGAATCTTGACCACCATGACTGAAGTTGATAGCTTATCGGTGTTGTTTGCGCAGCTCATGTGCGCTCTTGGTTGTAAAGTGAGTATATTTTAAGTGTTCCTTTTCAATAAACCTTCAGTTGCTGGTCACCACCTGTCCCATCTTCTCTCTTGTGCTTGTTGCTGCGCTGTTTTCTTCAAGTATGTACCAACTTGCCGTTTTACTGAAGTTGGGAAGAAGGATAAAACACAGCGCTCACTGCCAACTGGTTATTTAACGGCACAGACACTGCTTAAATGCCCTCAGACCAGCCTTTATCATAAAAACTATGAAAGAAACATCATATCTGCATTATATGATACAATTGAAGTATTGCTCGCACATTGTGAACCAGCTTTTTTAATATGATGCGTCTCTGTCGCTTCACATGTGGTTTGTGGTCTGCTTCTGCTAAGGATCTTCGCACTTGAAAATCTCTGTACAATCACTGCAATGCTTGACAAGTTTGGAACCTGTCTTCATTCTTTAGATCTCTTGCATGCAGATTGCATTTATGGGCCTCTAGCATTTTGCCTCCATCGAAATGCAACCACCGCGGCCAGGATAGAACCCGTGTCTTAACAGGCCAGCAGCGAGCACCATAACCACTGAACCACCGCGGCGGCTCATGTATCTGTGTGTGTGTGTTCCGTAGGGCTGGAAAACTATGCACTTAAATCAGTGATGTCAAACAGCCCAACAACTAACTCTGCTGTTCATAATACCTCTGCTCCTTGTTTCTGAATGGCCAACTAGGTTGAACTGCTACTTTGTTTATTTGTTGCAATTTTGTGCACAAAATGAATGTGTTATATTTGGGAAATACAAAGTCCAGGTGGTGCATGTTTTCAAGGTGTGCTATTGTTGTGTAAATAGTTTACTCAAGTGTTTTGTATTTATAACATGCCAGTTGAGAGGTGTGTGCACGTTTTCATGCTATGGTAATGTGCCTAGTAACTGTTTAAAACATTAGCTCTGGTTCTTGTTCCCGAGTAGCTGACATGTGTACTGTTTTTTTTAGATTTGTTGCAAAATTCTTTATGAAGTAAATAAATAAATCATATCCGTGAAAATGTAAGCCCTCGTGTTGCATTTTTCAAGCTGTATTGTTGAGTGTATTATAAGTCTGCTTCCTTTTTCGAAATTATATTTCTGTCTATTTAAATAAATCAGTCTAATTGTCAGAATAACCATGTCATGGAATCTTGTTGCATCTAAACGATAGGAGCACTGGTAGAGAGCTAATGAATGTAACATTTAAGGATTTATTTAGAGCAAGCGGTCTGGAAAGTATGGAAATACAATGTGTTGTGCAGTGCAGTCTTGTATTTGTATTCTATAGCAAGCACCGCATTACTGTGTAGCAAGGAGTAATGCTAAATTGCTCATTCTTGTAACCTTAAGCTGCTGTAACCATTCTGGTATGATGATGCCATTGTACACAGTTTAGTCTTTCAAGAGATCACTTTATGGAGCAGCAGCCGTTATTGGTCGCTGAAATATTTCAGTAATTTAGAATGCTGTCTAAATGTTTTTGAAACATTATGACAGCATTGCAGCAATATTGTAGTAACATTGTCGTGGGAATGTTGCATGTGTGCGAATAAAAAGTTGTATCAACATTAAGAAAATGTTGTAGCAATGTTGCATTAATATTGTCTCCAGAAGTTGCTTTAACATTGACTGAAAGTTGATGTAACATTGGAGCAATATTGTCTCAACGTTGTCTTATGTATGTTGCGTTAACGTGGCAAAAAGAGGACGCTAGCCACGTTAAGGCAATGTTAGAAGGTAACGTTGTGACCACACTGAGGCAACAAAGCGTGCTACTAGGGAGTTTTCGCTACAAATTGAACGTTTATCAAATAAAACAACATATACGTACACCGTTTAACACAGTTGTGCGAAACACCAAATAACAACAATAAAAACCGCAAAATAATAAACACACTTGAGTGCGAGCAAAATTAAGCACCAAACGCTAACAGCCTTGCCAAGGCTTCCCGAAGACCCATGGGGCACATGCAGTGGATACACATCTTCGGTAGCGCATCGCGAAATGTTAGAGTTCAGCGCACGTGACGTGCTTGACGTCCTTAAAGTCGCAGTGTTGAACAGCCGCCACAGTATCCACGATCACAGGAGCGACTCCAGAAACCTTGCAGGCCGCGGTTTTGCCACCAGCGTCTTCGGTTGCAACTCCCACCCGCCTAGACTGGATCATGGAAGGATGTCTGCACGGCTGCAAAACCAGAACAGCGCTCGGCATCGCACATCTCTCGATCGCGTCCGCGCGAGCAGCTGCTTGGCCAAAGGCGTCTTGGCGGTGCCTGGTGGTGTTTGTGCCGCCGCAGACGAGCGCTGTCTTCAGGATGGAGTCGGGTACACTTGCCAGCACACTCGGCTGTCTGGACGGCCAGCTGGAGCGTCGGCAGTGGGATCACGGCTACTGGCATCTGTGCCGGCTCGTACGAAGGGTCTGGTGAGGCGCTGTCGCTGAGCGGTGTCAATGCGAGTGTTGTGCTGGACTCCGCCTGGACACGAGCCACGAAGGCCCTGCTGGCCATTACAGTCTTGACGGCGTCAGCCTGAATGGACGTGGGCTTAGTGTACATGGCCTGCAGGACACTGCGCAGAAGCAGGAAGCGCGGGATCTAATCCTCAATGCTTACGAAAACGTCCGCGAAACCGCGCACGTCGACAGCACCGATCTCGACCAACTCGTTGCATGTAGAACAGAGCTATTACCGGATATCTTTCTCTATGGATTCTCGACGAATGGTCACGTCAGCTGGTAATGATGTCGATGCTGCTGCGGAGACTATGGGAACATGTTGAAATGGCAGCGCACAAATGGCTTGATGGCTTGATAGTAGCGACGTCCTGTCGTCTGCTAGTGTCGCCCCATTGAGATGCAGTGGGGCCTTATTTTTGAAACGTATTTCCCGAAAACTTCGCTGGTCTCCTCGCTCAGTTGACGGCGTAGCAGGTAGGCATTGTCATGGCAAGCATTTCTAGGGACCCTGCTTTCGGGCGCTCAATGAGCCATCAGCCCCGTAGTGGAGATCAGTGGTTAAATGCGATCTGCTTGACATGCAGGCGAACGGTCCTTCTAAAACAGTCGCTAATGCTACTAACTTGCCAAAATAAAATATTTCAGTGTCTTTTGATCCAATTATTACACAGACAGTTATTTTCGACAGCAAAATGACCAAAAATTAAAGTAAAGCGAGAAAAAAAAACGTATTACAGTGGCGCCATCTACTGAAAAAATTGTCAACTACAAACCGTTATAGCAAGAATATTTTCCATCACGTAGCGTCTAATGTTCAAAAAACTTTTGTAAACTTAATATAAATGATTGTGCTACATCATTTAAGTATATAAAACACCGCGACAAAGCTCGAAATATATTTCTCTTTAGTTCCGGACGTTTGTGTTCGGTTCTGGGCAGTTGCAGACGGTTACCTTGCAGCCTGTGGTCCCATTAGTGTTGAGTGCAAGGAATCGCGAGCGGATCTCAAAAACTAGGCTGTATTGCAGCTTAAACTTTATCGTCGAAGCAAGGTAAGTCATCGCGAAAAGCAACAACACCAGTAGTTGGTTGTAAACATGCCCACCGGAATCGCATGGACGGCTGAATCGGCTGAAGCGGGCGGCTCTCGCTGGCGGCGTATGCGCACTCTGGACCCGCTATTCCGCTATGCCCGCAGTTGCGCAAAGCCCCCAATACTAAAACTCTTGCCCAGAGCTCGCATGACTGCAGCGAATGTCTTCGTGCAGCCTTCTGTTCCGCAGCTTAATTTGCGGCACTCTGAACAAATACGGCATTCTTTCGTAGGCAGAGCGGCGATCTTCCGTAAACAACAACAAGGGCGTTAGCTACTGTGATGCGCAGCTGATGCGGCAACGCCTTGAGAATAAACCCGTCTTTTATGGTGATCACCAATTACCTGGACGAAGTCTGTGCGACATAGAACTTGCTTGCAGGCCAAAATTCTTCCGAAGGGCTCCAGTACTTTACGCGTGGCATCGTCGCTAGTATGATTTGGTATCCGGTGCAGCATTTTTTTTTTACCTTTTAACCATTTGTTTAGCAGCCATTGAATGCGTCGTTACAGCGCAGATGTGATTCATCCGGTAGGCACCTATCGACGCCGCGTCTATGACGACCTCGAGCTGCTCCATTTCTTCTTCGAATTGACCGATGTGATAAGGCCAGCCAGACACACCGCATTTCATAAGAACACTAATCAGGGATGCATTTCCATTTGGCAGTTCGGGACGAAACCGTATAACTATGGTAAGCATCGGCAAACACAGTGCTCATGCTTCCTATTATCGTTGCCTCTTGCCTGCCGGTGGTGGTATCTAGAAGTCAACAAGACGAGCCGAAGCAAGAAGGTGTTCTAGGCATTAATAAGTTCACCACTGAAGTGCACATGGCGGCAGGATGCCCATAGTGAAGCTGCCTCTGGGACACCTTGACTCGGCCATGGACACCCAGGCGCAAACTTTGGCAGCATAATAGTAGGTAAAAATAAAGGGCAAGAAAAAAAAACCTGGTCTCACCGAGATTTGAACTCGGATTGCTGGATTCAGAGTGCTAACCGTTAGCACCATGAGACCACACCTTCCGACGCCGGGGATCGAACCCGGGCCTCCTGGGTGAAAGCCAGGTATCATAGCCACTAGACCACGCCGGACCGCAATGGCTGTGGGCCATTCTAGGCATTATATAATTGCAAAAACTCTTGCAACAGAGTTTTAGTATAGCGTTAGCGCGATAGTGGACCTATGGGAAATTACGCTAGCGGGCTGCAAGCAACTTATCCCCACAGACAGTTCTGGTCAACGTTCTTAGACAGTTTCAGTTTCGCAGCTCCTCTCTGGAAATGGCTAAAGTGGCGGGCGTGGGAGCTAGTGGCGCTGCAGTCGAGCTTTTCTGCATCGTCTGCTGCTGCGGGAGATCGTTCGCTACAGTAGGGAGGGCTAGTCGGACTTACAAGTTGGTTTTCGCGTGGATGGCGCTCTTAGTGATTGTGAAGACTTCTCTGCGGTGAAATATGTGCACTTGATGACTTCAAGTGAGTGCTACACATACGATCTTGCTTTGCGCCTCGCTGCAAAAGTGGCAACAGAAACTGCCTGGCGGTGACAACCAGTTTAAAAGGTGGGAGCATATATTGCGTCGCAGGAACAGCTGTATCGCACATCTGAGGTACGTGAGCGTCAATCTGAGCATGAAAACGCTGCCAAGGACTACAAGCACGTTGTAAATGGGCAAGAGGTGTGAATTCCCCGCGGGAACTGCGCGCTGCTCGGTACCGTCCCTGGACTCCTTCCCCGTCTCCTGGAGTGAATCTCAAAACCAGGAAGCGTGCAATGCAGGCGAAAGCCACCCAAAAAGCGTGCTTTATGCAGGCTTGTACGTCCGGAGATCCTTGCATCGACAGCAAGTGTACAACGTCGTCTTCAAGCTAGCCGCTCGTATGCCCTCATTTCGAATGAGTTGGTGCCGCTTTTCTGCTCGGCGATACCAGTATTCGTCTGCACTGAAGCTTGATGGCCTGGCGACTATGACGCGACCCTCACGGACTCGTGACATGAAGCTATGCAGGATGAAATAACAGGGATGGTATATAGAGTTTTCTACTGTAGCTGCAGACCGTCTAATAATTCCTAAGGTTGTTGTCATGAGGATTGCAGCTGCGTCGTGAATGGCTGCAAGCTGCACAAGCAGCTGTTAAAAACTGCAGCCTTTGTAGCGGGCCTTGAGAGAATCCTGATGGAAACAGGTGGCTTAAATATACGTATCTGTGCTGGTGTAAATACGACTCTCATCAACAGAGGGCAATGTCCGAAACAGTTCATAACAGACAACCGCCGCGTGACAGAAAAAAAAATTACCGACGATTACGTTACTTCCTAATGCGAAATTTGAGCGCAGCAAATAAGCTGTTTCCCCTTTTCGAGAGTGAGTCAACCCCAGCTGCGGAGTTGGTTTCAGGGACAACGCCGCCGATGCCGACACAAACAATATGATACCCTCGCTTCCGCAGCGCTAAGAACCAGGTCTAGCCGTGGGAAGGTGGTCACGTATTCGTCGACGTGCCGGGGCCTACGTGAAATAACCGGCGCGTCGGCAACTGAAGAGCACCCTATCCGCCACACAAGAACAGGGGGGGGGACCCTTTCCTCCTCTTTCTGCATGGCGGCGACGGTGTTCTATGCAGTCACGTTATCTTTACTCTCTAGCGGCGTCAGCGGCATCCAGCGGTATCAGTCGGTCGCTGCTAGCGCTGGGGGGATGAAAGGGGGGCGGAGCTGGTTACGAGGCCGACGACAACGCCGACGACGACGCGAAACCCAGGAACGGACGCCAAAGAGCTGCGCTCTAAAAAAAGCAAAGACCCCGCGCTGAAGGCAGCACTCTCAGAAGTTACAAACCAAGGAACTCGCACTGGTTGATCTCCCGTGTCTGGAGCGCACGCCGTCCATGCCATCAGCATGTGGCATGATAGTGCACAGCTAGATGCTTGTACACTGAAATTGTTCTGCATTGCACTCGATTTGCGTTAAGTGCTATAACCAATCAAAAGAACAAAGTGAAAAACTGAAATGCTTGGACGCCACGAGACGCACAGCGTAAGAGGGCGAAGCGCGCGTCTTCTAGTATCACGTCGTTTGTCCCAACCTTAGTGTGTGTACCCATCTGCCGCCAAGCAGCGTGCTAGATCATATTAATGTTTGTTCACACTGCCGAAAAAAAATGAATTTCCCAGCAGGCAGGGGTTCGGCGCCGCCTGTCTTTACGTAGGCGTTGCAGACGACGCATGAGACATGTAGAAACGCACGACTGCAGCACCGTTACTTCCAGCGACGTCCACGATAGGAACGCCACTGAGCGGCGTGTACAAAAAGCTGCGAAACCGAAACTGTCTGAACGTTGTTTCCCACTCGAGAAACCCAGCTTGCTGCGGAAATGGCTCCAAGTGGTGGCGCGAATGCACTTCAGGCACAGCAGATACCAGCCACCGCGCTCAGTTGACTTCGAGTCAGGCAGCATCCGATGCTTCGCATCTCAAATGAACTACCTGCGTAGCTCGATAACTACACTACCACAAAGCGTACCCACAAAGAACTGAAAACCAAACTGAACGGAAATCCCATCCGTAAGGCAGTCAACAAGCCACCAGATATCAATCCGAAGCCCTCTTTTCCTTTTCCAGCTTAGAGTGAGTTGTAAAACAATTAGGAATACAGAAAAATTAATGCGATTTTGGTAAACTATTTTTGAATTTTTAATTCATAGCGCGTCCTTGGTGGATGAAGCGCAGCGCAGCCAAGCACTCTCTCTAGTTATTAGTAAGAAAGGCTATGGACGCCATTCCATGGGGGCTTCCAATGTACCATCCAGCCCGCCCCCTATTGGAGATGAGTGGTTGTGCCTCATGGCCCTCAGAGGCAGCCGTGGCTCTAGCAGCAGCGGAGGGCTACCGATCCAGCAGGTCCTTAACCATACTCACAAGCTGCATGCCGCAACTACCGAAACCGCAGAATCAGCCACAGCGCACTCCGCATCATCCGCTCAAGTGGCAAAACCGAAAACAACCAGGCCAAACACATGATAGTTTGGGTACCGGGACATACCGAGATTACGGGAAATCAGGAGGCGGATAGGATAGCTCGAGGGTACGCAACAAACCGAGCATCCAACAATCCCGACCCCGCTGAGGAGCCCGAGCGCGTAGCCCAAAGCTATACAGAGATGCTAAACTAATACAGAGGGATGAGACGAAAATACCCGCCCCCACACAAACAACTAAATAGATTAAATAGAGAAGACGCCGTAGCATGGCGACAGCTACATACGAGAGCATTCCCGTGGCTAAACATGCTAAGCAAAATCTACACCACGCAGTACGAGAGCGAGTGCCAGTGGTGTGGAGACAAACCAACCCTATACCACAAGGGCTTGCCAGAAAATAGGCGAGCTAGCCATAATAGAAAACCCGAGTGCGAAACAGTGGGGGAGGATGCTATCAAGCGACATCCTAAAAGTCCAACGAGGACTAGTAAGGCGTGCACGCAGGGCAGCTACCCTCACCGGGGCCCTGGACTAGGGGAACCGACCCTGAAGGGAAGATGGAAGACTCCACCTGAAGCCGCAAAAACCACTGTAAAATACAGCAAATAAACGTTTTCCACCACCACCACCACAGGAGGAAGGAGTCCCTTAATATCTACCTGCACCAGGTGATTTTCATACCGACAAAGACGACCTAAATAAGCGCCGCAACGCAGATAGCGTTTTTTAACCAAGCGGTGAAAGGTATGAACTAGGATACGCACGCTGGAGCAGTGCCACCAGTGCAGAGCTTACCTCATATACGTCTTGCATGAAACCATTTGTGCGCTGCCCATTTCAAGGTGTTCCCGTAGTCTCCGCACTAGCATCGACATCATTAGCAGCTCACGTGGCCATTCATCGCGAATTCGGTAATAGCTCTGTTCTACGTGAAACGAGTTGGTCGAGATCGGTGCTGCAGTGGTTCGCAGTTTCGCGGACCTTTTCGTAAGCATTGAGGATTAGATCCCGCGCTTCCTGCTTCTGCGCAGTGTCCTGCAGGCCATGTACGCCAAGCCCACGTCCGTTCAGGCTGACGCCGTCAAGACTGTAATGGCCAGCAGGGCCTTCGTGGCTCGTGTCCAGGCGGAGTCCAGCAAGACACTCGCATTGACACCGCTCAGCGATAGTGGCTCACCAGGCCCTTCGTACGAGCCGGTACAGATGCCAGTAGCCGTGATCCCCCTGCCGAGGTGTCAGCTGGCCATCCAGACAGCCGAGTGCGCTGGCAAGTGTGCCCACGACTCCATTCTGAAGACTGCGCTCGTCTGCGGCGGCACGAACACCACCAGGCACCGCCAGGACGCCTCTGGCCAAGCAGCTGCTCGCACGGACACGATCGACAGGTGTGCGTGCCCTCCGCTGTTCCCTTGGTCCTGGCCGCCGTGCAGCCGTCGTTCCATGACCCAGTGTAGGCGTCTGGGCATAACCGCCGGAGACGTTCGTGGCAAAACAGGGGCCTGCTAGCTTTCTGGAGTCGCTCATGTCTGTGGCGGCTGCTCAACACTGGGACTTTGATTACGTCAAGCTCGTCACGTGCACTGAACTCTAACATTTGGCAATGCACTACCGAAGTTGCGTATCCACTGCATGTGCCCCACGGGTCATCGGGAAGCCTTGGCAAGGCGATTAGTGTTTGGTGCTTAATTCTCCTAGCACTGTAGTGTGTTTATTGTTTTGCGGTTTTTATTGTTGTCGTTGCGTGCTTTGCACAATTATTTTAGACGTTGTAGCTATATACTGTCTGATTTGATAAAAGTTCAATTTGTAGTGAAAACTTTGTGTATGGGTTTATTTCTTTCTTTTCCCACCTCGTCTTTTAATCTTTAGCTGCAGTTGCTATGGCGTGCGGTGACCTTGTGGTAGATCATCTGCCTCGCTTTCGGCAAAGGCTGGGCCTGATCGTCGTCGTCGTCGTTAGCGCAGTCTACCCACCGGTTTTCTGATGAGTACAAGATTTCTCCCGGCCTGACGCTCGGCTTTTCTGGAGTTAAATGCTTCAGAAAAAGGCCTTGACCGTGGCCGTTGCCTTCAGCTGCAGCTGTCACTTCGACTGTCGGAGGTGGTAATTTGGACTCTTATTCTCTGCTCTCCAGGGCGCATAGCTATGCAAAGGAGCGTGCGCCTTCCACGCTTACTGAGACCAGTATTACGTCTGCACTGAAGCTTGGTGGCCTGGCGACTCTTACGCATCCCTCTACGGACTCGCGACATGGAGCTATACACGATGTAATAACAGGGATGATGTGTGGAGTTCTCCACTCCAGAAAGCTACCTGTAGACCATGTAGTAATTCCTGAGGTCTTTGTCAACAGGATGGCAGCTGCGTCGCGACTGGCTGCAAGTTGCACAAGCAGATCTTGGAAACTCCAGCCATTATCGCCAGCCTTCAGAGAGGATCGATTGAAACAGGTGACTTAAATATACGAACCTGTGCAGGCGTAAATACAAATCTCGTAAACAGACGGCGAAGTCGGAAACTGTTCATCACAGGCAACTGCCGCGTGGTAGAAAAAAGAGCGAGGACCCGGCGCTGAAGGCAGCACTCTCGGAAGTTACAGACCAAGGAACTCGCACTGGTTGATCTCCTGTGTCTGGAGCGCGTGGCGTTCATGCCATCAGAATGTTGCATGATACCGCACAGCTCGATGCTTGTGCACTCAAACAGTTTCGGCATTGTATTCGATTCGTTTTAAGTGCTACATCCGACGAAAAGAGCACAGTGAGATCTGAAGTGCATGGACGGCATGAATCGCGCACCGTCTATTATAATGTCGTTCGTCCCAATCTCCCAGTGCGTACCTTGTTCCCTCCAAGGAGCGTGATATTCTCATCATGTCCCAACAAGGGGTCGGCCGTATTCTTCTTCTTTTCCACGGCCGGAAAGAAAAAAGTATTTCCCAGCAGGCATGGCTGCGGCGCCGCTTGTCTTTACGGAGGCGTAGCAGACGACGCGTGGGACATGTAGAAAAGCACGACTGCAGCGCTGTTAGTTCCAGCGACGTCCACAATAGGGAAGCCCCTGATTGGCGATCCTGAAACTGTCTAAAAGTCGGTTCTCGCTCGACAAACCAAGCTTGCTGCGGAAATGGCTCCATGTAGTGGGGCAAACAGACTTCAGGCTCAGCAGGCAAAAGGCAACGCGCTCAGCTCACTTCGCATCAAGCACCATAGGACGCTTCGCATCTTAAACGAACAACCTGCGCACCAAATAACGACACCACCACAAAGAGGGCGCGCGCGCGCGCACACACACACACACACACACACACACACACACAATGAATTCGAAACTGAACAACCCAAAAATTTAATCCATAAGACTATCAACAGGCCAGCAGATTTACGTTCGAAGCCCTGTTTTCCCGGCGTGCCCAGGGTAGGTGTCTAATCGAATTGTGCAGGCTTTTTCTCTGCTAAGAGATTCTGCTTTTACGATAACGATTTCCTAAACTAAAAACACTTCTCCAAGCGACTGCAGGTACCCCCTACGACAGAAAAAAACGGTATTTAATTCATTAAATCACTAATATCAAACAACTCTGTACTCATTCGAATATTCGATTGGCAACATTGAAAAATGTTAGGTGTTTTTAAAAGCGATATTTGCAGTTTCAGCGAGTTGTAAAACTGTAAAAAAAAATAAAAAATAACGTGAATATTGTGAAATATTTTTGAATTTTTTAATCCTAGCGCGTCCATGCTGGGTGAAGTGCAGCGCCGCCGCACACTCGGGTAGTAATTAAGAAAGCCTACGGAAATCCTTGCACGAGGGCACCTAATGCGCCATCCAGCACTCAATTAAAAATAAGTGGTTGTGCCTTATTAAATAAAGAGGAAGAAGTCCCTTAATATCTACCTACAACCGGCGATTGTCATCACGGCGACGACGTCGTAAACTAGTGCCAGCCCACAGGTAGCGTTCATTACCTAGCGGCGAAAAGCATAAACTACGACACGCGTGCTGGAGCAGTGCCATCTGTGCAAGGCTTTACTCATGCTTTACTTCATTTAGGTCCAATATCAAGCCATTTGTGCGCTGCCATTTCAACATGTTCCCATAGTCTCCGCAGCAGCGTCGACATCATTACCAGCTGACGTGGCCATTCGTCGAGAATCCATAGAGAAAGATATCCGGTAATAGCTCCGTTCTACATGCAACGAGTTGGTCGAGATCGGTGCTGTCGACGTGCGCGGTTTCGCGGACGTTTTCGTAAGCATTGAGGATTAGATCCCGCGCTTCCTGCTTCTGCGCAGTGTCCTGCAGGCCATGTACACCAAGCCCACGTCCATTCAGGCTGACGCCGTCAAGACTGTAATGGCCAGCAGGGCCTTCGTGGCTCGTGTCCAGGCGGAGTCCAGCACGACACTCGCATTGACACCGCTCAGCGACAGCGCCTCACCACACCCTTCGTACGAGCCGGCACAGATGCCAGCAGCCGTGATCCCACTGCCGACGCGCCAGCTGGCCATCCAGACAGCCGAGTGCGCTGGCAACTGTACCCGACTCCATCCTGAAGACAGCCTTCGTCTGCGGCGGCGCAAACACCACCAGGCACCGCCAGGTCTCCTCTGGCCAAGAAGCTGCTCGCGCGGGCGCGATCGAGAGATTTGCGATGGCCAGCGCTGTTCTGGTTTTGCAGCCGTGCAGCCATCGTTCCATGATCCAGTCTAGGCGGCTGGGAGTAGCAACCGAAGACGCTGGTGGCAAAACCGCGGCCTGCCAGCTTTGAGTCGATCATGTCTGTGATCGCGGGTACTGTGGCGTCTGTTCAACGCTGGGACTTTGATTACGTCAAGCTCGTCACGTGCGCGGAACTCTAACATTTGGCAATGCACTACCGAAGTTGTGTATCCACTGCATGAGCCCCACGGGTCTTCGGGAAGCCTTGGCAAGGCGATTAGTGTTTGGTGCTTAATTCTCCTAGCACTGTAGTGTGTTTATTGTTTTGCGGTTTTTTTTGTTGTCGTTGCGTGCTTCGCACAATTATTTTAGACGTTGTAGCTATATACTGTCTGATTTGATAAAAGTTCAATTTGTAGTGAAAACTTTCTGTATGGGTTTATTTCTTTCTTTTCCCACCTCGTCTTTTAATCTTTAGCTGCAGTTGCTATGGCTTTCGGTGACCTTGTGGTAGATCATCTGCCTCGCTTTCGGCAAGGGCTGGGTCTGATCGTCGTCGTCGTCGTTAGCGCAGTCTACCCACCGGTCTTCTCATGAGTACAAGATTTCTCCCGGCCTGACGCTAGGCTTTTCTGGAGTTAAATGCTTCAGAAAAAGGCCTTGACCGTGGCCGTTGCCTTCAGCTGCAGCTGTCGCTTCGACTGTCGGAGGTGGTAATTTGGACTCTTATTCTCTGCTCTCCAGGGCGGATAGCTATGCAAAGGAGCGTGCGCCTTCCACGCTCACTGCGACCAGTATTACGTCTGCACTGAAGCTTGGTGGCTTGGCGACTCTTACGCATCCCTCTACGGACTCGCGACATGGAGCTATACACGATGTAATGACAGGGATGATGTGTGGACTTCTCCACTCCAGAAAGCTACCTGTAGACCATGTAGTAATTCATGAGGTTTTTGTCAACAGGATGGCAGCTGCGTCGCGACTGGCTGGAAGTTGCACAAGCAGATCTTGGAAACTCCAGCCATTATCGCCAGCCTTCAGAGAAGATCGATTGAAACAGGTGACTTAAATATACGAACCTGTGCAGGCGTAAATACAAATCTCATAAACAGACGGCGAAGTCGGAAACTGTTCATCACATGCAACTGCCGCGTGGTAGAAAAAAGAGCGAGGACCCGGCGCTGAAGGCAGCACTCTCAGAAGCTACAGACCAAGGAACTCGCACTGGTTGATCTCCCGTGTCTGGAGCGCGTGGCGTTCATGCCATCAGAATGTTGCATGATAGCGCACAGCTCGATGCTTGTGCACTCAAACAGTTTCGGCATTGTATTCGATTCGTTTTAAGTGCTCCATCCGACGAAAAGAGCACAGTGAGATCTGAAGTGCTTGGACGGCATGAATCGCGCACCGTCTATTTTAATGTCGTTCGTCCCAATCTCCCAGTGTGTACCTTGTTCCCTGCAAGGAGCGTGATATTCTCATCATGTCCCAACAAGGGGTCGGCCGTATTCTTCTTCTTTTCCACCGCCGGAAAGAAAAAAGTATTTCCCAGCAGGCATGGCTTCGGCGCCGCTTGTCTTTACGGAGGCGTAGCAGACGACGCGTGGGACATGTAGAAAAGCACGACTGCAGAGCCGTTAGTTCCAGCGACGTCCACAATAGGGAAGCCCCTGATTGGCGATCCTGAAACTGTCTGAACGTCGGTTCTCGCTCGACAAACCAAGCTTGCTGCGGAAATGGCTCCATGTAGTGGGGCAAACGGACTTCAGGCCCAGCAGGCAAAGGGCAACGCGCTCAGCTCACTTCGCATCAAGCACCATCGGACGCTTCGCATCTTAAATGAACAACCTGCGCACCAAGTAACGACACCACCACAAAGAGGGCGCGCGCGCACGCACACACACACACACACACACACACACACACACACACACACACACACGCGCGCGCGCGCGCGCGCGCGCGAACTGAATACGAAACTGAACAACCCAAAAATTTAATCCATAACACTATCAACAGGCCACCAGATTTACGTTCGAAGCCCTGTTTTCCCGGCGTGCCCAGGGTAGGTGTCTAATCGAATTGTGCAGGCTTTTTCTCTGCTAAGAGATTCTCCTCTTACGATAACGGTTTCCTAAACTAAAAACACTTCTCCAAGCGACTGCAGTTACCCCCTACGACAGAAGAAAATGGTATTTAATTCATTATATCACTAATATCAAACAACTCTGTACTCATTCGAATATTCGATTGGCAACATTGAAAAATGTTAGGTGCTTTTAAAAGCGATATTTGCAGTTTCAGCGAGTTGTAAAACTGTAAAAAAATAAAAAATAACGTGAATATTGTGAAATATTTTTGAATTTTTTAATCCTAGCGCGTCCATGCTGGGTGAAGTGCAGCGCCGCCGCACACTCGGGTAGAAATTAAGAAAGCCTACGGAAATCTTTGCACGAGGGCACCTAATGCGCCATCCAGGACTCAATTAAAAATAAGTGCTTGTGCCTTATTAAATAAAGAGGAAGAAGTCCTTTAATATCTACCTACAACCGGCGATTGTCATCACGCATCGACGACGTCGTAAACTAGTGCCAGCCCACAGGTAGCATTCATTACCTAGCGGCGAAAAGCATAAACTACGACACGCGTGCTGGAGCAGTGCCATCTGTGCAAGGCTTTACTCAAGCTTTACTTCATTTAGGTCCAATATCAAGCCATTTGTGCACTGCCATTTCAACATGTTCCCATAGTCTCCGCAGCAGCATCGACATCACTACCAGCTGACGTGGCCATTCGTCGAGAATCCATAGAGAAAGATATCCGGTAATAGCTCCGTTCTACATGCAACGAGTTGGTCGAGATCGGTGCTGTCGACGTGCGCTGGTTTCGCGGACGTTTTCGTAAGCATTGAGGATTAGATCCCGCGCTTCCTGCTTCTGCGCAGTGTCCTGCAGGCCATGTACGCCAAGCCCACGTCCGTTCAGGCTGACGCCGTCAAGACTGTAATGGCCAGCAGGGCCTTCGTGGCTCGTGTCCAGACGGAGTCCAGCACGACACTCGCATTGAGACCGCTCAGCGAAAGCGCCTCACCAGACCCTTCGTACGAACCGGCACAGATGCCAGCAGCCGTGATCCCACTGCCGACGCGCCAGCTGGCCATCCAGACAGCCGAGTGCGCTGGCAACTGTAACCGACTCCATCCTGAAGACAGCGCTCGTCTGCGGCGGCACAAACACCACCAGGCACCGCCAGGTCTCCTCTGACCAAGCAGCTGCTCGCGCGGGCGCGATCGAGAGATGTGCGATGGCCAGCGCTGTTCTGGTTTTGCAGCCGTGCAGCCATCGTTCCATGACCCAGTCTAGGCGGCTGGGAGTAGCAACCGAAGACGCTGGTGGCAAAACCGCGGCCTGCCAGCTTTGAGTCACTCATGTCTGTGATCGCGGGTACTGTGGCGGCTGTTCAACGCTGGGACTTTGATTACGTCAAGCTCGTCACGTGCGCGGAACTCTAACATCTGGCAATGCACTACCGAAGTTGTGTATCCACTGCATGAGCCCCACGGGTCTTCGGGAAGCCTTGGCAAGGCGATTAGTGTTTGGTGCTTAATTCTCCTAGCACTGTAGTGTGTTTATTGTTTTGCGGTTTTTATTGTTGTCGTTGCGTGCTTCGCACAATTATTTTAGACGTTGTAGCTATATACTGTCTGATTTGATAAAAGTTCAATTTCTAGTGAAAACTTTCTGTATGGGTTTATTTCTTTCTTTTCCCACCTCGTCTTTTAATCTTTAGCTGCAGTTGCTATGGCGTGCGGTGACCTTGTGGTAGATCATCTGCCTCGCTTTCGGGAAAGGCTGGGTCTGATCGTCGTCGTCGTCGTTAGCGCAGTCTACCCACCGGTTTTCTAATGAGTACAAGATTTCTCCCGGCCTGACGCTCGGCTTTTCTGGAGTTAAATGCTTCAGAAAAAGGCCTTGACCGTGGCCGTTGCCTTCAGCTGCAGCTGTCGCTTCGACTGTCGGAGGTGGTAATTTGGACTCTTATTCTCTGCTCTCCAGGGCGGATAGCTATGCAAAGGAGCGTGCGCCTTCCACGCTCACTGAGACCAGTATTACGTCTGCACTGAAGCTTGGTGGCCTGGCGACTCTTACGCATCCCTCTACGGACTCGCGACATGGAGCTACACACGATGTAATGACAGGGATGATGTGTGGACTTCTCCACTCCAGAAAGCTACCTGTAGACCATGTAGTAATTCCTGAGGTTTTTGTCAACAGGATGGCAGCTGCGTCGCGACTGGCTGGAAGTTACACAAGCAGATCTTGGAAACTCCAGCCATTATCGCCAGCCTTCAGAGAAGATCGATTGAAACAGGTGACTTAAATATACGAACCTCTGCAGGCGTAAATACAAATCTCATAAACAGACGGCGAAGTCGGAAACTGTTCATCACAGGCAACTGCCGCGTGGTAGAAAAAAGAGCGAGGACCCGGCGCTGAAGGCAGCACTCTCAGAAGCTACAGACCAAGGAACTCGCACTGGCTGATCTCCCGTGTCTGGAGCGCGTGGCGTTCATGCCATCAGAATGTTGCATGATAGCGCACAGCTCGATGCTTGTGCACTCAAACAGTTTCGGCATTGTATTCGATTCGTTTTAAGTGCTACATCCGACGAAAAGAGCACAGTGAGATCTGAAGTGCTTGGACGGCATGAATCGCGCACCGTCTATTATAATGTCGTTCGTCCCAATCTCCCAGTGCGTACCTTGTTCCCTCCAAGGAGCGTGATATTCTCATCATGTCCCAACAAGGGGTCGGCCGTATTCTTCTTCTTTTCCACCGCCGGAAAGAAAAAAGTATTTCCCAGAAGGCTTGGCTGCGGCGCCGCTTGTCTTTACGGAGGCGTAGCAGACGACGCGTGGGACATGTAGAAAAGCACGACTGCAGCGCCGTTAGTTCCAGCGACGTCCACAATAGGGAAGCCCCTGATTGGCGATCCTGAAACTGTCTGAGCGTCGGTTCTCGCTCGACAAACCAAGCTTGCTGCGGAAATGGCTCCATGTAGTGGGGCAAACGGACTTCGGGCCCAGCAGGCAAAAGGCAACGCGCTCAGCTCACTTCGCATCAAGCACCATCGGACGCTTCGCATCTTAAATGAACAACCTGCGCACCAAATAACGACACCACCACAAAGAGGGCGCGCGCACACACACACACACACACACACGCGCGCGCGCGCACGCACGCACGCACGCACGCACGCACACACACACACACACACACACACACACACACACACACACACACACACACACACACACACACACACACACACAAACATACACACACACACGCGCGCAAACTGAATACGAAACTGAACAGCCCAAAAATTTAATCCATAACACTATCAACAGGCCACCAGATTTACGTTCGAAGCCCTGTTTTCCCGGCGTGCCCAGGGTAGGTGTCTAATCGAATTGTGCAGGTTTTTTCTCTGCTAAGAGATTCTGCTCTTACGATAACGGTTTCCTAAACTAAAAACACTTCTCCAAGCGACTGCAGGTACCCCCTACGACAGAAGAAAATGGTATTTAATTCATTATATCACTAATATCAAACAACTCTGTACTCATTCGAATATTCGATTGGCAACATTGAAAAATGTTAGGTGCTTTTAAAAGCGATATTTGCAGTTTCAGCGAGTTGTAAAACTGTAAAAAAATAAAAAATAACGTGAATATTGTGAAATATTTTTGAATTTTTTAATCCTAGCGCGTCCATGCTGGGTGAAGTGCAGCGCCGCCGCACACTCGGGTAGAAATTAAGAAAGCCTACGGAAATCTTTGCAAGAGGGCACCTAATGCGCCATCCAGGACTCAATTAAAAATAAGTGCTTGTGCCTTATTAAATAAAGAGGAAGAAGTCCTTTAATATCTACCTACAACCGGCGATTGTCATCACGCATCGACGACGTCGTAAACTAGTGCCAGCCCACAGGTAGCATTCATTACCTAGCGGCGAAAAGCATAAACTACGACACGCGTGCTGGAGCAGTGCCATCTGTGCAAGGCTTTACTCAAGCTTTACTTCATTTAGGTCCAATATCAAGCCATTTGTGCACTGCCATTTCAACATGTTCCCATAGTCTCCGCAGCAGCATCGACATCATTACCAGCTGACGTGGCCATTCGTCGAGAATCCATAGAGAAAGATATCCGGTAATAGCTCCGTTCTACATGCAACGAGTTGGTCGAGATCGGTGCTGTCGACGTGCGCTGGTTTCGCGGACGTTTTCGTAAGCATTGAGGATTAGATCCCGCGCTTCCTGCTTCTGCGCAGTGTCCTGCAGGCCATGTACGCCAAGCCCACGTCCGTTCAGGCTGACGCCGTCAAGACTGTAATGGCCAGCAGGGCCTTCGTGGCTCGTGTCCAGACGGAGTCCAGCACGACACTCGCATTGAGACCGCTCAGCGAAAGCGCCTCACCAGACCCTTCGTACGAACCGGCACAGATGCCAGCAGCCGTGATCCCACTGCCGACGCGCCAGCTGGCCATCCAGACAGCCGAGTGCGCTGGCAACTGTAACCGACTCCATCCTGAAGACAGCGCTCGTCTGCGGCGGCACAAACACCACCAGGCACCGCCAGGTCTCCTCTGGCCAAGCAGCTGCTCGCGCGGGCGCGATCGAGAGATGTGCCATGGCCAGCGCTGTTCTGGTTTTGCAGCCGTGCAGCCATCGTTCCATGACCCAGTCTAGGCGGCTGGGAGTAGCAACCGAAGACGCTGGTGGCAAAACCGCGGCCTGCCAGCTTTGAGTCGCTCATGTCTGTGATCGCGGGTACTGTGGCGGCTGTTCAACGCTGGGACTTTGATTACGTCAAGCTCGCCACGTGCGCGGAACTCTAACATCTGGCAATGCACTACCGAAGTTGTGTATCCACTGCATGTGCCCCACGGGTCTTCGGGAAGCCTTGGCAAGGCGATTAGTGTTTGGAGCTTAATTCTCCTAGCACTGTAGTGTGTTTATTGTTTTGCGGTTTTTATTATTGTCGTTGCGTGCTTCGCACAGTTATTTTAGACGTTGTAGCTATATACTGTCTGATTTGATAAAAGTTCAATTTGTAGTGAAAACTTTGTGTATGGGTTTATTTCTTTCTTTTCCCACCTCCTCTTTTAATCTTTAGCTCCAGTTGCTATGGCGTGCGGTGACCTTATGGTAGATCATCTACCTCGCTTTCGGGAAAGGCTGGGTCTGATCGTCGTCGTCGTCGTTAGCGCAGTCTACCCACCGGTTTTCTCATGAGTGCAAGATTTTCCCGGCCTGACGCTCGGCTTTTCTGGAGTTAAATGCTTCAGAAAAAGGCCTTGACCGTGGCCGTTGCCTTCAGCTGCAGCTGTCGCTTCGACTGTCGGAGGTGGTAATTTGGACTCTTATTCTCTGCTCTCCAGGGCGGATAGCTATGCAAAGGAGCGTGCGCCTTCCACGCTCACTGAGACCAGTATTACGTCTGCACTGAAGCTTGGTGGCCTGGCGACTCTTACGCATCCCTCTACGGACTCGCGACATGGAGCTATACACGATGTAATGACAGGGATGATGTGTGGAGTTCTCCACTCCAGAAAGCTACCTGTAGACCATGTAGTAATTCCTGAGGTTTTTGTCAACAGGATGGCAGCTGCGTCGCGACTGGCTGCATGTTGCACAAGCAGATCTTGGAAACTCCAGCCATTATCGCCAGCCTTCAGAGAAGATCGATTGAAACAGGTGACTTAAATATACGAACCTGTGCAGGCGTAAATACAAATCTCATAAACAGACGGCGAAGTCGGAAACTGTTCATCACAGGCAACTGCCGCGTGGTAGAAAAAAGAGCGAGGACCCGGCGCTGAAGGCAGCACTCTCAGAAGTTACAGACCAAGGAACTCGCACTGGTTGATCTCCTGTGTCTGGAGCGCGTGGCGTTCACGCCATCAGAATGTTGCATGACAGCGCAGAGCTCGATGCTTGTGCACTCAAACAGTTTCGGCATTGTATTCGATTCGTGTTAAGTGCTACATCCGACGAAAAGAGCACAGTGAGATCTGAAGGTGCTTGGACGGCATTTTTTTTTAATGCGATGTTTATTGCCTCAGGGCATAAAACGGCATGTAATGATAAATGAGGATGCCTAAATAAATGAGTAAAGGTTCGCTGATCTAATGAAATCGAGCAGTGAACGATGATGAGGTCCTTGTGTCCAAGCGGTGTATGAAGCACTGTTATCGGGCGAAAGACCCGCTGCCGCCAGGTGCCGAATTCTTGTAGGCTTCAGCGCCGGGCAAACCCACAGCAGGTAGTGAATGTCGGCCTCAAGATTTCTGTTCTTGCAGACTGGACACCCGGGGTGGGGAAATACACCTTCGAATTGCGGCCACTTTCGTGTAACGGCCGGAGTTAGGGCAACCCCGACCCTGATCCTCCGAAGCGCAACCTCCTCTGCACGGGTAAGACCACGGGGGAGGGTTACCGCACACGGAGGGATTAGAGCACGTGTGCAGCGCCGGAGGTGTTCCTTTTTTGTTAAAAGGAGGGTGGTGTCATCCAGTGTTAGGAGTCGAGGCGAAGACGAAGTTGGGGTCACAAGGTGGGTCGCAGAATCTGCACGGCTTTGCGAACTCAGGAGGTCTCGTGGGACCCACTGAATTCGGACTGGCTGCGGGATGCGTGCCGCGAGACGATGGATGTCCTGGCAAATGCCTGGGGTGCGACTGACGCGTCGTAGTAGGCGTATGACTTGAAGAGCGTCGGTGCGGATGACAATGCGAGCCGTAGGTAGTAGGGGAACGGCGGCCACTGAGCATAGTGCCTCTTGAACAGCAAGCATCTCCACACAGAAGGAGGAAGGAGGTTCTGGGAAGCGAAACCTGGACGTTTTGTTGAGGGCAGGCTTGCAAGGGCAGTAAATTGCAGTAGTGGTTTCGCAAGCCTGGATGCCTGCGTCAACGTATAAAACGATGGAGCCATACGGCAGATGGGCGTCTTCTTGTGCAATTCGTTCGCGAAACGACGCCGCCGCGAGGGTAGATGATGGCCGACTTAGATCTGTTGGTTTGTTATCGCTTAGCTGCACAAAATGCCAAGGAGGGAGAACTGGCGGAGGCGGCTGTCGAATGGAGTGCGAGGAAGCATACGCCCTGAGTGCACACGTTGGGTGTGTAAGGTTAGACTTAAGCCGGCGAGCATCACGCCTTTGCTGCACCAGCTCATCTAGAGTATTCAGCTGCGCATGTTCTTGGAGCGCCACGATCGGGGTTATGCGGGGAAGGCAAGTGATGACCCTAATTGCCTCTCGATTAACGGCTTCAAGGCGATCCCACTGAGCCCTCGTCAAATGCTGGAATTGGGCTTGGTACACGAGGCGCGGTTGCACAACCGCCCGCACCAACTGCCTTGCAACATGAGAGCGGGCGCCGCCTGTTTTAGGAGCAATTCGTCTAATCAGACCTAACGCCTGAATCGCTTGCTTTTTAGCTCGAGAAAGCCAAGCAGTCCCTGTTCCTGACTCGTGAATCGTCAAGCCCAATATTTTGACTATCTAACTTTCTTGAAGTGGAGTTCCCGATAGATAGAGACGAATTGGTGTCGCAGCGAGTTTACGGCGTCCCCAGCGGTTGGCAACAGACACATACGTAGTTTTGCTCACTGAAAGCTGAAGACCAATTGAAGAGGCATAAGTCGACGTTAAATCTAGGGCTGACTGTAGGGCCGAGGCTTGAGTCAACAGGTCGTGGTGGGTGCTCCACACAGTGATGTCATCAGCGTACAATAAAAACTTAATATCAGTCACTTCATGTAAGCGCCAAGCAAGGGGGATAAAAGTAATATTAAATAATGTGGGCGATAGTACCGATCCCTGGGGCACACCGCGAAGAGGCACAAAGGATCCGACGGCCTCACCACTGAGGCGTATGGCAAAGCGTCGGCCTTCCAGAAAGGATTTTACAAAATTGCGCACTCTAACGGGGAAATGCAGCATGTCAAGTGATTCCAGGATAGCAGCATGACTGATATTGTCGTACGCCTTTTCAACGTCCATGGCCAGTACGGTACGCACATTGTGGCTGCGTGTTGATGCTAGAACTGATGACGCCAAGACAGCCAATCCATCTTCTGTACCTATGGACGTTCGAAAGCCGATTTGGGCGGGGTGATAGAAACCGTGGTGCTCAAGCCACCACGACAGGCGTGTGGCAAGCATCTTTTCAGTAAGCTTGCACAAAGTGGGCGTAAGCGATATAGGCCGGAAATTACCAAGGTCTGTCGGCGGCTTCCCTGGCTTTGGGATGGGGATCACAATAGCCGATTTCCAAGTTTCTGGTACGACGCCTTCTATCCATACCTTGTTGATGGTGGCGAGGAGTTGAGGCAGTAGAGCGGAACTCATGTTCTTGTACACCTCGTACGGAATGGAGTCCGGGCCGGGTGCAGTCTTCCGACGGGCCTCATCTATTGCTGCAAGCAACTCGGGCATGGAAAATGGGCTTGCGATACCCTCGGCGTCGGCTGTAGATGGTAGCCTGTCGACATATGCTGGAATGCCAGCCAAGGATGCTCCTGCGGTCCTTGGAGGCAACACGTCATACTTCGGAAAAAACTTCCGCGCTGCTTCTCTTGCGAAATCATCCGGAGCTAAGTTAGCAGCGAAGCATGCTGTGGCCGCTGCGTCAGGACGACGAGAACCATGTTCCATAGCGCGAAATGTTCGCCATAAAGAAGAATTCGATGACTGTGTCGAAAACTGGTCACACCACGCATGCCACTGCCTTCGCGATAGATCACGTTCATATCTGCGAGCCTTGGCAGTAAGGTAATTCAGCCTTGTGCGTGCTTGTGCAGAAGTCGAGTCTCGGGAAGCTGCCATCTCCGCTTGTCGGCGAGCAGCCCACAAGTTAAGCAGACCCACATCCGGCGCCGGACGATTGACGTCTGTCCAGGTGACAGTTGTAGCCTTGGTGAGCGCAGTTTGTATGCAGTCCATACGCAGTGTAGATGACTGCAATGAGAGATCTTCGAGCGTGGTGCGAAAGGTGTCCCAATTTACCACAGAACACCTACGGCGTAATCGGCGGGCTCGTAACGGATGAAGACCGATGATGATAGGATGGTGGTCACTACCCCAGCAGTCAGGCTCCAGGTGCCACGAGGGAGTGCCGGGACCGGACCACCACGTAAGGTCCGGAGCATACGTTGGACTGCGAGCATGGCACACAGCCCGCGTTGATGAATCGGGATGGTTGAGTAATACAAGCAACGCATCCGCGAAGGCGTCCCGCACACGCCTACCACGGGGGCTAGAAGTGGGGTATCCCCAGTCTGGGTGAGGGGCGTTAAAGTCACCACCGACTAAAATAGGGCACCCTGGGTGTTGTCGTCGCAGAGTTAATAACCACCCCAGATTAATGCGGGAGGAAGCTCCACCGGCGGGCCTTACATAGCATGACACGACTACAACAGTTGCCTTGGGAAACTTCACGGCCACTGCAACTACCTCCTGATATGAGGTGCACCATTTTTCTAGGGAGAGGCGAACTTGAGGAAAGCGCGTATCGACATATACCGCCGCCTTTCCTGGAGGGGCTGCAGTGTGCACACGACGGTCGGTCATTGATGGAGACATATATCCATTAAAGCCCGGAATGGATGGCAAGGCATTGGTCTCCTGCAGTAGCAGGGCCCACACCTGGAGCTTGTTCATGCGAAGTCGATATTTCAGCTCTCCCAGCTTTGTGGAGAGGCCTCTGCAGTTCCACTGGAGCACGCCACAAGAACGTGTACTCGCCATTTTCGATTAAGCGTCCAAGCGTTGTAAAAGAACGAATGTCAGGTTAGATAACTGGGTTACCATAAATCGGAGGAGGGATGTTGTAGAATTATCCCGCAGTGCAGCAGAAGACCTGGTAGAGTCAGCAAACAACGCGTGAGGGCCGGACGTAGTCGACGGTGCGGCAGCACTCAGTGGCGCGGGGTTGGATTCCGCTGTTGGTCTTCGACGAGCAAGCAGCTCACGGCGCTGTCGTAGCTTAGAAACCTCGGCTAAAAGGCGTACGATTTGGTCGTCAACTGCTGCCATGTCCTCAGGAAGTGGCTCCAGCATGCTGGTATTGTTTGTAGCCTGAAGGCGACGGCGATCCTTGCGCACTTTATCTCTGTAAGACAGTTGAACAGAGGCTGCAGGCGGATTGGACTCGGAAAGCTCTGGCCAGTCGTCGTCATCCCACTGGAGGGCCGCAAACCTGTTGGATGTCTGTATCGGTGCTGCATTTTCAGGTGGAGGCACGAGTTTATGTATCCTACGCCTAACCTTTTCAGTTGCCTTTTGTTTTGTTGGGCAGGTTGGAGAGGTGATCTCATGGTCGTCGGTCTTGCAAAGTCCGCAACGGTAGGACGGAGTGCCTTGTGGCGTAGCCTGATCTTGAGTTGTAAAAGGGCATGATCGGCGCATGTGGCCAGATCTGAAGCAACTATAGCAGTAGACAGCGCTCGGTTTGTATGGCCGAGGTCGCAGAATACAGCCATAATAGTAAAGGCGTTCTGGAGGAGTTGGTGAGCCTTGCAGTGTGACGATAACGGAGCGCCCTTTGCCCATATACTGCGCTTGGATAACACGGTGCGAAGGGCAGTATAGCTCACGCTGTAGGGTTGCCTGGTCTTCGGCGACGTCGACGTTGTACACAACACACCGTTGTAGGTCCGAACCTTCTACAAGATACACCTGGACAGGCACCGAGATCTCGCTTGTAATCGATATACACTTGAGCGTTTGCAGACGCTCGACGGCAGCCAGAGTCGGGAGCCACACAGCGATGGTATTGGATTTCGTTCTAGCCGTGAAGCCACGAAAACCTTTGGTTCCAAGACAAGCGTCCAGGTTTGCCTGAAGGATCCTGTTCGGGATGTCTGTGAGGCTTGTGTTTGCCAGAGCTTTAATGGCCACTTTATACGATGCCGATCCAGGCGTCGATACAAAGTGGCTGGCATTCGCTAAGCAGGAACGCTTGCCTTGTGAGCTGTTGTTGGCCGAAGATGAATCCTGTGCAGTGTCCCCTGATGGACGCTTTTGAGAACCGCGAGAAGCCGGAGTCACGGGTGCAGGTGCTGAAGTCATGTCCATTGGAGAGCTCTCCTCCTCACGCAGCGCGGTTGAGGCCCCGTCCAAAAGTGGAGGCTGGGTAGCCATTGCCGTGTTCCGCCCAGAGGGCAGATCGCTCACGGGCTGAGAAACATTTGGAGAAGGCGGGATGTGCGCTGCCGCTGATGGACCGGGAGCAGGAACCAGGAGCTGGGACCCAGGCTCAGTTGTCAGAAGAGGTGCTGCTGAAGCCGTCGCGACGAGCGACACCGGCGGAGTTACCCCCGCCAGCGCGTCACCGGAGGCCCAAGGCCTAGTCTCGGAGCACAGTCCAGTTGCAGGGATGACTGTGGGAGATTCTGTCAATGCCACACAGCCAGACGGCGCATGAGCTTCGGAAGCTTCTTCAGATGGTATGAAGTCAGTTCGCTTGGTATAAGGAACGTATTTACGCGGATGGCAAGATTTTTCACTGGAGCGATGTGCAGCCACCGTAGCAGGGACACTTCGTCTTCCTCCCTCATGACGGCATGAATCGCGCACCGTCTATTATAATGTCGTTCGTCCCAATCTTCCAGTGCGTACCTTGTTCCCTCCAAGGAGCGTGATATTCTCATCATGTCCCAACAAGAGGTCGGCCGTATTCTTCTTCTTTTCCACCGCCAGAAAGAAAAAAGTATTTCCCAGCAGGCTTGCTGCGGCGCCGCTTGTCTTTACGGAGGCGTAGCAGACGACGCGTGGGACATGTAGAAAAGCCCGACTGCAGCGCCGTTAGTTCCAGCGACGACCACAATAGGGAAGCCCCTGATTGGCGATCCTGAAACTGTCTAAACGTCGGTTCTCGCTCGACAAACCAAGCTTGCTGCGGAAATGGCTCCATGTAGTGGGGCAAACGGACTTAAGGCCCAGCAGGCAAAAGGCAACGCGCTAAGCTCACTTCGCATCAAGCACCATCGGACGCTTCGCATCTTAAATGAACAACCTGCGCACCAAATAACGACACCACCACAAAGAGGGCGCACACACACACACACACACACACACACACACACACACACACACGCACACACACACACACACACACACACACACACGCACGCACAAACTGAATACGAAACTGAACAACCCAAAAATTTAATCCATAACACTATCAACAGGCCACCAGATTTACGTTCGAAGCCCTGTTTTCCCGGCGTGCCCAAGGTAGGTGTCTAATCGAATTGTGCAGGCTTTTTCTCTGCTAAGAGATTCTGCTCTTACGATAACGGTTTCCTAAACTAAAAACACTTCTCCAAGCGACTGCAGGTACCCCCTACGACAGAAGAAAATGGTATTTAATTTATTATATCACTAATATCAAACAACTCTGTACTCATTCGAATATTCGATTGGCAACATTGAAAAATGTTAGGTGCTTTTAAAAGCGATATTTGCAGTTTCAGCGAATTGTAGAACAGTAAAAAAAAATAAAAAATAACGTGAATATTGTGAAATATTTTTGAATTTTTTAATCCTAGCGCGTCCATGCTGGCTGAAGTGCAGCGCCGCCGCACACTCGGGTAGTAATTAAGAAAGCCTACGGAAATCTTTGCACGAGGGCACGTAATGCGCCATCCAGCACTCAATTAGAAATAAGTGGTTGTGCCTTCTTAAATAAAGAGGAAGAAGTCCCTTAATATCTACCTACAACCGGCGATTGTCATCACGGCGACGACGTCGTAAACTAGTGCCAGCCCACAGGTAGCGTTCATTACCTAGCGGCGAAAAGCATAAACTACGACACGCGTGCTGGAGCACTGCCATCTGTGCAAGGCTTTACTCATGCTTTACTTCATTTAGGTCCAATATCAAGCCATTTGTGCGCTGCCATTTCAACATGTTCCCATAGTCTCCGCAGCAGCATCGACATCATTACCAGCTGACGTGGCCATTCGTCGAGAATCCATAGAGAAAGATATCCGGTAATAGCTCCGTTCTACATGCAACGAGTTGGTCGAGATCGGTGCTGTCGACGTGCGCGGTTTCGCGGACGTTTCCGTAAGCATTGAGGATTAGATCCCGCGCTTCCTGCTTCTGCGCAGTGTCCTGCAGGCCATGTACGCCAAGCCCACGTCCGTTCAGGCTGACGCCGTCAAGACTGTAATGGCCAGCAGGGCCTTCGTGGCTCGTGTCCAGGCGGAGTCCAGCACGACACTCGCATTGAGACCGCTCAGCGAAAGCGCCTCACCAGACCCTTCGTACGAGCCGGCACAGATGCCAGTAGCCATGATCCCACTGCCGACGCGCCAGCTGGCCATCCAGACAGCCGAGTGCGCTGGCAACTGTACCCGACTCCATCCTGAAGACAGCGTTCGTCTGCGGCGGCACAAACACCACCAGGCACCGCCAGGTCTCCTCTGGCCAAGCAGCTGCTCGCGCGGGCGCGATCGAGAGATTTGCGATGGCCAGCGCTGTTCTGGTTTTGCAGCCGTGCAGCCATCGTTCCATGATCCAGTCTAGGCGGCTGGGAGTAGCAACCGAAGACGCTGGTGGCAAAACCGCGGCCTGCCAGCTTTGAGTCGCTCATGTCTGTGATCGCGGGTACTGTGGCGGCTGTTCAACGCTGGGACTTTGATTACTTCAAGCTCGTCACGTGCGCGGAACTCTAACATTTGGCAGTGCACTACCGAAGTTGTGTATCCACTGCATATGCACCACGGGTCTTCGGGAAGCCTTGGCAAGGCGATTAGTGTTTGGAGCTTAATTCTCCTAGCACTGTAGTGTGTTTATTGTTTTGCGGTTTTTATTATTGTCGTTGCGTGCTTCGCACAGTTATTTTAGACGTTGTAGCTATATACTGTCTGATTTGATAAAAGTTCAATTTGTAGTGAAAACTTTGTGTATGGGTTTATTTCTTTCTTTTCCCACCTCCTCTTTTAATCTTTAGCTGCAGTTGCTATGGCGTGCGGTGACCTTGTGGTAGATCATCTGCCTCGCTTTCGGGAAAGGCTCGGTCTGATCGTCGTCGTCGTCGTTAGCGCAGTCTACCCACCGGTTTTCTCATGAGTACAAGATTTCTCCCGGCCTGACGCTCGGCTTTTCTGGAGTTAAATGCTTCAGAAAAAGGCCTTGACCGTGGCCGTTGCCTTCAGCTGCAGCTGTCGCTTCGACTGTCGGAGGTGGTAATTTGGACTCTTATTCTCCTCTCTCCAGAGCGGATAGCTATGCAAAGGAGCGTGCGCCTTCCACGCTTACTGAGACCAGTATTACGTCTGCACTGAAGCTTGGTGGCCTGGCGACTCTTACGCATCCCTCTACGGACTCGCGACATGGAGCTATACACGATGTAATGACAGGCATGATGTGTGGAGTTCTCCGCTCCAGAAAGCTACCTGTAGACCATGTAGTAATTCCTGAGGTTTTTGTCAACAGGATGGCAGCTGCGTCGCGACTGGCTGCAAGTTGCACAAGCAGACCTTGGAAACTCCAGCCATTATCGCCAGCCTTCAGAGAAGATCGATTGAAACAGGTGACTTAAATATACGAACCTGTGCAGGCGTAAATACAAATCTCATAAACAGACGGCGAAGTCGGAAACTTTATCACAGGCAACTACCGCGTGGTAGAAAAAAGAGCGAGGACCCGGCGCTGAAGGCAGCACTCTCAGAAGTTATAGACCAAGGAACTCGCACTGGTTGATCTCCTGTGTCTGGAGCGCGTGGCGTTCATGCCATCAGAATGTTGCATGATAGCGCACAGCTCGATGCTTGTGCACTCAAACAGTTTCGGCATTGTATTCGATTCGTGTTAAGTGCTACATCCGACGAAAAGAGCACAGTGAGATCTGCAGTGCTTGGACGGCATGAATCGCGTACCGTCTATTATAATGTCGTTCGTCCCAATCTCCCAGTGCGTACCTTGTTCCCTCCAAGGAGCGTGATATTCTCATCATGTCCCAACAAGGGGTCGGCCGTATTCTTCTTCTTTTCCACGGCCGGAAAGAAAAAAGTATTTCCCAGCAGGCATGGCTGCGGCGCCGCTTCTCTTTACGGAGGCGAAGCAGACGATGCGTGGGACATGTAGAAATGCACGACTGCAGCGCCGTTAGTTCCAGCGACGTCCACAATAGGGAAGCCCCTGATTGGCGATCCTGAAACTGTCTAAACGTCGGTTCTCGCTCGACAAACCAAGCTTGCTGCGGAAATGGCTCCATGTAGTGGGGCAAACGGACTTCAGGCCCAGCAGGCAAAAGGCAACGCGCTCAGCTCACTTCGAATCAAGCACCATTGGACGCTTCGCATCTTAAATGAACAACCTGCGCACCAAATAACGACACCACCACAAAGAGGGCGCGCGCGCGCACACACACACACACACACACACACGCAATGAATTCGAAACTGAACAACCCAAAAATTTAATCCATAAGACTATCAACAGGCCAGCAGATTTACGTTCGAAGCCCTGTTTTCCCGGCGTGCCCACGGTAGGTGTCTAATCGAATTGTGCAGGCTTTTTCTCTGCTAAGAGATTCTGCTCTTACGATAACGATTTCCTAAACTAAAACACTTCTCCAAGCGACTGCAGGTACCCCCTACGACAGAAGAAAACGGTATTTAATTCATTAAATCACTAATATCAAACAACTCTGTACTCATTCGAATATTCGATTGGCAACATTGAAAAATGTTAGGTGTTTTTAAAAGCGGTATTTGCAGTTTTAGCGAGTTGTAAAACAGTAAAAAAATAAAAAATAACGTGAATATTGTGAAATATTTTTAAATTCTTTAATACCTAGCGCGTCCATGCTGGGTGAAGTGCAGCGCCGCCAGCACTCTCGGGTAGTAATTAAGAAAGCCTACGGAAACCTTTGCCCTAGGGCACCTAATGCGCCATCCAGCACTCAATTAAAAATAAGTGGTTGTGCCTTATTAAATAAAGAGGAAGAAGTCCCTTATATCTACCTACAACCTGCGATTGTCATCATGGCGATGACGACGTAAATTAGCGCCAGCCCACAGGTAGCGTTCCTCACCTAGCGGCGAAAGGCATAAACTACGACACGCGTGCTGGAGCAGTGCCATCTGTGCAAGGCT